>NC_064862.1:3361698-3961698 GCF_024139225.1 Suncus etruscus | reverse complement strand
GAGTGGTATAGTGCAGTGGCAAGAGTAGGGGCATTGGAGCACATCTCAGTTGAAATTTTGGTTCTGTCATCATTCTGCTGTGTGACTTTGGGCAAGTGACTAGACCTCCCAAGTTTTAGCTTTATCAACAGGAAAATGAGAATGAAAATAAGCACTTCCAGAATTACTTTGAGAATAATAATGAGGTGTATGTATGAAATAGCTAATATTTATAGAGTTTGTATTTATGTGCCAGCTGTGCAATTAGCATCTCATAAACGGTCAATTCTTTAGACAAGCTTGGCCTTGTGCCCATACTAGTTGGACTTTATATAATTAATCTACTGAAATCCTTGCACTCTGTTTTCAAATACTAGAGAAAATAACAAGAAGGCAGAAAAATGAAACACACACAAAAAATAATCCAGTTTAAGCATTTTGCATATTTTGTATCACATAACAATTTAGGCAACTCTTTGAAATAAAAATGACTGCTCCTATTGCATAGATAAAAAAAATCCTAGACAGTGTTCTCCATACTCTGACTTTATGGCACCAGAGAAATCAGCAATTTAAATAGAACTATACATATACATACATGTCTACAAAACTAAATTGATAACACTGACAATAGCACTGCCAATTCTACACCAACACTTCCTATGCCAACTATGTTAGCATATTATCAATAATTTTTATATTATTAAATAATGAAGTGTAAAGTAGTTATTTTTCATTCATTAATTTTTTTCAAATTCATCTTTTTCCCTTTAACAAATATTTTCATGGTTTCTTGCACAAGTATAAAACTAAATCACTTTGTTTCAATCATAATACATAATAAGGCTTGTTTATGCTTACCAACACTGTTCTTTGATTTAGAAAATTTCCCTTAGGTCACTTAGAAGTATTCCCAGAAAAGATGAGATTGCCAAAAACCTGGTCAATTATTTTTCAAATATATTACCAAGAATGGAAAAAATCTGCAAATCAACAATGAATATTTATCTGGTCACAAGAATAGGGGTTATTTGAATGCCAGGGACTCAGCATCTATAGGTGACAATTCTGTCCATATTCTCCTGTTAACTTCATGTATCATATCATCAATCATTTTACATTTTCTCTTATTTTCAATTTTATTATTTATTCCAAAGAGGAAAGACAAGGGCAGAAGAAATGGCACAGTGATGGGACATTGCCTTGCATGCAGCTGACTTGGGAGGGACCTGGTTTGAATCCTGGCATCCAATATGGTCCCCTGAGCCTGACAGGTGAAATTTCTGAGTACAGATCTAGGAGTGATCCCTGGGTGCCACTAGATGTGGCCCAGAGACCGACCAACCAACCAACCAACCAACCAACCAACCAACCAACCAACCAAGCTAAAAAAAAGAGGAAAGACAGTTCAGAAAAATCTCTTTCCCCAATCTTTATCTTTTCAAAGGATAGTGAAAATTAGATGTAGAAAATTTGTAATTAAATTTCTTTTTTTTTGTTTTTTGTTTTTTTGTTTTTTTGGGTCACACCCAGCGGTACTCAGGGGTTACTCCTGGCTATCTGCTCAGAAATAGCTCCTGGCAGGCACGGGGGACCATATGGGACACCGGGATTCGAACCAACCACCTTTGGTCCTGGATCGGCTGCTTGCAAGGCAAACGCCTCTGTGCTATCTGTCCGGGCCCTGTAATTAAATTTCTATTAAACCCTGTATCTATTAGACTTAGGCCAAGGAAATTATCTTTCTAATTTCCCCAATATTTACTGTTCCTATACAGAAAAAAAAGCACAAAATATTTTTTAATTAACTAATTTTTTGGTTTTGTTATTGTCATTGTTGTTTTTCATTTTTTGGTGCTCTGTTTTGTTTTAATTTCAGGACTGTGGTTATTATGTGGTGCTTGTCTTTATTGCTGTAGTGCTTATTGGATTTTTTTCCTTTTTGTATTGTTGTGGTGTTTCTCTTCCTTTTTTCCTTTCTTCTCTCAAACTAATGTTGAGAGCCTCTAAGGACTCCACCCATTTTCAGCTTGTTTGATTTTTATCCCATTTTATTTCTTTTCTTTTCTTCAAACAGAACCACATACCTTGAACCATCTTGTCCCATCTCTCAAATTGAGGGGGAAATAATGGAGGGTACCAAGAACAAACAGTTGTATGATCACTAAGTAGTAATAAAAATGATCAGACTTAAACACCAAATCCAAAGCCAACGACAAAAGAATCCATACCCAATCTACAACAAGCTGGACCAGAGGGGACTACTTATACTAGCAGCCAGGGGAGTGGGGGGGTCAGGGAGGGGATATGGGATGCAAGCTGGGAACAGGGTTGGGAATTCCCCTGATTCAATGTTAATGTGTATCTAAAATATAACTGTGAAAGATATGTAATCTTCTTTGGTCAAAATAAAAATTATTATTATAAAAAATAAAGGAGCACTATTTAAAAAAATTCAGGATTGGTTTGCATTATCACCTTGGCACCAAGAGAAGACTCCAGCTTGTTTATTTATTATTTATTTATTTTGTTAGTGCATAAAATTTATTTCTACTGGCTGTTGTGCAAGACTGAGCAAGCAAGCAAAAAAATATCTTCTTGATTTCTGCAGTGATCAGTATGTATAGCCTGATGCACCAGAGATCTGATGACGTCTGTTGTGGTTTTCTGACTCCCAAAAGGCTTGATTATGCAGACTTAGCTCACTAGTTTCAAGGGAAATTGTGTCCAAATACAATTACTAATAAAAATATAGAATTTGGCTATGTGTTACTGTTGGTCTTAAGTTCTGCTTGTCTGCACATGCCTACATTCATGTATATTTTAACTTCAACATTCATATTCAATTTAATATTTTATAATTCCTTAAAGCTCAAATATAGCATTTAAGTTTTCAGAAGAAATGTTGGCAACAACTCTTCATATGCACCAGCTTAACTTTTCATTCATAGCCATGTGGATTCCTCAAGGTATATTTTGTTCTTAATTTACGGAGAAATAACAGAGACTATTACGCTGTATGCATTTTCATTTTAGAGAAATGAGGTTTTTGAATAGAAATATATAATTCCAGTATCTAATTTTATCTATAATTTATACTTTACCTATTTTCAAAGTTTTTCTTGTAGATTTACCTTGATTATACATTGTATCTTGCACCTTGGAGCAAGGAACACCTTTTCAACAAGTGGTTTTGGGACAACTGGTCAACCACTTGTTCAAATCTTTATCTAACACCATGCACAAAGGTCAAATCAAAATGGATTAAAAACCTTGATATCAGAGCTAAAACTATAAGGTACCGTATTTTCCGGCGTATAAAACGACTGGGCATATAAGATGACCCCCTAATTTTGCAGTTAAAACATAGGTTTAGGCCTATATTCTATGTATCAAACAGAATGTTCCTTGTGCTGCAACTGTATGTACCACAGTGAGCCAATCACAACAAGCAAAGGTTCAGAGGTCATACTGTCATAGACTTCTTCTCTGACTCTGGCCGATCTGAGCAGGCTTTTGACAGTGTAGATTCGGGTTCAGAAGATTGTCTCATTTGCATGCATCAAAAGCCTGCTTGGATTGGCTGAGTTAGAGAGGCAGTCCGAGCAGCCTGGCAGTGATTGGTCCTTTATCATAGGCACCTTTTCTGGCAATTCCCTCACTACATGAACCAAACAACACCTCATCCTCGGACCCTAGCACTGAGCCACCAACACGGTTAGCTGGGTTTTGCCAGAAGTGGCCCCCAGATCTCCTTAGTACTGTTTGGGAGCCCCCACAAAAGAGATTTGGAAACTCAGCAGCCTGATTTTTTTTTTTGTTCCCTTTAGCGGCATATTGAAACATTTTTCGGGATATACTCTGTGTATAAGATGCCCCCGATTTTTGGTTGACGTTTTTTTGTTTCAAAAGTTGTCTTATACGCCGGAAAATATAGTATATAAAAGAAAGCATAGGCAGAACACTCCAGGACATTGAGACTAAAGGCATTTTCACAGAGTAAACACTACTGTCCAACAAGTGGAAGAGAGATAAACAAATGGGACTAATTAAACTGAGAAATTTCTGCATCCCAAAGGAATTGAGTAGGATACAAAGGCTGTCCATGGAATGGGATAAATTATTCACCCCAAACCCATCTGATAATAATCCAAGATATACAAGGTACTAACATAACTTAATAAAAAAATCTAACCCCATTAAAAAATTGGGAGAAGAAATGAACAGACATTTCCTCAAAGAAGAAATGCAGGTGGCTAAAAGGCACATAAAAATGTTCCACATCACTAATCAGGGAGATGCAAATCAAAACAGCAATTATCTGTCATCTCATACCTCAGAGACTTAACACACATCACAAAGAACAAGAACAACTAGTGCTGGCAGGGATGTGGAGAGAAAGGAACTATCATTCAATTCTGGTGGGAATGCCATCTAGTCCTGCCTTTCTAAAAAACAATATGAATAGTCCTCAATAAATTTGAAAATTCAGCTCTCATATGATCCAGCAATACCACTCCTAGGGATATACCATAGGAAAACAAGAGCACAATACAAAATGTTTTCTGCACCCTTATGTTTATAACAGTACTATTTCCAGTAGCCAGAATATGGAAATGATGAATGTCTAAAGAAACTGTGGTACATTTAAACATTGGAATACTATGGGATACTATGCAGCTGTATGGAAAAATGAAGTCCTAAAATTTGCCTATACATGGATGGATATGGAGACTATAATACTGAGTGAAATGAGCCAGAGGGAGACAAATAGACATAGAATAGTCTCACTCATCTGTGAAATATAATAATAATAAAAGACAGAATGGCAATATTATCCATGAGACAACAGAGATGTATGCTGGGAACCAGCTCATGACACAAGCTTGCTACAAAGAGTGATGAGTACAGTTCGAGCACTAACCACAATGACAACTACTTTGATCATGATAGTCAGGGAGAAAGGCAGAATACTTGTTTGAGGGAAAGGATGGGGGTTGAAGTGAGGAAGGGAAATGGAGGAACATTGGTGGCAGGAAGATTGCAATGTTGAAGGGTGTTGTATATTCTATGACAGAAATTCCAGTATAAAATTTTTGTAAGCACAGTGATAAAATACAAAAATTAAAAAGTAAAAAAATAAACCTATCAATAATCCTAACACTAAACCATAACCACAGCACTAACCCATACCCTTAACTAGCCCTAAACCTAACCTTAAACCTAATTATAACACTAACCTTAACCCTAAGTTTAACCCTAAACCTAGCACTAGCTAACCTCAACACTAAATTTAAGCCTACACCTAAGCCTAACACTAACCCTAAAATTAACCCTAACCTTAATGCTAAATTTAAACCTAACCTTAACCATAATCACCAACTTAACTCTAACACTAAACTCTAAAACTAAATCTAAAGACTAAACATAACCCTTTTACTACAACCTTAAACCCTAGCCTTGGCTCTAGCCCTAACCCTAACCCTTAAACCTAACCCTAAAACTAATCCTCACTCTAAACCTAAACCCAACACTAACTTTAAAACTAACTCTAATCCTAAATCCTAGCCCTAACCTTAACAAAAAATGTCTATCATATATAACATATATTTGTATGTTTATATGAGTACAGCCAAATTAAAATGGTTATAAAATATTTCTATAGAAAAGCTAAAAACCTAGAATACTAGTAAATATACTATAAATTAATAAAGAAAATGAGAATCAGTATTGGTGGGTTGTTTGTGATTTTATATTTTTCTCTATAATTTTTCTATATATTCCAAATTTCCAAAAATAAATGAGTTTTTTTCAATTCAGGAAAATAATAATAAATATCTTTAAAACCAAATAGGAAAGGGGAAAACCACTCAGGTATAATGCAATTTTCAGTTCTTACAATAACTAGGGAAAAAAGTTTTTGAAGCCTAAAAAGTGAGTTTACATTACTGTGAATAAAAAAGTCAGTTGATCAAATTAATGACAGACTTTTGGTACTTGGGTTTAAACCCAGTTTATTGTAGGAAAAGCAGTCCAGAGAAAAACCCTGCCAGTTAAGGAAGATGCTCACTTTTATTCATATTCATGAACGAAGTCTTATTTATTCACAAGTTTGTATGGTGTTCGAATAATTGCATATAGTCTTATCTATTCAACATCTCATGTTGAGTATATTTAAATATCCCAAATGGAATATTTGAATAAGTTATTTTAATTTCCACTAATGTCTCCCTGGATTTTTCTGGGGAAATATGCTTCAAGCTCTCTGACATCTGGATTTTCTCATACTCTGTTCTATCTTTTTGCAACATTTACCTATATTCCTTCACTAGTCTACTTTATGTCCTTTATATATGACTTCTTTTTAAACAGGCTTATCTTGGACCTCAAACAAGCTTTGATGGCCTTCCATGTATGTACCATTGTGATAATCAATTGTCTTGTTAAGAGAATGTTTACCATATATACTACCTCTAATATGAAAACTACTTGAGGGTAAAAATTCTTTGACTGGCACACATTATGCTGATTTACTCTCTACAGTTTTTTGTGACTTCCCAGTTCAACCAAAAATCTCAATATACTACTAGATTGAAAAGAAGACAAGAGTTTTGTTGTCATCATGCATGGGGTTTCTTCCATAAAAGAATGGTAAAAAGAACATTTATGTTCATGGTACTCTATAAGTAACAGTATTATAAATCATAGTACCTAAAAAAATTCTACCACAAAGACAAGAAAGAGGGGATGGGAGAGAAACTGGTACATTGGTGGAGGGAAGTGGACACTGGTGAAGGGACTGGTGTTGCAACATTATATGTCTGAAAGGCAGTCATGAGTAACAGCAAATGGTGACTCGAATGAAAAAAAAAGAAAGAAATTCTAAGAGTTGTTACAAGGAAATTTTACTTTAACTTGTTGCATAATGCATTTTATCAAATTTGTTATTCATAAAAAAAAATCCCACCTTGGCTTGGTTTTAGAGAAGTGATCACATACACAGAGGAATTTGAAAACAAAAGAGATGAAAAGATTATTTTTCTCTCTGACTATTGTAACTCTTAAAGACAAACAGTTGTGTCAGTTCTACACATGTTACATCAAAGATATCATGATTTGTACTTGTTTGAAAAAGATCCTATATCTGTAAGCCATTAGCTTTTGTCTAGTTCTTTTGTTATACTGGATCAATGCTTGATTGCTTTGTAACTCCATTTTTCTAACTGTAGAATGGGAATAAATGTACTCTCCACAGTAAAAATTAAATATGTTGAGAAAATTTCATTATAGATATTATCTGTCAATTAATCAGGATAAATAAAAATTACTATGTGATATAGTAATTCATTTCAAAAATATTTTCTTTAAAAGGATTCTGCACTTTAAAATGTTTAGTTACCCTTTTATTATTTTTCTCTCAATTTTTCTCAAATCTCAAATAAAATAATTAAACTTCTATAAGCTATCATTATATTTTGAAAGGTGTTTTCATAAGCACAAGAAAATGGAAAACACAAAGAATATACATTTTTCATTCCCTAGTTTTCTATGTAACAATATTGAAACTATTAATAAATAAGCATATTTATAAGATAGGCTAGGGGAAAGAAAATAATTAATTAAAGCAATGTAGCTTCATTAATCTAGACTAAACCTGCTGTTAGTCTTAAAAATCTTGATTTCTTCACTTTTGTAGAGTGTTGATTGTATGGTTTATAGTGTGGAGGTCAGACCAGGTTAAAAAAAAAAAACACAAAAAAAAACCCAAAACCAGAACGAAAAACAGAGACCTGGAAAAAGAGAACTCCAAATGACTTATTTTGAGAACTGTGAATCTTTATGAGATATTTAAAGTGTCTGTGGACAACTAGGGCTGGGGACTTGTGAAGGATATAAGAAATTATCCTTCTTTAACTTTCTAGTTTAATTGAGATATAATTGACATGTAACTATAAATTTACCACCATTTTATCTAGATATATGTTGCAAGGTTGATAAAGTAACTTAAGTTAATATACATCAGCTCATATAAATAAAATCAATAAGAGTAATACACTCTAGGTGTGTGTATATATATATATACATATATATATGTATAAATAACAAGGAAGTGGTTGGGCTTATGTCAAGATGGGTAAAACAGGGAAGTCAACAGGTTGGCTTTTCAGATCTGTGGCTTGTTTTTGCTTAATTCACTTGTCAAACATGTGTTTTTACTTGCTTGAAACTGGATATACTCAGTATGAGAGACATACAGAAAACATCCTAACATAATGGGAAAGGCATATACCACGCTACGGTGTCAACCAAGGAGATAAATAAACCTAATTCTAAATTATTAGCATTTCTCAAGAATTTCAATTTCCTCAATATCAAAAAACCTAAACTCAAACTTTATATTAAAGCAAAAACTTAACAAGATGTATACATACATATTATGCAGTCTGAAGTCTAGCCATATTAGATATTGCTGGAGATAAGGATATAACTGAGACTGTTTCTGTAAGCTCGCCATTATATGCAGCAATCTTTCCATGTTAGTTCAGGTGTTTAGAAATATATACACATTTTAATGCTTTTTTTTCCTCTGAGTGATCCACAGTAAGCCTCTGGCTAGCCAAGACAGACAAGTTGGGGTGAAAATGAGAATATTATTCTAAAGGCCAAAACTCACATTTAGACACAGAGATATTACACGTATGCCAAAGAGTGATTCCAAGGTCAGTCAGCACAAGCAACTGCTAACAATAAAGGCTCTATTAGGAAATGATAATGCTATTTTCCATTGCTTTGGTTATATAATTCAGGTGCTTTAATATTTCAAGTAAGTAGATCCAGAGTCACTAAAGTCAAGTCTTACTCGAGAAGAACAGTGCTCCATGATTAAATTCACTAATCATTAATTCATTAATCATACATTTATTAATTCATTTAATTGTTGAGACATGGCTAGCTCCTGGTAGACTTTGACGATTGACCATCTGAAAATAGAGCATGTAATGCTCCAGGGAGAAGTCTACCCATGTTTCTGCTGTAAATAAAACAAAAATTGGGCTTTATTAATTTATTTTGAGCTGTTAGAAGTGAAAACTAACCAAAAGATTGAGTCTTTTTATTTTTCATCTGAGAAAGTAAGTTCAATCAACTCTTTATTATTAGGCCTAAGTTATGAGTAAAACATATGACTCCAGGATGAATGGTTTTGGTCATATTAATATTTGTTTGTTTAGCACATGAAATGGACTAGAATGATGATGATCAGATTTCCACCATAGGAACATGGGAACTCAGCACGAAACCAGATCATCAGAAATTCATTTCTCAGTTGTTTCGGTGGCCTGAACTAATTCTACTCTTAAAACCATAAATGTGGTGGCTTTCCTTTAACCTCCTGATACTGATCTAAGTATCTGTGATTCCAATCATGAAATCTAATAACTTGGATTTTACTTTTTATTATAGCTTCTTGCTCTGCTTGATTTGTCTTGTTTGTATACAAGAAATGAACTTCAAAAACTTCAAATCTTAACTTTGTCAGAAGATATTTTAAGGGGTTAAAGATATGACTTATTGGAAGAATATTGTTTGTGGACCACACCTACCAATGCTCAGGGATTATTTCTGACTGTATTTAGGGGTAATTCTTTGAAAGATGAACTATGTAGGACATCTGGAGATCAAAGCTAGGTTAGGAGCGTGCAAGGTAAGTGCCATACCCTGAATAATGTGATCAGTTTTCTTTTCTTCTTCTTCTTCTTCTTCTTCTTCTTCTTCTTCTTCTTCTTCTTCTTCTTCTTCTTCTTCTTCTTCTTCTTCTTCTTCTTCTTCTTCTTCTTCTTCTTCTTCTTCTTCTTCTTCTTCTTCTTCTTCTTCTTCTTCTTCTTCTTCTTCTTCTTCTTCTTCTTCTTCTTCTTCTTCTTCTTCTTCTTCTTCTTCTTCTTCTTCTTCTTCTTCTTCTTCTTCTTCTTCTTCTTCTTCTTCTTCTTCTTCTTCTTCTTCTTCTTCTTCTTCTTCTTCTTCTTCTTCTTCTTCTTCTTCTTCTTCTTCTTCTTCTTCTTCTTCTTCTTCTTCTTCTTCGTTTTTGGGTCACACCCGGAAGTGCTCAGGAGTTATTCCTGGCTGTATGCTCAGAAATCGCTCCTGGCAGGCACAGTGGACCATATGGGATGCCGGGATTTGAACCACTGACCTTCTGCATGAAAGGTAAACGCCTTACCTCCATGCTTTCTCTCCGGACCCTGTGATCAGTTTTCATTATAACAAGAAAAAACCAACAATTTAAAGGAAGAAATATTCTGGGGCCTGGAGAGCTAGGACAGAGTTAAGGCACATACCTTGTCAGCAAACACCATTTGGATTCTCAGTATTTCATAGTCATTTGAATGTTGCAAGGTGTAGCCCGGGAGACTCCGAGAACCGCCCATATGAGTTGGATGATCCTTGGTGTTACAGAGTCCAAGTAACATTGCACCTGGACCCTCCTATTAAATTACTAACCCAATTGTCCCCAGGGCACCCTGAGAACAACTTGGAAGCGCCTACCTGGTCCTTCCCACCAAATAGAAGAAAGAAATTACCATGTATTGTTCCCATCCACTAACAACATCAGTCTTCTAGTTCTATCCAATTAACCTTTTTCTTTTCTTTTCCTTTTGTTTTCTTTTTTTGGGAGGGGCCACATCTGGTAGTGCTCAGAACTTCCTCATGACTGTGACCTCAGGGATCACTCCTAGCACACTTGGGGGACCATCTGGGGCGCCAATGATTGGATCCAGGTTGTTGTGTGTTATCAGTCTAGCTCCACTCCAATGCATTTATTACATTTAAATTGTACATGTAAAATAGTTTACATCATGTCATTTGTATAATTTTGTGTTCTTTTTTCACTTTATAAGAAAAATATTTTTTGTTGGTCCTGAAAACCTTTTGTAGGCATAATGTTTTAATGGGTGCATGATGTTTCAACATATGCTTTCACAATAATTAAATTCATCTCTTCCCTATTAGGCATGTAGAATATGATTAAATTATTAGTTTTTATAAACAATGCATCATAAAGATTTATTATTTTGTACTTTTGATAATTTACTGATGACGGATTCTTAGTCATGTAAATATTGAAAAAGAACAAATGTATACATGTTAGCCTGAGCAACTTTCTTTGTGTTTAGAATTAGCAACAACAGAGGGGCACAGAAATAAAGTTCCTTAGAGGAGTGGGTGGTAGATCTGAGTGCTTTTTATCTGTCTTAATAGTTGAGTACAGAATCATTTTTGCAAAGCATTGTAATAGAATTTTTATACCAATCCTCACAGCACCTCAAGTTCCAAATAGAAATTGTTATAGGGAAATGTTATGTATTTGCTGTGATTTGTCCCTGAAACTTTATTTTTAATCACACCAAAACAATGCACACTAGAAAAGAATTAGGGCAACTAGACAAATTTTTGTCCTCAGATTGTATAAAAACCAGTAGGCCAAGATATGACTACAATTTGTGTAATATATATATATACATACATATATATATATATGTATACTTATTTCACATTCCACAGTGAAAGAGAGAATGAATTAAAAAGAGAAGAGGACATTGCTTCACAAGGCAACAAAGCTAGATTGTTTGAATGGGGTCAATGGAGAACCAAGTTACAAAATACTCCTCCTTGTCCCATATTGATAAAAATTTTTATCATGTCTCTGCCATGTTTCTGCCTTATGGGGTGATAGGAAACAAACTATTACTGTTTTTAGTTTGGGGAAAACATATATAATGTAAAATTTATAGACAAATTGAATTTAATATTTAAGATACTTGTTTCCTGGATTGTTTGATGAATCAACAGGTCTCTGATATTAATTTTTATTCAAAAATAGTGATGACTGAAATAAGTGACTATCATGCTTGAATAAATAAATGTAGAAAAATCTGTTTGAAAGAGGTTATTTGTTCATAAATGAGCCAGCAGTCATCTCAAAATGTAAAGAAGAGGTTTTAAAATTAGAAAATTCTATACTATAATCTCTAACATATTTATTTAGGGTTGTATCATTGACATGAAGAAGTATGTTATATGAGAGTTTTAAAGCATATATCAACATCTAATAAGGTATTTTTCTCAGTTAATGGTGAGTTTTATTTTTATTTATCTTTTGTCTTGGGGCCACAACTGGACATCCTCCGGGTTATTTCCTGGACTCATGTGATGCTAAGGATCAAACTGGGATCTCCTGTAGGAAAGGCAGATACCCTTTAAGCTATCTTCTAAGACCCTAAAGTCTTCATGATACTTTAAATGAGATAACATTAAGCTGAAAGAACATTTTAAAATTATCTCTCTTTTTTGTTCTCTGCCTTTGTCTCTTTGGATTTGTGCTGTGTGTCAGAGATGTAAAGAATTCTAAATTTAAAGAAATTTATGAAATACTATATCTAAAATTTAAAGATTTTATAAAATAGTAAGTATATTTAAAACTCCACTATGGCTGACTTTGTAAATAATGGTGCCTAATTAAAATGAAAAGCAATACATATTAAATTTATATCAATGCTTATATAAAAAACTCAAAGACAATGGACTCTAATTATTCTCCTAAAATATCTTTACTAGTTAATCTACATATAACACGTTGTTATATAATATAACATATAACTACTAATATATTCTATGACAGGATTGTAATATTTTTATAATTTATTCAAGTTTTTATATTAGAATGGTATTTCATGCGATAATCATGACCAAGACCTTGGTATCCTAGGGACAGTCAAATTACCTTTCTTGAACTTAGTATTTAGTCAGAATAGAAGGTATCTTATTTAGATTAAAGTAGCGATTACAAACATCTCAGTCACCCATAAGAACTTTATATGGCTCTTTATTTTGGGGGGGCACACACAGATATACTATAAGGATTTACTCCTGGCTCTTTGCCAGGGATCACTCCTGGCAGTACATAGAGAACCAAATGTGTTGCTGAGCTTCAATGGAAGTCCACCACAAGCAAGGTAAGTGCCTTTCCCTCTTAGCTTACTATCTTACCTTACTTATTGTACTTCACTATCTCTCTGGTACCTGTGCCTATTTTTTCCTGAGAATATTTTTTGTATTTTCTTCAAAAAAGATCAATTTTCTTGTACAGAATGATTTTCCATTTTTACTGTAACCTCTAAATGGATTAAACATGAGATAAAGCTTCATTCTTATAAAAAGTTCGGTCATTCTCAGAAGTGAACCTGAAAAACGATTTCTTTTTTTTTTTTTTTTTTTGGTTTTTGGGCCACACCCTGTGACGCTCAGGGGTTACTTCTGGCTATGCGCTCAGAAGTTGCTCCTGGCTTCTTGGGGGACCATACGGGACGCCGGGGGATCGAACCGCGGTCCGTCCTAGGCTAGCGCAGGCAAGGCAGGCACCTTACCTCCAGCGCCACTGCCCGGCCCCTGGAAAACGATTTCTTTTAGAATCTTTCATATTATTAAGATATCAATGTAGACACAGTTGTTTTGATACAATCCACTTTTCTTTTCCTTTTTTGGTGTTTGGGCCACACCCGGTGACACTCAGGGCTTACTCCTGGCTATGTGCTCAGAAATCGTTCCTGGCTTGGGGGAGCATATGGGATGCTAGGAGATCGAACCGCTGTCTGTCCTAGGTCAGCCGTGTGCAAGGAAAACGCCCTACCGCTGCGCCATCGCTCTGGCCCCCACTTTCTTGTCTTGAGTCTGTGAAAGAGTCACACATTTTGGTGGATAAGAAGGTCCTGAGTACAGATGGCTGTATGTGTAAGAGGGAAGAGAAAGGGAGAGGTTGAAGGCTCAGAATGAGATAGCCAGAGAACATTCTGAGTATGAAGAAGCAGGGTAATCAAAGATAGGCTAAAAGAATAACAAAACAGCATGAAAGAACTTTATGGTCTGACTGCAAAATACAGAGTTGGAAGGAGACCTGAAAAACTAAAGGGAGTGTATTCAATAATAAATAGTCCTTTAATCATGAGTCAGGAATTACTAGATTTGATGATATTAGTTATCCAGTTGATTAAAGTTTTAATCCTGTTGATTAAAGTTTTATTTTATGGGTATTTGCTAGAGCAAGGAAAAAATGAAACTACCCACACAACTTTGATAAACTTTGATACTTCCAAGATCTGACTATTCAATTTCTATTCACACTTTGGAGAAGGGTAAATACATACATTTAAATAGAAACTTTAATATGTGTTATCAGCAAGTATTATACTGAATATCATTATCTACACATTAAAGTACATTTTGTAGTTATGTGAGGATATACTAATTTTTACTCTCCATAATGCCAAAACCATGATATGTTCTAAAATGTGCTTGTTGAATAAAATTTCATAAATGAGATTCTTTGTCCTTTAAATATAATGAAGCAATTTCTTGAGCATTAAAACCTCTTCCACATGCCTAATTAGACACATTGTGGATTCATTTGCTACCATGACTTCCAGAAAAATTATAAGAATATTTTAGTTGTTTTGATGGCTTCATATTTTTATGATTATGGATCATTTATATATGTTTAGCTAAAAGAGACTAAATAATAATTAGATATCTTCTTCCTCCAGTAGGGTCAAATGAAATAATTTATTTTTTGTTGAAATAAAAATTTCTTTTTTTAACATATTTATTTTAATCATAGTGGCTTACATATTATTGACGATAATATTTTAGGTACACATTAACATCAAAACAGGGGAGTTCCCATCACCAAATTGTCCTCCCTCCACCTCCGTTCCCGTCCTACCTCCCATATCCTCTTCCCTCACCCCCAGGGCTGCCAGAATAAGTGGTCCCCTCTGTGCCTAGCTTACTACTTAGAGGTCCTACACCTATTTGGTCTTGGTACCTCCCTTATTTCCCCGCTCTATTTGGGAGGTGGGACGAGGTAGTTCAAGTTATGTGGTTTTGTTTGAAGAAGAGAAAAAAATTCAGATACACTTTCTTCTGTTACAATTTTGTTTAGGACCACCAATTATTTTTTTCTTTAGTTATGATACTATGTATGATCCACTCATTACATCATTTGTATATAAACTAAAGTATTTTATATTAATTAACTTTAACGCATTTACTTATTTTTATTATTAACTTTTTTGGTGTCTCCTCTCTCCTATGCATCTTTATTCCCATGCACTTATTCACACAATTGGGTTCAATACAGGGAGATGACTCTTAATTGATGTTATTTTTAGGACTTTATTTGTGCAGAATATTATTAAGGAAAGGGTAGTTTAAGGTAGAACCTAAGTCCTTCTTAGATTTCTAGAGGTTGTTTTTCAGGTCACTGCTTCTTACTTTGCTTGCTCTAGTTAATTATAGTTCTACTCCTATGTCTATCTGAAATCACCCAAGATTTTATATGATCTGGTCCAGGCACACTTGACTAGTAAAGGAAAGAAAGCATCCTTTTCATTACCACCAGTGCTTGTCTTGTGCGAGATAGGAAACTCAAAGCAAACCTGAAATCTGTACCTCTACATTGGTCATTTTGTTAATCTGCCCAAATTTTGAGGTTCCTTCGGCATTAATTCAGTCCATCAGTTAACCATAAACCCTTTAATAATAGCCCACAGGAATTCCTTCATAGACATAACTTTCTGTCTTGTTTGGAAATTATACAAAGCCTCCACATAGAAATGGTTGGGACTGTCAACAGGCGTGCTCTTTTTACCTAGTCTGAAGAGGGGGAAAAAAGACTGCTTCTGTGTCAATTTAGAACAGATTTTCTTTCCATTTTAACTATATCAGTGGATTTCGTTCCTGGCTGCACATTAGTCATCTTGGGAGTTTGAAAAATGTCACTGCTTCAGTCCTATCCTAGAGTCATTAGGGATGAGGTGGGAGTAGGTGAATTATAATTTATTTTGACATTTTTGTTATTTGGGGATCACACCTGGTGGTGCTCAGGGATCACACTGCTGCAGTGCTTCAAGGACCACATGCAGTGCTGGATATTGAACACAGGTCGACTACATGTGAAAAAAGCACCTTAACCACAATTGTATTTTTCCATCCTAATATAGCTAAATTAAAAAAAAATCTCCTCAGATGTTTCACAAATTTAGTCTGTACTCAAAACCTCTGATCTGTAGAAAATATCGCATGAAAGGCAGTGTGATTTGTGCTTGCTACAGCACTGTGGGGACTAAACATTTATGTTTATTTTTTATATTGACAGATATACCATATAGCTTCACCTCTTTCAAAGCTGAAGTTTACTTCTGAAAAATATATCTCTTTTCTTTTTTAACCACCCACGGAAATAGAGGAAGGGGTGAGTATACTCGCTGGAGTTGCTCAGTGCATGGTGATGACATATCTGTGGACGACATATCTGTGGATGGGTGATGGAAATATCCGGACCAATAATTCATTTCAACACTCATTGTATGACACTAGACAAGTCACTGAATTTCCTAGGCCATTTGTTCCAGCCAAGTGAAAAAATGGGAATGAGCTATCTATTTGTCTAGGTTGTTGAAAATGATACACAGAATTGTATTCTTAGAAGCATTTTGTAAAACTAAAAATTGTGCATTTTATAGTAGTTACTGCTCCCATATGTGTTACAGAATTATTTTGAAGTGTCTTAACTAATTCTTTTTGTGAATAAAAAGGATAAAATGGGATTTTAGTCTTTTATCTAGTAATTTGAGCCATTTTTGCCTTAATTATTATTATCCATCTTGAGGGCAAGGAATCAACAAAATGTAGCTATAGGGAAAAATAGGTAGAAAAAACCCTCTGAAACTGATCTATCTGTTTTAACATTCCAAGGTTAGAAAAAGAACAGAGAAAACCTTAGTCATTATATACAGACTATTAAATAAATTTTTGTTGCCCATGATAATGTACTGTAAATGTAGGCTTGATCTAAACTTTAAACAATTATAAACTAAAAAAAATTTGAAGTACAAATAAATGATAATATTTAAATGAACCATAATTCTCTTCTATCACGAAGTACTTTTTTTTTTTTTTTTTTTTTTGGTTTTTGGGCCACACCCGTTGTTGCTCAGGGGTTACTCCTGGCTGTCTGCTCAGAAATAGCTCCTGGCAGGCACAGGGGACCAAATGGGACACCGGGATTCGAACCAACCACCTTTGGTCCTGGATCGGCTGCTTGCAGGGCAAACACCGCTGTGCTATCTCTCCGGGCCCCACGAAGTACTTTTTAAGTTGAATTATTCTAAGATGCTGTTTTGAGGGACATTTCTAGACTCATATTTGTGAGGAAAAATGGAGAAGGTACCTCAATCTTTGATTTCTCACAACAGTGAAGGAGATAGATAAATGATAGATTATAGTGCCATTAACAAATTTGTTGGCAAAATTATTCTTTTGTGGATCAACCA
Organism: Suncus etruscus; assembly: GCF_024139225.1. NCBI lineage: Eukaryota > Metazoa > Chordata > Mammalia > Eulipotyphla > Soricidae > Suncus > Suncus etruscus. The sequence continues at coordinate 3,944,335 of NC_064862.1, read as the reverse complement.
GTAACAAAAACGGAAACAAAAGGAATCCTCAATAACCACAGAACATTTGATTTTGTAGCTCTGCTGGGGATGGGGAAGGAAGGTGGTGAAGTGGTAAGTGGAGAGGGAAGGTATCTTCTTGAATATCTTCTCAAAGAAGATATGTGGAAAGTTCACTCAAAGCATTATAGCAATGTCTTGAAAGTTAATTGCCTCTTTTTGGATTACACTAACCACCTCTTTAACAGGACTCCTTTCATAACACAATACCAGTCTATTGTTAACATATTACAAATATGTTAATACATGGCTATTTTAATCTACTAGTGTAACCAAAGATGTTTCTTCTAGTTAAAGGAATTCAGGAGGTGAGTAGTGCCCTGAGAGAAATTTGCATTTAGTGAATGTGAGAATAGAGAACAGTAGAGTAGGCCTTGAGGCATACTTTATGTCAAGTCTAAATCCAGCTCCTAGCTAGTATATGCAACCAAATAGTTCTGGTAGTCATTGTCTCAGAGTGTGTGGAAGTAGAAATGAACAAGGTCTATAAAACTTTCACCATAGGTTTCCAAGAGAATCCCACACTCATGGTTTCAAATTGAGTTTGCACCAGAATTACAGGGAGCATATCCAGAGTTTGTGATTTAATGTGTCCTGCCCTAGTGCAGAGAACGTTTTTTGACCACTACATTCTCAATGTATGTTAAGGAAAGTGCTTTCAAGTGCTTTCATTGTTTTATTTTCCCTTTCTAGGGTTAAGAATTGCTTTCTATTTTATTGAGGTATGGCTGGGGTCAAAAAATGCTAATTGTCACTAAATGCTAAGAAAGCCAAAGATTAGGGGCCGGAGAGATAGCATGGAGGTAAGGCGTTTGCCTCTCATGCAGGAGGTCATCGGTTCGAATCCCGGTGTCCCATATATGGTCCTCCCGTGCCTGCCAGGAGCAATTTCTGAGCCTGGAGCCAGGAATAACCCCTGAGCACTGCCGGGTGTGACCCAAAAACCACAAAAAAAAAAAAAAAAAAAAAAAAAAAAAAAAAAGAAAGCCAAAGATTCTTAATTTCCAGGCCAGTGTTTTTGTGACTGAGTTTTCCACCGTATTAAATTTCTATACAAAATATATTATAATATATAAATATATTATATAAAAGATATCTAAATATATAAATATAGTAAATTATAAATTTATATAATATATAAATACATATATTTATCACTTCTAGACATCCAAATACTCATTAAAATACTCAATATATATTATATAAACATATATAAATATATATATATATATATATATATATATATTGGTTTTGGGGCTACACCTGGTGATGCTCAGGGTGCTCTTGGTTATGCACTCAGAAATTGCTCCTGACTTGGGGGACCATATGAGATGCTGGAGATCAAACCAAAGTCTGTCCTGGGTCAGCAGCATGTAAGGCAAATGCCCTAAAGCTGCGCTATTGCTCCAGCCCCCAAATACTGAATTTTTTTTTATTGTTTGCATTATATTCTTTTTATTAATTTTTATTTTTTTATTTTTTTTTAAATTTTTTTTATTTTTAATTATGAGAACAAGGATGCAAAGAAAGAGGACAAGGTAAAGTTACAGTGGAAGGACAATACATAACATAATTCTCAGAAGTCCCCTTGCTGATATCCCAACTTTGAAATTTCATCCAAAGAACATTAAGATTGTAACACACTATAATATTTCTTAACAGCACACAAGGCAATCTAAAGCCATAAAACTTACATAACTCCTTAAACATTACAGGCATAGCATTTTTTTTACATTTCCATATTCATGCATATTAGCTTAAGTTGACCTCAAATCTTAACTGGGTTCTTTTTAAGGATTAGAGTCAAAGGAGCACAGCAATGAATTTTTTAAATTCTATGTTCTTAGCATACAAGTATATAGTTGAACTATATATACACTATATATACATACATACAAGTATATAGTTTATATAACTCACATTTGTTTTACATCTGACCCATAAAATCTTCCCTGAAGAGCACTTTTCTATAAATGAAATCTATTGCCAAATAGAAAAAGACCTTAGAAAATGGAAAAATATCCCATGCTCATGAATTGGAAGAATGACTATTGTTAAAATGAATTTCTTTCCTAAACTATTATATGGCTTGAATGTAATCCCCATTCAAATTCAGATGAACTTCATCAGGATCTAAAGTAGTCAATAATAAAATTTATATGGAATCTGAAGAGACTGCACATAGCCAAAGACATATTGAAAAATAAGAAATGCAAAGGTATATTACTACCTAACTTGGAACTGTATTATAAAGCAATAGTGCATAAAAGTACCTGGTGTTGGAAAAAAGATAGGCTCTCTGATCAACAGGTCAGAATTGAATAGCCAAGGACAAAATCCTTTATATATGGACAGTTAAAATTTTTCCTTTTGATTTTGGGCCACACCCGGTGATGCTCAAGGGTTACTCCTGACTGTGCACTCAGAAATCGCTCCTGGCTTGAGGGATCATATGGGATGCCAGGAATCGAACGAGGTTTGTCTTAGATCAGCTGCATGCAAGGCAAATGCCCTACTGCTGTGATATTGCTCCAGCCCCTGAACAGTTAAATTTTGGGGGGGGGGCATTCCCGGTGACGCTCAGTCACATACTGGTGACTTTTGGATATTTATCTCCAGAATCATAAAACATTTATTCGAAAGAATGTGTGCATATATTGTGTGCATTATTTATTGCTGCAATAGATAAGACATGGGATAGTAATAATAGATAAGATATGGAATTAACTTAGACATCCAAAGACAGATGAATGGGCTATGAAAATATGGTACATATACATATACTATGCAGCTCAAGGAATTATGAAATCATGCTATTTTCTGCAACCTGGTTGTAACCGGAAGGTATTCTAATGAGTGAAACAAGCTAGAAGAAAAAGAAAAACACAGGATGATATCACTTATTTGTGATATACTCAATAATTGTATTAGAAAATGTAATGTAATAAAGGGTAATGCCTATATCAACTTTCACTCCAGAGCCTAGGGAAGAAAAGGACAGAGAAGCAAAGAAATCAAGTTGGGATGAAAGAATATGATAAGGAAAGTAATGGTTCTAGGGTTCTAAATCTTTGGTTCTAGGCTTTGATGTGAAATGTGAAAGAGTAATATAGTTAAACATCCAAAGCACAGACTTGAAAACACTTAAAATATGAGATCTAAGCTGGAACCACCAAACTTTAAGTGCCTATCAAGGTAACAGGCAGTGAGTGAATAGGGGAGTTGGTTAGGAATAGGGGATGACTTAGTATGGGAGCACTGGTAGTGGGAATTAATGCTAGTGGTGGAATTGGTGTTGAAATATTGCATGCTTAACTTCAACTACTGATGTTGAAATACTGTATACCTAAAAATCAACTATCAATAACTTTGTAAACCACAGTTATTTATCAAAGAAAATTTTTACAAAAAGAAATAATGTGACTACCAATAATTTTTATCACTGTTATTTCTATATTAACACAAATGATTGTAAATTCTAATGTGAATAATATTTCTTTAGCAAAATAACAAAATATCAAAAAAGCCCTATTAGAAGAGCCTGAAAAATGGTTGTTGGTCTGAGATTACTCTTAGTATAAATTCCACTAATTTATACACATCTGGAACTACAAAGAAGCAAAAGCCTTCTTCAAAATTCAAGTCTTTTAAAATCTACAAAAATTATTTGTGAGTTGTTTCCTTTTTAAGTTTTCATGACTGAACTCTAGTTTACTTCAACTTCAATACCTCTCAGAATGTGGTTTCAAGACCTTTGACCATTTAATATTTCCTTCAGGATACAATCTACTTTTAATTTTTCTGAGTGACATATAGTGTTTGAGTTAGACAAAGTATATAAATCTTAAGTCAAATTTATAAATGTAAAATTTTTTTACAGTTTATTTTGATACTCTTAAAATTCATGTCCATGCCCCAACTTCTAATATAAAAAGAGGGTCTTTGGGAAGCAATTGAGTTAACTAAAGTTGAAATGGAGCTCACATAATGGGATTAGTGCCCATATAATAAGAGATACCAGAGAGCTTGCTTACTCTCTCTTCTCACCATGTGAGGTCACAGCAAATAGGAGAAACTTCTGTAAATAGCCCTTTACCAGGACATATCAGATTTGCACTGATTCTGAACATCTAGCCTCCAGAAATGTTAGAAAATAAATTTATGTAGTCTATGTTATGGTAACTCAGAGAGAATAAGGTAGCATACATTTTATGAGTTAAAAAAGAGACTATAGTTTTTAATGTTTAGTGAAATTATATGGTTTATCAAAATTACTTGTGTAAAAATACACAAACACTTAAAAATCTACTATATTTATATTGTATTGTACATTTTGCTCCTGGGTAATATGAAAATTAACATTGGAAACATGAAAAATCAGTAGAGAGAAATAAACTATGTGATTCAGGGGCTTTGACACAGTATTTTCTCTTTTTTATCAGTTAATAAAATAGTAAATATATATTATGTTTATTTATGCTTATACACACTTATCAGTTTGTTATCTTTTGCTTGGCTAATGCTCACCTTCTTATATATTTATTACTAATAAATAAAATAAACATTTTTGGAAGAAATATAAAATTTAGGTAATGTGATTTATTTTCAAGAAGGTAGGTGTGTAATCAAGGTGCAATCAAGGTGCTAGTTATTATCAAAGTGATCATGGATATTTTCTTTGGATCAGATACATGTATTGCAGTAATAAGTGGAATATTCCTACACAAATTAATGCAACTGCCACTCTCTAGGGCCAATCAAGGAAGCAAAACCCTAGTTTTGTGGTCTCTATTCTACACTATCATCATAAAGTATATGGGTACAAAAGGTTTGAGTTCAGAATTAACTGTATAGAGAAATCACCTTTTAATAAAACCTGGGAGTTAAACCCCACAAGTCAAAGTACTGAGGCCTGGGGTGCCTCACCTGGGGAACATCCACATTAAAACACACACTGGCAGGACTTGTACTCTAACTTTCTATGAATTGCACCAGACTCTTCTCACCATTGACCAGGAGGCACTCTGCAATTGAACATTTCTCTGAGACAATGATCTTGAGTCATTTATAAAAGGGCTAAATTATGTTCAGATCCATCAGTGTCTCAAGATGTGTCATTTTTTTTCCTGCAAGATTTAGCATAAAGTTAAGGATAATAGAATTAATTGTCAGTTACTGCATCATGAATTTCCATTACTTGTAAAGAAAGTCAATTCTGGGTAAAGATATTATTTTCAAAATGTTAGGCATACTCACTCTTTATTAATGTAGAACAAAAAGTTCACAAACAGCATATCTCTCTTTTAGGGGAAATTTAATAAGTATTTGAAGTAAGAAAACAAAAGTAGTCTTTTCTTTCCCCCCTTTTAACTATGGGCTGTTTTAATTGCTGATCTCCTAAAATAGTATGTCCTAAGATTCTTGATTTTGGATAGATTGGGAGTTGAGAGAATGAAAATATATCATCCTGATAACTATAACTAAAACTTTGGTAAATCATATGTCATTCATTCATTTTGAAATGATAGAAATTTTCCCTTCTTAATACTTTCTGGAAGTACAATGAAGAAAGTTATATAACATCAACACATCAAATAAAGGAGATTCAGAAAAAATTAGCAGGTAGAGATTTGGGGATTCTATCTTTTGTTTTTTCTCCCTCCTGTTTTGTTTTTTTCAAACCTGGAAGAGGGAGCTCCCTATTTTGGGCAGATATAGCCCCACTGTGACAGAAGATCGCTGTGGGTGGCTCATTGCTGTGAGTTGGGAGTCCCACGCTGAGCAGCCATATTGGAACTTCGTAACCGTTAGCTGTTCCACTTCTATAAGCTGAATTTGATTGTTTCTTTAGTAACCAGTAAATATGAAAAGCTTCTTAACTAGGTGAACTTGCATTTTTACAAATGACTCTCCAGAAAAAAATGACTAAATTGTTTATAAATCCACCTTTTTGCAAGATTAAGGGAAGAACATTTTTGTTTACTTAGACATTTTCACACAGTGCATGCAGAGGAAGGAGCTAAAAGCAAACTGTCTTTACTCCAGTTATTGAAATCGTTCCCTTTTCAGAGATATTTTGGTAAACAAGCTAAGCCAGCTCACCCCAGCCATCCCACATATATTAAAAAGAAAGCCCTCTTTGTGTTCTTTATAGATACAGTGGCTTGAAAGCGCCAGCGAATGTGAACAGACACTGAAAAGGACTTTGATTTTCAGGTCTCTGGCGAGAAATAAGGGTACTTGTATGAAATACAAGACTGAAATCTCTCCTAGAGAAGTAACTGTATTATAATTGGATCCCTGGAGTTTTATTAGCAATGGAATGGGAGGGTTCTTGAGAGTACCATCTTGATGCCTGAGCAACAAGTTTCACAAACATACTGCTATATGGGATCTGGAGACAGAAAAACTGTTCTCAAGGGTTCAGTGTCCACTGTCTGCTGCCATCCTTTTCAGGACAATCAAAGGTAGGACATTTCTCAACTGTAAATCCCAGTGCATTGATCAAGGTTCCAGTGGCTCTGAATAAATTACGTTTGGACTCAAGCCAAGCTTGAGCTACCAAAAAGATAACTGACTCTTTTTTCTTTATACTCCAAATCCTGAGGATAAACGTAATTCAGACACAACATACTATATTCATTTGTCTTGTCTTTTATGCATATACAAAAATGTGGCCAGATTGAGTAATATTGTTCACAGATGCTTTAGTTTTTATTTTAATGCAACAACGTAGCCAAAGTGGAATCTATGTCCAAAGCAACGGCTCCTTTTATGGTGAAAAAGATAACTTTCCTAGACGAATCTTCTGGTTCCTTTCCATTCCCTTTTCTCCATTCATTTTCACTTCTCACCTATTTAGGAGAAGTAGTGTAAAACCTTGAATCCACAGAAATATTTCTGGGATAATGTTGATATTTTTAGTTTTCTCTCATTTTATTCATCGACAGAAAATTGTATCCTTGGGAGTTCAGGGGCTCCCACCAGTTTGGAAGTTGGATTCAGCTGGGCTATAGAGCATATGGCTCTGGAAGGAAGTATTTAGATATTTGGAGAATTTGTTGTCTTCTCAGTAGAATTTTCCTTTGAATTTCTGGGAAAAACAGAAATATGACACATTCTTTGCTTGTGAGAAGAGTCACAAAAAAGAATACAAATAATTAAAGTGTAAAGTCTAGTGATTATTATACAGGATTTGTCTAGTAACAAAAGAGCCAGAAAGGGGGTGATGGTGCCTAGTTGTTGATCTTTTGATGTCATTCTGTTACTGCTTATGTGATGGCAGCAGTTCTTGAAAGTTTTCTGAAATTCCTTCTATCGTCTCTTCCATGCAGTCTTTGCATTTGAGTTTGTTTCTCAATTCAAACTATTTATTTTCTTTAAGATGGATGAATTAATGGTCGTGGGCAGGCAGGACCATAGTGGTTTCCTCAAGGACTCTGACCTCCTCCAAGTGCAGGCCAGTGCCCCAGGTATACAGATGCACATTACTCACATTTTAGTGTACCTCGTGGTCTCCATTTCCGTATTGTAGACAAGGAACCCAGAATGTCATAGAAAATAAGTTATCTCATCAGAATTCCAGTTCATGTCTGGTTACAAAAAAGAACTAGGTTTGTAATACTAAGAATTCATCTTCACTCTTCTATTTTTCTTATATTAAACCCTAGTCTAAATATTATGTTCTACATAAATTCAGCACTTTGGGGGCCTGAAATAACCCCAGATTGGTTCTGAATAAAAGCTAACACGTTCCTTCTGGGATACTGATAATCATCAATTGACCACTTGAATTGACAAATAATATAAGCTTTTGCCAAATAATTTCTGCAATTAGGGGAATGAACTGTTTTAACAGAAAATGTCTCTCAGATAAGATAAAAAATATTTTGTGATATTATTAGAAATATGTTTTGGGAAGTTCTAAATTAGCAGTGGCCAGGATCTGTCATTCCTAAATGTGTCTTAACATTTGAATGCAATTAGTATAGTCTTGTTTTGTTTTGAAATTTTAATCCTATAATTGACTTCCAGGTCACCTTGAAGAGTTAGGCAGGGACTCCAATATGCGTCACTCCTTACCTCAAGCTGACTGTTTTATCAACAGCTCTAGCTAATGAAAAATCTTCCTGCAATTGTTATATTCTTACTCAAAGCATGCCTCTTTCTTTCATTCCAGCTGGCCTAATAGATGGATGAAAGAATTGCCAAAAACACACTGCAGGGGCATCTGGTCTGAATGAAAACACGCCAAGCTTATTTGCTTCGTTCCCTAGGTTTTCAGAATGTGTAGTAAGTAGAACAAGTTTAGTTTGTAAGAGGTCACTTGTGATGGGAGTGAATGCTCCTGGCTTAACATACAAGCACACACAGATGGGAAATACGAACCGTGTAAACATATAGATTTTGCTGTTAGAAATTAATTCTTTCAAGATTTGTAGACCTTCTCCCATGTGAAAGAATTTGCAATGAACTCCTTGAGTACTTTGCAGTAGATTTTGTGGGTTTCAACCATTTTTATCTTTAGAAATTAACAAAATGTTGTGAGAAATCTTTTGAGATTCTTTCAATTGGTAAGGCTCAGAAAAAGATCTGTAAGAGACTGAAAAATATTTTCAAAAAATTGGTCCACAGATATGAAACAGAAAAAATGAACTTTTTTAAATATAATTTTTATTTTGATCATAGTGGCTTACATATTGTTGACAATATTATTTTAGGTACATGTTTACATAAAATCAGGGGGGATTCCCCTCACCAAATTGTCCTCCCTACACCTCCATGAAAAATAAACTTTTTTACTTGTTTGTAAATTTTAGTACTATGAGCAGACTATTTAAAATTGATCAACAATTTTGTAGATTTTAAAACAAATTTAATAATTAGGACACTGTCTAAACACTGCATTGTCAAAGAAGTCAGATACACAGAATTGCTCCTCTTTTCTCTTCTGCTGATGTTTTAAAGTATAGATATTATCTAGTGTTCCTTAAAAATACCCAGATGATACTATGCACATTATAAAGTTGTGTGTCTCCATAACCATCACCATCATGTCTGCATTGGTCAGCTCATTCTTGATATTCTTGTTAGAGATGTAAACCATGCTATGAAAAATCATGGTCACAGAATCCTTGCAGCTAACAACTGGGACAATCTTGGAAGGAGAAGCAGGTCAAGGCCCCGCCCACTGAAACCTCACCAGCTGCACCTACCGCCCACAACTGCCACTTCACTAATGGCCCAACTTCAGCACTGAACCACTTCTCCCTGCAGAAATACTTCTCTGATCAAAACTCCATACATGCTGGTATTTGAAGTTAGATTACCCAGACTTCGTTGGAGTGAGTGCAGGCACCCTCTCCCATCCTCCTGCCTTCTCTTACTCTGGAAACTCTAAAAGTCAAAAGTGTACCCCAAAGCCACCACTATATTATCCACAGAGCTTGGGATTCCTGGACCAAATGTGTGCAACTCCAGAATTTCAATACTGTCATCCCAGTAGGAACACACCAAATTAGGCACCAGTGTGGCATCAGAGCCACCTAATGTTAAAAGAAGTAAAACATAAAACAAAGATCTTCTAGCAACAAGTAGCTTAGTAAAACTTCTGACAATGACTTAATGACCTCATTGGAAGATATAGTATTTTCACAAATTTCATTTTATTCTATACTTAAAAGAAGCAGGTCAAGTCCCCGCCCACTGAAACCTCACCAGCTGCACCTACTGCCCACAACTGCCACTTCACCAATGGCCCAACTTCAGCACTGAACCACTTATCCCTGCAGAAATACTTCTCTGATCAAAACTCCATACATGCTGGTATTTGAAGTTAGATTACCCAGACTTTGTTGGAGTGAGTGCAGGCACTCAATTACCAATTACCTGTAAATAAGTAATATAACATATATTATTTCATGCTCGTCAAGGGAGCAGACTTGGGTATGGGTGGGAATTCTGGTACAATAGTTGAGGGACTTGTACAATGGTGGCCGAATTGGTGTTGGAACATGGAATGCCAAAAATGTATTATGAGTAATATGTAATCATGATATTCAAATAAAGTAATTAAAATCTTGTTTTATAAGGACATAGGTTCTATAAAAATTAGTTTACTAATTTTAGATAGGACATATATATCTTTCCTTGATTCTGAAGCTCATGGAGCCTGCTACAGATATCAGTGGCTCAGCAGTGCTTCAGTGTAGAAGGAAGAATCTAGATTTCTGTGGATTTTAGCTGAAGTTTGATCACTTGTTTTTTAATTTATTTTTTTGCCGGACCTGGCAGTGCTTGGGTTACTCCTGGTTCTGTGCTTAGGAATCACTCTTAGCAGGCTCAGGGGATCACATAGGATGCCAGGGATCAAACCTGGGCCAGCCACATGCAAGACAAATATCCTACTTGCTGTGCTATCACTCTTGCCCCCCACCCCCAATTTGCCCACTTTTAAAATAGGTAATACTGTATTTCTCTTTTCTCTCCTGAATGGTTGTTTTTCTCTATAGGCCACAGTGATAAAAATTTTACCAAAATTAGATGCTTATTTTTTGATAAACACACACTTTCTTAAAGAAAAGGCAAATATACACACATTTTATAATTACAAACATTTAATTATTATTTTCTGATGAAGCCACACCTCATGAAATAGATTATCAGACCATTTTTACACATGAAGATGTGAGGATAACAAATATTTAGGGATTAGGGATATATATGTGAGGGTTAGAAGAAAATGAGAAAAATTATTTGGTGGGAATAAGTGTTTAATTTAAAGAAATATCATGCATGAGTAAACTTCACTTCCCGGGAAGGAGCAATGTACATCTGGATCTTTGAAGAAAGCTATTAAATTTTTGTACTGCATTTTATGAAGATAATGATTTCACTGTATTTGAGCATCATCCCAGCTCATCATTTTACGTCTTTGGTCCATGTGATCAGTAGTAGATATATCACTTGGGGGTTTGTTAAGATGTGGACTTTAGAATCAGAGGAAAAACTGCCCACAGAGAGAAACAAAGACACAGATGTTCAGAGAGGCAGACAGAAGCTCTCTGTTCTCTCTTCTAATTTTTCCCATGTCTGGGAAATTCTACCAAGCACCTTTGGTCATTATAATACTGTCCCACCACCCTCTGCCACCAATTTTCAACTCCCTAGCATTCATTTTCATGCTGGCTTCATTCAATCCACATTACATTGGGAGCACTGGAGAGATGGTTGTCTGGGTTGGCTAATTTTGTTCATACTAGATATTATTTCACCTCATCTTCCTTCTTTTCTTTTTTTTTTTAATGCATAATTTTTTTTATTTAAACACCTTGATTACATACATGATTGTGTTTGGGTTTCAGTCATAAAAGGAACACCACCCATCACCAGTGCAACATTCCCATCACCCAAGTCCCAAATCTCCCTCCTCCCCACCCAACCCCCGCCTGTACCCTAAACAGGCTCTACATTTCCCTCATACATTCTCAATATTAGGACAGTTCAAAATGTAGTTATTTCTCTAACTAAACTCATCACTCTTTGTGGTGAGCTTCCTGAGGTGAGCTGGAACTTCCAGCTCTTTTCTCTTTTGTGTCTGAAAATTATTATTACAAGGGTGTCTTTCATTTTTCTTAAAACCCATAGATGAGTGAGACCATTCTGCGTTTTTCTCTCTCTCTCTGACTTATTTCACTCAGCATAATAGATTCCATGTACATCCATGTATAGGAAAATTTCATGACTTCATCTCTCCTGACAGCTGCATAATATTCCATTGTGTATATGTACCACAGTTTCTTTAGCCATTCGTCTGTTGAAGGGCATCTTGGTTGTTTCCAGAGTCTTGCTATGGTAAATAGAGCTGCAATGAATATAGGTGTAAGGAAGGGGTTTTTGTATTGTATTTTTGTGTTCCTAGGGTATATTCCTAGGAGTGGTATAGCTGGATCGTATGGGAGCTCGATTTCCAGTTTTTGGAGGAATCTCCATATCGCTTTCCATAAAGGTTGAACTAGACAGCATTCCCACCAGCAGTGGATAAGAGTTCCTTTCTCTCCACATCCCCGCCAACACTGTTTATTCTCATTCTTTGTGATGTGTGCCATTCTCTGGGGTGTGAGGTGGTATCTCATTGTTGTTTTGATTTGCATCTCCCTGATGATTAGTGATGTGGAACATTTTTTCATGTGTCTTTTGGCCATGCGTATTTCTTCTTTGTCAAAGTGTCTGTTTATTTCTTCTCCCCATTTTTTGATGGGGTTAGATGTTTTTTTCTTGTAAAGTTCTGTCAGTGCCTTGTATATTTTGGAGATTAGCCCCTTATCTGATGGGTATTGGGTGAATAGTTTCTCCCACTCAGTGGGTGGCTCTTGTATCCTGGGCACTATTTCCTTTGAGGTGCAGAAGCTTCTCAGCTTAATATATTCCCATCTGTTAATCTCTGCTTTAACTTGCTTGGAGAGTGCAGTTTCCTCCTTGAAGATGCCTGTAATGTCCTGTAGTGTTTTGCCTATGTGCTGTTCTATATATCTTATGGTTTTGGGGCTGATATCGAGGTCTTTAATCCATTTGGATTTTACCTTTGTACATGATGTTAGCTGGGGGTCTAAGTTTAATTTTTTGCAAGTGGCTATCCAATTGTGCCAACACCACTTGTTGAAGAGGCTTTCCCTGCTCCATTTAGGATTTCCTGCTCCTTTATCAAAAATTAGATGGTTGTATCTCTAAAACTCTGCTCCAAGAAATAAGAGAGGACACACGGAAATGGAAACACATACCCTGCTCATGGATTGGCAGGATTAACATCATCAAAATGTCAATACTCCCCAAGGCATTATACAGATTTAATGCCATCCCTCTAAAGATACCCATGACATTCTTCAAAGAAGTGGATCAGACACTTTTGAAATTCATTTGGAACAATAAACACCCTCGAATAGCTAAAGCAATCATTGGGAAAAAGAATATGGGAGGAATTACTTTTCCCAACTTTAAACTGTACTACAAAGCAACAGTTATCAAAACAGCATGGTATTGGAATAAGGATAGGTCCTCAGATCAGTGGAATAGGCTTGAATACTCAGAAAATGTTCCCCAGAGATACAACCATCTTCCTTCTTTTCTAACTCATCCTACTCATGGCTCCTGTTCCTGTCACTACCAGCAGTTAGTGATAACAAATTGGTCTCCTTTAACCTTGTCTCAATGAGAGAGCCAGGTTAAAGACCCTCAAATCTTGAATAAGGCTGGAAAGCTGCTGTCCTACTTTCTTCTCTTTGTCAAGACAAGAGAGATCATAATCTTTTTGTTCCAAGTAAGTCAGAGCTGTGTCCTTGTCAAGGAATCAATCTATTTGCATAGTTTTCTGCAGGAGTTTCTGAATCTGCAAACCTGTTCTAGTTTTCCTTGAGGATCTGGAGCTTAATGTGCATTCTAGAAGGTGGAAGAATCCACCCTCATCAAATTATTTTAAGTTCTTCTCTTCATTTAAAACTTTTACTTTTAAATAAAAAAATATGCTTTGCTTCTCTCTTGTTGATGCTATGATGAACAGGAACTTCACACTTCGATTTTTTTTTTTTTGCTATAAACAACCAAGTATCCCAATTGGTCTCAGCTCACTTTCCCCACCTCCATGTTAGCCATAACATGGACAGTTATGAGGACAAGTTCGTACGCATTCTTAGAATACACAGAATTCAATGGATGGATTCTCCTGCCTTCTATTTGGACTGTCTCATCAAAGATACAGGATGGTAGATAATGTGGCCAGTGCCTTTTCTCTGGTCTTTGCATAGAAGGACTGACTGGGTAAAAAGTGTATTTGCTATTTCAGGGTTCAAAGAAGTTCAACTCAAAAGTAATATCTATACAGGACATTTCTAGTCATGATATTATTTGGATATTGTTGACTGTGTGTGGGGGGAATCAGAAAATTTGTTTGCGGGGCAGGAGAGAGAACATGGAGGTAAAGCATTTGCCTTGCATGCAGAAGGTCAGTGGTTCAAATCTGGCATCATATATGGTCCCCTGAGCCTGCCAGGAGAGATTTCTGAGCATAGAGCCAGGAGTAACTTCTGAGCACTGTCGGGTGTGACCCAAAAAACCAAAAACCAAAAAAAGAAAACAAAAAACAAAATATAAACAAAACAAAACAAAAACCCAAAAACAAAAAGAGAATTGATTTGCAAGTTAAAATATTTAGTAAAAATCGCTTTAAACTTGAAATATAGGTAAAGAAATTATATAAACCTTTGAAAATTAAATAATTGTTGCTATTCAACAACGACCTGCTTTCAGGACTGAACTCTCTGCATCACCCTCTAATTGTGAGTGAAACTAAAGGATGCTCCAAATCATTCTGACTTTTCTATAGGATATGAACATATTCCAAGATCCTTGGCCACAGAAACCTGACACCAACAACAGTGACTGTGTGAAAAATAAAAGTGTACTGGCATACAGACAATGACTTGGGTTGTACAACCTAATATGCCTGAAGCCTAGAGTTGGTCTTATGCCAGAAAACTTCAGGGGTAAGGTCCCCTTGTATTTAGGCCAAGGCTTTTCCTTTCCATGTCCCCTATATTTTGCTATGCAAACAATTTCCACACTAACATCGTCTTTGCTGTGCTCCTTTGATTCAGCCTTAATGAAATAATGTATTATGATTAATTGTGTCAACAATACTATAGCCTTTAATGTTAAAGGAGTTGCATAAATTTTGTGGTTTTAGGTTGCTTTGTGTACTGTTAAGAAATGTTATAATATACTACAATCTGGGGGCTCGAAGGACAAAGTAAATGTGCATGTGTTTTGTTTTATTTTTTTAATTATTTTTGGCTGAAAATTAAAAATTAAGGTGTCAGCAAGAGGATTTTTTTGAGAATTCTGTTTATGGGTGATTGCCTTCTCAATGTTACTTCATCTTGTCCTTTCTTTGCATCTTTGTCTTTAATAAAATTAAAAAGAAAAAAATTAAAAAAAGATAAAAAGAAAAATTAATTCTAAACATTAAAAATAGTTTAGTACAGAAAAAAATAAAAAAATTGTTGCTATGTAGAAACTAGATATTTTCTCCATTTCACTGCTTAAACTTAAGAAAACTTTTGTAGAAAGTGGCAGAGAAAGGCATAACAAATGAGTTCTAAAACATGACAAAAAGAATGAGAAGCTCTCCTTTGGCTCCCTCGAGTTCTGTAGCCCTGGCTTCCTCTCTGCCCTGTTCACAGGTGTCTTACACCCCCAGGAGCTCCCCTGTGGCAGTGGAACACAGCTCCCAGCTTCCGTCATTGGGGAAGCAGTGAAATTGGCCCCTGAGGACCATTATGAAAGTTGAGAGCCTTCTCTGACATCCAGAGGACCCTCATAGATCCCTCTGCTCTTTTTCTCCCCCAAGTGACCCAGGAAAGCAAACAGTGAACAAACAGCAGAGTGCTACTACTTAACATGAGTTGAGGAGTAAAGAATCAAATTTAAGAAGAATTTCACTTTAAGGTCATCATACCTGATACAATTATTCTAATAAATGACAGGATTTCCTGTCTGCTGTGAGGATGCCAAACTCATTTTTATGATCACCATATGGTTTGTTATCAGGGGTCAGTCTTTTGGTCTTGCTTTTCTGTAAGGAATTTTCTTATTAGGTTGCAAGGCTACAAATGCTACATTCTGAGCTATTCATCCTTTTGTATTTCTAGAGGATATCCTTTGAAGTTCACTGTAGTTTCTCATCAAGGTGAATGTGTCCAGTTCATGTGTATTCCGTTCTGATCCTGTCACAGACATAACACCCAAGATTACCAAAGTGGAAATTCTATAAGTTCAAATTCTATAAGTTCCTGCCATTTAATTTTATCCTCCTCCTCCTCCTCCTCCTCCTCCTCCTCCTCCTCCTTCTTCTTCTTCTTCTTCTTCTTCTTCTTCTTCTTCTTCTTCTTCTTCTTCTTCTTCTTCTTCTTCTTCTTCTTTCTTCTTCTTCTTCTTCTTCTCCTTCTCCTCCTCCTCCTCCTCCTCCTCCTTTGGTTTTTGGGCCACACCCAGTGACATTCAGGGGTTATTCCTGGCTATGCACTCAGAAATTGCTCCTGGCTTGGGGGACCATATGGGACACCAGGGTTTGAACTGAGGTCATCTGCATACAAGGCAAATGCCATACTGCTGTGCCATCGCTCAAGCCCCTTTCTTTTCTGTTTTTTTTTTCCTACTCTCCCCTTTTCTTTTTTATTTTAACAATTAATTCTTTGAACTATATTTTTAAAATCTTACATCTTATTTAAAATCTACCCAAAACTTCTATTATTTTAAGATCACACCTGAAATTTTTACTCAGGGCTTACTCCTGGATCTACACTTAGGAATAAATCTTGGCAGGGCTTAGGAGACAATAGTGATGCTAGGGATTGAACCTGGACTGGCCAAGTGCAAGGATGTGATCTCACTGCTGTAATATTTCTCCAGCCCTATTGAGATATTTTAATGGAGGGAAGTGTTGTTATCCCTTTAATCAATCAATCGATTGAAAATCGAGTTCTTTACTCTCCTGCCTTTCTAGACTCAGTCAAAGGCCACACAATGATAACTATTAGCAAGAGATTACTTGAAAGCTCTACTTTGAAGATACTCAAGTTGCCTACATTCATTCATATTTGTGATAGTATTACATAGCATTGACTGTGTACAAAGACGAGAATAGAGACTGGGTTTGAAAGTAGAATTTTTTTTTTATGAAAGAAACTACCTCTCACTCCCCACAAATTTTTATACCCTCTAGAGTGGAAGTAAGATAACTTTTGCCAGTGGTGCCCTCACAGTATGAGAAGCAGGGAAGAAAAGCTTCTTGCCCCCATGGATTACCTTTAAAATGGAGAATGCAAAATGGTGGCTGTGCAAACTTGGCTACACTTTGTAAGGAAATGATTTTTACCAATTGCCAACATTGACAAATTTGAATATTCAGAATTTCTTTGAAAAGTTATGAAGTTGGTTACATAGTCAGCTGTATGACAGCTGTGTGCTTTAGGAGGAAACTGAATGGCTGGTACATCCCCTAGGCAGGCACATGCTTTCCTGGTGGCCTCATTGCCACCACTGGGTCTCATGTTAAATCTTGTTTGCCTCACTCTTGTACATCATCTCCTAGCTCACAGAGCCATCTAAGGGAGTAATCTCTGGGAGAATCCCTGGAATTCAACTGGAGATTAGAATATCTGCTCAGAGTTTTTTCAGCAGCAAATATTAAAGCAATAAGACTTTACACATGATCATTGGATTGATGCAGTTTTGAATTTTTGGATCAGGAGCGGTTACACCAGAAGGATTCTAGATTTACAAAGATTTATGTAAGTCAAAGATTTACGTACATAATCTAGACTCAAAGATTTATGACAATCTTTGTACATCTGTAGTCAAAGATAGCTCTGAATCTTGATTTAGTTCAAGTACAAGAAGTACCTGTCATAAATTCCTGACATTGAGAATATACTTTCTGGAAATTAAGTGCCTAGTTATTTTACCAGTCACTTTACTAAAAAAAAAAAAAAAAAAAAAAAAACAAAGACACCCTTTTTATAATCACCCACCAGTGTAAAGGAGCCAGAGAATTTC
Organism: Suncus etruscus; assembly: GCF_024139225.1. Classification (NCBI taxonomy): domain Eukaryota; kingdom Metazoa; phylum Chordata; class Mammalia; order Eulipotyphla; family Soricidae; genus Suncus; species Suncus etruscus. Next base: position 3,926,689 of record NC_064862.1, on the reverse strand, counting down.
ATCTGCAATATTGACTGCTCCCCTGTTTGTTCAAATGAGCTCTTGGGAAGTCTATTTTCTTTTCTTTTGTCTTAACCTGCTATATCTAACAAGATTTCTATCTCTGAATGTAAGTCACGAAAATTTTCTACTATAATTAGCTGGCATATCAGGGTTAGTGCCTTCGGGAACATTGCAAACATTTAGAAAAAAGAAAAGTCTAGTATTTTGAATAAAAAAGGATGAAACTATATATGTCTATATACATAAGTATACTATATAAATTAAACTCTATATTGCAGTTTTGTGTACTATAAATGTGTTTGGTTAAATTTGAATGAGAAATACTTTACCTTTAACCACATTTATCCAACCTTAACAACGCCAAGAATGTCACAGCCATCATCTGTCTACTTTGGGTTCTGTTCTCTTTCTCCTATCACCAAGATTCAGAAAAACTTCTTGATTTATTTCAATGATCTAACAAAAATTTGATGCAACTATAATAGCTATGAGAATTTATTTTTAATTAACTAAATACTGAGTTATAGTACAGTCACAGAACTTACTATTTTTTAATAAAAAATCCTTTTCTAAATAAAAATACTTCCTGCCTAATAGTTCTGAGAAACAGGATTTTTTTTTAAAAAAGGGGGATGGATTAACAAATAAACACACACTTCAATAATTTTCATCTTGCTTTCATATAAGCTAAATGAGATTAGATGACGTGATTTATGCTACCACAATCTTCCGTTGCTTCCCACTTTAAAATAAAAATATGGTTCTAATTAAAATCACATGGATTTAGGATTATTTTTAGCTTCTAAAAAGTAAGATGGGTGGCTCCATGATTGCCAAGTGAGACTTTGGAACATCCTTATAACATCATCACACATGGTTCTTAAGTTGTACATTTGGATGGCATTGATATTTGTTCCCCTACAGTATCTTAGCACATTCTCTATCGAGGTGGAAATATGTATAGCAGAAGCAACAACAAATAACCACAGCAGTTAACACTATATGTTTTATTCTCTCTGTAGTACCTCACTTGGAATGCTATTTAATTTAACCTAAGAGTAGTCTTGTGGGGTAGGTGCTCTGATGCTGTTATTTCTATTTATAATGAAAAAAAAAAAGTAAAAAAAACAAACGACAAAAAACAACTAAGGCTCAGAATCTTTGAAGGATACAAGTGAAGGGCAAAGAGAGAACTAACCAATGTCTTCAGAAAAAAATCTAATGATATCTTTATTCCGTCACTCCAAATCTGTCACTATTCTCTGGGTCTTTGGAGTCTGGTATAAAATATGGATCATTAGCACCACCTGCTTTCATAACAGACTTTTATATATGTTCTCAGAATATTTTCTTTTCCTGAAATCATCCACCAATCTTAGATTCTTCCTTAACCGTTCATATAGTGTCTTTGGAAGGTTCTGTGAAAAGAGTTACTTTTCCAAAGACTGACTGGCTGCTATAACAAAAAGCCACAATCTATGGCAACAGATTTATTCTCTCATAGTTCTGGAGGCAGAAAGTGCAGAATTAAGGGGTTATTTCCTTTGAAGACTTTGAGGGAAGAATTTATTTCAGGCTTCTTTCCTTGGTTTGGGGATAATCTTTTTCATATTCACTTTATATATATATATATATATATATATATATATATATATATATATATATATATATATATATATGTCTTGTGTGTTCAAATTTTATTTTTGTTCTTTTTTTAAAGTAAGAACACCAACCACTCTTACCCTTTTCATATTCACTTTCTCTCTATAATGCTTCATGTGTTCAAATTTTTTTATTCCTCTTTTTTTATAAAAAATATAAGGACACCTATGACTCATATTATATTAGACCCCACCATGAATCTCACCTATGAATTTGTTTGCTTGTAGAGGGTCAAGAATTTTACCATTACAAATATCTTTTCAGAGTCACATCTCCTGCTCCTCATCTCATTCAGTGAATGTTATCTCTGTTTATTCAGTTTTGCACACTAGCTATTCTTGAGCCTCCATTTCCTTCTGTCTCTACTATATCAATTCCTTAGTAAATTTTATCACACTATCTTCAAAATATCTTCAGAACTTAAACTTCCAATTGCATCAGAACTGTCTTTTAGTCCAAACTAATCTTCTGCTTGGGATGATAATGCTATTGTTCATTCCCAATGCCCATGTAGTACTGTTTTTTTCTTCTTGGGAGAAAGAGGGTGTTCATTTAGCCTAAATTATGTCATGAAACTCCCATTTCTTCCTTTTTTTTTTTTTTTTTGAAACTCCCTCTTCAAAGTACTCATCGATCCTTATGACATGTCAGGACTTCATATGAAGACTTGTTAGAGACAAGATCGTTGACTCAAAAACCAACATTTTAATAGTATCCCCAGGTGATTTATATGCATTTTAAAGTTTGATAAGCATCAGTCTAGATGCTTCTCTTCCAATAACATCTTCAACTTACATTTTGAACTCATCTTCTACCTCACCTTCTACCCTCACTCTTGCTCATCTCACTTCAGATACTGGTCCTCTTTCTAGTCCTACTTCTTTTTTTTTTTTTTTTTTTTTTTTTGGTTTTTGGGCCACACCCGGTAACGCTCAGGGGTTACTCCTGGCTATGTGCTCAGAAGTTGCTCCTGGCTTGGGGGACCATATGGGACACCGGGGGATCGAACCGCGGTCCGCCCAAGGCTAGCGCAGGCAAGGCAGGCACCTTACCTTTAGCGCCACCGCCCGGCCCCTCTAGTCCTACTTCTATGGCACTGTCTACCTTGAGTGATTTCCCAGAGATCACTCTATTTTTTTAAATTTCTTAGAGATCTGCTATCTTTCTCTCTATTTTATTTTCCATGCTACTCTCCACTCCACTTACTTTATTCTACTTGTCTCCACTTCTACAAGATATTGTATATGCATCTTTATTTTTATTTATTTACAGCAGAAAATAAATGATCAGACATATTTTTGTGTGTATTTAGGCCACATTTAGCTGTGCTCAGGAGTTAATCTGGTTCTCTGCTCAGAGATCTTTCTCTAAGCTCCAGGGACATATATGTTATTATATTCATTTCTATTTCTTCCTAGTTAGAGAAAAATGTACATTGTACATAGTATGCATTAAATGAATAATTTCTCAAGTCAATATATACACATACATATCATAAGTTATATATTTGTGTATGTGGAGAAGAAATACACATGGTTCAGAGCTTTCACCTTACTCTTTTCTTAGGGATCATTGCTGGCGAGATTCAGGGAACCTTATGTGTTGCCAGAGATTGACCTGGGTCAGCCATGTGCAAGGAAAACATCTTACTTATTGTATGATCTCTTTGGCTCAAGGGTAGGTATATTTTATGCTTATTAATTTCTATAGAAAAATATTTTACTTAACAGTTGACTATAACACTTTGATCACTTGCCAATGTCCATAATTTCTGTACTTGGGTTATTTTACCTTCTGTTCTCATTTTCTTCCCCCTATTCCTTATAGAATCAGCCATAGGGTTCTTTTCAATAATATAGTACATTAAGAATGGTAGAACAGAGAGTCTGGAGCAATAATGCAGCAGGTAGGGCATTTGCTTTGCACATAGTTGATCCAAACTTGATCCCCAGCATACCATGATCCCCTGAGCACTGCAGGAGTAATTCCTGATCACTGATGAGTGTGGTTAAAAAATGTTAGAGAAGAATATAAGAGGCAGCTTTTATTAAACCTTTCAAAGCAACATGTATTAATGTAGGCTTAACAATAATTTTATTACATACAAGTTACTAGATAGGACTTCTAAATCTTAATCACTTTAAAGTGATAAGTCCTCTAGCTAAACTTTCAAAGTTAGGTGAACATTAACAATATTGTTTATCTTGAGCATATTAACATTGACATTAAATCTGCTTTTTTTTTCCTTAAATGAAATTTTCAGTATACATATATTTTCAGGACCATAGGAATATGCCTTTCTAAAACTATAATATGACTTTCCCTATTTTATTAACTTTAAAAATTAACATAAATGCCCAGACATTTTAAAGTAAAAGTCAGATCTTCTGACACCAGCACTCTATTGGTTTCTTACATCCCACACGTTAAATGAAGAATTCTCACAGGGACTCAGTGTCATAGCTTTTGCTTCTTATCAGTGCTTCATCCATATGTCTTCCCCTACTCCTTTTTTCTCCAAGCTCCATTTTGATTCAAGATTTAGGATTATGCTTTTCCAGAACTAGATCTGATATTTGTCTGTAGGCCTGGCTACATTCACCTTCTCAGGGAAAACTTTGTTGTCCTACTTAAAATTTGCACAATAACTCCATGTCTGTCATTTTTCCACCCCTTAGTGGCACTTTGTATAACTTTTGATATTTTGAACTTTTTCCACTATCACCATGAAAATAGTATAATACATGATTCACTGTCAATTCCCACTGGAATCTTCACATTCCACTGTAATCTCAACTCTACCTGTGAGACATTTTGTCTTACTTTGTACACTATTATTTATCCTCTGCCTAAAAGATTTTGTAAATCTCTTTCCTAGTCAAATCAGCATTATAGTTATGCTATATAAACTCTGGACCAACCAAGTTTATGCTACAAGCAAAGCATCTTTCAAAATAATACTTCCTTTATCTTATCTTGAACTTAAAAATATACATTAGAAATTCTTAGTAGTACTAATCAGTACTGTTCTTTGTAATAACAACTATCATATGTGCAAGTTAAAAGCTATAAATTTAGGGAAACCACTGAATTTCTTTTCAGTGGATGGTTTACTTAAAAATATACTTAGGGTTATTCTGCAACCATAAAATAAAAAAAATTATACTACTGTTAACTAGAGTACCTCAATAAAAATAAATAAACCTGAGGTATAGGAGATGGCTCAGAGGGAAAAATATGCTTGCATTACAAGTATCAGGCAGCAAGTTCAACCTTCAATGTTGCCCAAATGAACTGAGTACATTTTTAGGAGCTCTTTGGAACCATAAAAATCAAACAGCTTACAATCTCGAGTGCAAGCTAGGTATGTGCAAATATCACTTTTTAAATGTGTACCCACTGGTAAATACCACAACTAAATGTTGAGTAAAATATGTGTGAGCACCATAACAATCCTGGTGAGCATCACAACGAAAATGTATATGGTTTTCGCTCCTAAATCAATCTGAACTCTTGGTGAGTATGTGAAGAAGCAACACATCTAAAGTATGTGACTCCAGTGAACACTTCAACATGTCTGACCTTTATCATAATAACAATAGTGACAAAGGGAAAAAGAGAACAAAAATGAACCAGAAAAATAACAATTTGAAAAATAGGATTACTAATGGAGTTATAGTACTTTAATTTTCCTGAGAGAAAAGTAACTAGATAATAGAGCCTTAACAAAGATCTTCCTCTCCTAGTTCTCAGAAAAGTTCCAAACGAGGGTCTTCTCACTGTTGTACTCAGAGCCACTACAGAGATCACAAGGCCACAACTACACAATGCTTTCAGTTTTAAATTTTAGTTGTTTTTATATATTATTGTATTATCTTATATTGCTATTTCTAATTTTTAGGCAGCATCTTTATTTCTTTACTCTCATTTAAAAAATGCTACCCAAAGAAATTTATAGATTCAGTTTAATACCCCAAAAAGGTCATTGATATTTTTATAGAAGTAGAACAAAATTAACAGTTGTATGGAATCACAAGAGAAACTAAATAGAAAAAATGATCTTGAGAAAAAAGGCATCATGTATTCTAATTTCAAACAATATTAAAAAGCTGTAGTAATAAAACAGCATGATATTGGCATAAAAAGAACACAAGAATCAATGTTATAGACTATAAATTCTAGAAATAAATGCACATGTAAATGGTTAATTAATTTACTACAAAATCAATAATTCATGAGGGGAAATGATTATCTCATTAACAGTGTTAGTAGAATTAATAGACTCATGAAAAAAACACTATCATTATCTTCTACCATTCACAAAATTTAACTCAAAATGGATTAAAGATTCAAATGTAATATCTGAAACTAAAAAATCTAAAAGAAAACTTAGTAAATTTTTTATTATGGTCTTGGTAATTATTTTTTCTAAACTTTATCACAAAAGCAAAGGCAGAAAAACAAAAACAAACAAGTTGGACTGTATTAAACTAAAATATTTTTCACAACAAAAAATAAAAAATAAACAAACTTACTGAATGGGAGAAAAATTTTATAAGCCATGAATCTGATAAAGAAGTACATTGTAAGTATATAAAGAATTCATACAATTTAGGTGTTGAAGCAATATTACTACCACTGTGTAGAGCATTTGCCTTGTATGCAGCCTGCCCAGTTTTGATATCCAGCACCATATATGGTTTCCTGAGCACCATCAGGTGTGATCCCTGACGATGGATCCAAGAGTAAGCACTAAATACCACCACTTGTGGCCCCTAAACAGCCAATCAACCAAAGAGCTCATAACAACTCAATAACAAAACACAAATAATCTTATTTTAAAATAGTCAGAATGTCTGAATAGCTCTTTCTCTGAAAAGGACATAGAAATGATCAAAAGGTAATGAAAATATTGCTCAGCATCATTTATCATCAGAGGATACAAATAAAACAAGGAAACAACAGCTGCTGAAAGGCAATGGATAAAAGGAAGCCCCTATGCACAGTTGGTGGAAATGTAAATTGGAAATTGTATGAAGGCTTATTAAATAAATTTTTGAAAAAGAACCAACCAGTGATCCAAGAATTCAACTTTTGGGGAGCTATCTAAAGCAAACAAACACTACTTTGAAAAATATTTTGCAATGCCAAGTTCATTGTGACATATTTGTAAGAACAAAGTTATAAAACCCAAATGCCCTTAACTAAAGCATAAGATATATAAAGTTTTTAATATCTATGTAAACATATGTTATTCAGCTAGAAGAGGAAGGCGACTGTTATTTGGAACATCATAGATGAACCTTGATTATGCTGAATGAGAAGATCAAGAGGCTAAGGCCATGTCGTCTACCTTTAAGTGGCATCTGAAGAAACAAAAGAAAGTTAATTTTCAAGAGCTAAACAAAAAAATGCAGAGAATTATTCTGAGGCAGAGGGTGGGATCTGTGCATAATGAGTAGAAAGGGTAAAAAACACTTTCATTTATAAAGTAAATATTTCAAAGATGTGCATACAGAATAATTGTGTTGTGTATTTGGAAGTTGCTGACAATAATAAGAACAACTGAACCTCAGATTTGGATTTTTGGACCACACCCAGTGATGCTTGCGAATTATCCCAGTTCCTGGTTCTGCACTTAGAAACTTTTCCTGGGAGTGCTCAGGGACCATATGGGATGCTGGGTATTAAGCCTGGGTCTGCCACATGTAAAGCAAACACTATACAACCTGTACTAGCGTTGGCTCCTGGACTTCAATTTTTAAGAGCAGTATTAGGCTCAGAGCAAGAGCAGAAGATTTCTGAAACAGCAAGAGCAAAAGATTTCTAATACAGTTTGCCCATATCCATGAACAATCTTTGTTATTGTCAATATCCATTACCAGAGTGCACATTTGTTACAATTCATAAGCCTACACTGGAACATCATTATTACCTTAAGTTCTAAAGTTTGAGATTGGAGTCACTGTTGGTATTATACATTTATAAGTTTGGACAAAATTTATGTACCATTGAACAAGGGACAGGTAGGAAGAGAGAGGGATCCTGGTGATAAAATATATTTTGAGAAACCCACATTCTATTTACCTCCATACCAATGTGTGTATCCAAGCACTTTACTTTCTCCAATGTGTGCATTCTACTTTCTTTTTTTTTCTCTTTTGAAAATTACATTAAATTACTATTTTTTAAATTTAAACACTGTGATTACAAACATGACTGTAGTTGGGTTTTAGTTACAAAAGGAACACCCCCCCCCTTCACCAGTACAACATTCCCACCACCAATGCTCCCCATCTCCCACATCCCCTGCCTATATAGAAATCAGACATTCTACTTCTCTCACTCATTTGATGAAAAGAACTCTTCTCAGGCACCAAGAAAACATTGAAATGCAGAATTCCAGGGTAAGTGCTGGAAGCTGCCTGAGAAGAGGTGTGGGTTGAGGGGGTCGTGGGAGAGATTTCAGTACTACAACAGTGGCCAGATGATGATTATCAAAAGATCAGCTACTCCTAACTCCATTTTAGTGTCATGAAGAATACTTTCATCAAACGTCTCAATTAAATCTCTATATTCTACTGACATAATTAAAATACCTATTGGTAACAACTGTGAGAAGACCTCAAAGACAGAGAAAGGCTGTGTGTGTACCTGTATATATGTACATGCATAAGGGTTTCTCTGTTTGCTGTATGTTATAAGCTAAAGAAGGGCCACAATCTTTTTGTTTTTCTTTCTCTTTTTTAAAACCATATTGTTTGACGGATTTGTGCAATGAGCTCTCACATATCCCTGTAGAATTGACACTGTTTTAGTTCTCAGAAACAGAATCGCTTTTGCATACAACCACAAACCTCAGCTACTTGACTTCCAAATTGTTTTGCAATTTTTGCACTATTTCATGGGTTGCATGGCAGAGGAGCCCTTCAACTAAAACTCAAGTCACAGAATTGCTGGAATTTTATGCATTATGTAAAGAGAACAATCAACCTCAATGAGTCCATTTGCTTTGGGGAAGGCGATTTTATTCAGATCATTCAATAAAACCCAAACTCAAGATACAGCTCATATTACAAATGCCTCTCTATTTATGTTTAGTTTACCACTAGAAGAAATAAATAAAGCTTTGACACTTATCAGATGAATGCACTATTAAAGCAAGCAAACAATAAGAAGTGATCTTTATACTTTAGAAATCTTTTTTTTTAGGGGCTGGCGAGGTGGCACTAGAGGTAAGGTGTCTGCCTTGCAAGCACTAGCCAAGGAAGGACAGCGGTTCGATTCCCCAGCGTCCCATATGGTCCCCCCCAAGCCAGGGGCAATTTCTGAGCGCTTAACCAGGATTAACCCCTGAGCATCAAATGGGTGTGGTCCCCCCAAATATTTTTTTTAAAAAACAAACCCCAAGATTTCCCTGTTATAGAACTGACAATTACTTTGGGAACACTTAGAAAATAAGAGACAAAGGAACAAAGTAAAATACCCAATGAAAAAAGACTCTTGGACTTTGACAACAGACTAGAACTATCAAGTGGTAGAGAAAGGGGACCTGGGAGCAAGACAAAGAATGGTGACCCAGGTTAGTAGTGGAGGGTCTTTGGCATTATGGTGGTGGGGGAGATACAGTAACATTGCCCACCCAAAGCAGTGGCTAATATTATTGTAACCAATTTACCTCAACAACAATAAAATATTAATATCAAATGGTAATAAAATAAAATAAAAATCAAGCTCAAGTCTTTTAGTCTGACAGTCAAAACACTATATTGAGAAATCATAATTCTATCATTTGACTCAACTCTGATATTATTATGATCTGGACCTATCAAATACTTAGAGGAAATTAAAGATAAAAAGGCAAAGTAACAACTTACATTGGTGGGGGACAAGAATAGGATGGGAGATTGCACAGTGGTGTTGGAGGGAAGTAGGTATTCTGTGGAGAACATGGTATTAGAATGTTGTATCCATGAAACCCTACCAGTAAAGGTAATGTAAATAATGATACTTCAAAGTTAATAATGATAATAATAAAAGTAAATAAAGACAAAGTAAAATGCATTGCAGCCTCATTTCTAAAAATAATTCTGAATAAAAATCAATAAAAAGGCTTAAATTTAAAACCATCATTCCATAGACTATGAGGTCTGACTTGATTTTTTTAGCCTTAGTATATATTTTTTATAATTTTTATATTACTACTTTGTACATACTATGTCAAGCCTGTAAAAGAACATTTACTTGTATTTTTAAAGTAAAGCAAAATATTATAATTATTTAAATCAGCACAATAGAGGTTATATTTATAAACTGGAGATGGTTTACAGTTCCACTGTGGGTTAGGAAGCACTTATTAGAATAATTCTGGATGCATTTATTTCCAAGTGTTCAACGAAGATCACCATTAGTTTTCCTTTTGAATTAAGTTCAAGCTCTTAATGTTCATGATAAATCAAAAATTGAAACAACTGTTTTATTACTGCTATTATCAAACTGGTGATTTGTTTACATAATGATAATCAAGATTTCATTAAAAGGTTATTACCTAAAATATTGTTGGTCTTGAGTGGAAAATGAATTATGTATTTTAACTTTTACTAAAGGATAATTATGGAGTGTTAAATTATTAATGGAACTTTCATAAGCAGGTGTGTAGTTAAATTGATATTGCTGTGTTGGAAAACAAGTTATCAGAATAGATTCAAACTAAACATACATGCCCTAGAGCTAATAGTTGTAATTATAATAAAACACTTAAGAAAATATGTATCATTTATGTGCATGAAGACTAAAATGTTTATAGCAAGAGATATCAACTAGGCAAAACTAGGCAACAGATCATGCAAAAGATGACATAGGATTTTACAACAAATACATTCACACGCACATGCACTGAATACGCCATAGCAGTAGACACCAGTCTTTTACAGCAAAACATTGTTAGCCTTTTGGGGAACATGTGATTTTTATCACAACAAGTCATCTCTGCCAGTATTGTATGAAAACATCCACAAAAAATTTATGAATGAATGACTGTTTCAATAGGAAATGATTTCTAAAGCAATAAGTCTTAGGCCATGTTTAACCCTAGGGTTGCAAATTTTCTGACAGAAAAAATTTAAAAATTTAAAACTTAAATGTACAATTTATATAAATTTTATAGATAGTACTGATTAAGGAAGAGAAGTTGAAAATTTTATGTTTTTAATTTCACTTATATTAATGTCAAAATTAGGTGATGGTGACAGAAGTCAGTTGGTTATCATGGAATCCTTGTTACATAATATTTGAAAGGGAGTATGAAGGAACCTATCTATACTGCTATCAGTGCTTTCTGTGGATAAGTTAACTCCATAAGAATTTACTGAGATGTTCACTTAAAGATTAAATATTTATCAGAATTTCTCTATATTTTAACAAAAATGTGTTCTTCTATTGAAATTAAGCAATAACTAAGCAGAGTATTAGGAGAAAAGTTGGCAAATCATTATGCAAGCTAAAATTTATTATTATTATTATTACTACTTTTATTGTTTTTTGGGTTTTTTGGCCACACCCAGTGACGCTCAGGGGTTACTCCTGGCTATGTGCTCAGAAATTGCTCCTGGTCTGGGGGACCATATGGGATGCCAGGGAATCGAACTGTGGTCTGTCCTAAGGTAGCGCGTGCAAGGCAGATGCCTTATGGCTTGCGCCACCGCTCGGCCCCTAATTTTTTTTATTATTGATAGACATCAGGTTATCATAACTATGTACACAGGCATACATAAGCATCGGCACTTAAATGCATATTTAATATGCATGAATGTTAAATGCACTAGTGACCAACTATTCCATTAGTTTCCCAAGAAACTATTTCTATGGAGAATAAAAGAAAAGAGATAAGCACTCTTCCGTGTTTGTAATATTCTACGATTTATGTTTTTTTAGATTTTAAATGACATAATATCTATTCTATATCTATTTAGCTCCATTTCCTACAGAGTCCATTGTAAAGTCCTATCACCTTTGTTCCAAGAATTTCCTGAATCTTGTGTCCTCTAACCTCCAGAACTATCATCATTGCTTAGCTGGAATGGCTATAATTTCTCACACTGCATGGTAACCCTTGTCTCGGTCTTGTCCAACTTTAGTACATTCTCTACTCTGAACAGGTTCTCTTCTGAAAAGCATCTCACTTTGGAGCTCATCTGTGTAAACATCACTGAGCTGTTCACTGCCCTGTAGAAAGGATATTTACAATCTATCCCCCCATTCTCTTCATATAAGTCACCTTATATTTTCTCTAATTCTATTTTCTAAGCATGATGATTTATAATTTCTTTAATTGGTTACTTTAAGCTTCCTGAACCTCCTGTGCCTGCTATTCAAAAGTTCTCATCTCTTTCCTAAGGGATTGTACCTTTCCTCATCTCACAGAACTATCTGCTGCTTTTCTCTGACACTCCTTAATACCTCTTACATAGTCTTGTCTAGGTACCACTTTAATAACATGGTCCTTCCTATGAAAGTCCGTTATGGCATTATGTCATTATCAGTGTCATAGTCCCCACTAGATTAGAAGCTTCTTGGGGTAGGTGCCAGAAGTTAATGTCTTGTATCTGTACTCTAGCATTTAGTACATACTTATAAAGGTCTGATATACAAATTTTTCTTATGGAACTTTGAAAAATGATAGGTCTCATTTCTCTATTTTTAGACTTAAAGCAAAGCTCATAAATCACTTTTGGGTGAAACAATGTGCTTTCTAATAGCTCAGGCTTTGTTTGTGTTCCTGATCTGCAGCTACTTCTTATGTGTCCCCTGACTTCCAGTTGCATTCATCAATGTGGTATTTTACTACTGGGGAAAAAACCCACAACATTCCACAGAAAGTAACTGTTTAACTGGAAAGTTTATGCAAGATAACACTGATTTTCAAATAAAAATTTTAAGACAGAAGGAAAATGCAGAAAGACTTTTAAATCATACACCTTAGGGTAAAATAATTTTCATAGTCCCGAAGTAAGTCAGAGGGAGAGAGATAGACACAGAATTGTCTCACTCATCTATGGGTTTTAAGAACAATAAAGGACATTTTTGCAATAATTCTCAGAGACAAAAGAGAGGAGTGCTGGAAGGTACAGCTCTCACAAAGAGTGGTTAGTGCAGTTAGAGAAATAACTACACTGACAACTAACATAGCAATGTGAATGAATGAGGGAAGTAGAAAGCCTGTCTCGAGTATGGGGGTGGGGGGGATGGGGAGGAGGAAGATTTGGGACATTGGTGATGGGAATGTTGCACTGGTGAAGGGGGGTGTATTCTTTACATGACTGAAACTCAACCACAATCATGTTTGTAATCAAGGTGTTTAAATAAAGATATTAATTAGAAAAGAAATATACAACTTCTATAAATATAAACACAAAAAGGACAAAATAATAGACTTTCCCCTTTCTCATCATGCTTTTCTGTCTGCAGAAGGACAAACTCTGCGGCAATAGAATTGCCTTATTCATATTATATCACTTTCAAAGAAGAGTACCATATCATTGGGTTGGGTATACTACAGTGTTCAATAAGTTTTTGTTAATTGGCTTATTCTTAGGATAGTTTTTAATATCTATTTGTAGAGAATCATTTATTTCTAACAGCAATTTGCTTAGTGTAGATGAGATGAGCAGATCCCTTAATTGCATAAGAAGAGGGTTATAAATACTAGACTAACCTGACTTTGTTAAAACTTCTGCATTAGTTATTGCCTATAAATGCTACTGCAGCTCTTCAAATATACATCAGCACTGATCTACTTATCAAATATCGAATTTCTTCTAGGGGCTAGGTGGACAGACACTATTACAGAAGCTAGACACTTCATGGTGAATAAAACAAAATCCTTGCTTTCATGACCTTTTATATTTTGTTTGTACAGGTTGTGGTGGGGTGAAGCTGGGAAAGTGTTTAGCAAACAAATATAAAATTGGTCTTTTAGGGGTAAATTCAAGGCAGATAAAACAAGTAAGGTACTTGAATAACAAGTAAGGGTACTGGGATAATACTCTTCTCTACACCTCCCTTGGGAATATCCAGGTCTCAATTTACTCTATTTTGACAAAAAATTTGAAGATAGAAAGAGAAAGAATTGATTTATGTCTGTTCAAGGAATGAAAAGCTTTGTAAGTGCAAGTTAAAATGAGTTCATTGAAAGCCCTAAGGCATTTTAAACTTGTTACCAAAATTAAGAATCACAAAACTTAAGTCTTTAAACATAGATTCTCTATTTAAAGTCATGTTCAGGTAAAATAGTCATCACTATGACCTTTAATAAGTTCTGAGAATATGCTTAATTTTAGATTGCAGAAAAGCAGTTGAAAATATATATTCACTGAGAATAATTAAGACAGTTTAATATTCCAAATACACCAAAATAGTTTGGCAAAAATATTATGAATATAAAATAAATGCAATAATATCAAATAAATTAGTTACTACTAATAATAAATACTATATATTTACATAGTTTTTGGTCTGGGGCCACACTCAGTAGTGCACAGGGGTTACTCTTGGCTCTGTGCTCAGGAATCACCCCTGAAGGGCTTAGGGGACCATATGAGATGCCAGAGATAAAATCTGGGTTGGTTGCATGTAAGGCAAATACCCTGCAAATTGTACGATTACTCCAGCCCCAAAGATATTATACTTTTAGAATTACTAATTTCTAGAATTTTGAAAAATTTTAGCATACTTTAATATTTACTGTATTATTTGGCCATTACAAATCTAACAAGGTAGATATTACTATTATTACTATTATTATTATAATAATTCTATTTCAGGAAAAAATAAACTGAAAATTTTAATTTTGGGGGAAGTCACTTTTTGTTTTGTTTTGTTTTTATCCCATACTCTGCACTGCTCATGACTTTCTCCTAGCTTTGTGCTCAGGGAGTATTTCTGGTGTGGGGTTGGCTGCCAGGGATCAAACCCAGGTGCTGCAGAGAAGAAAGATGCCCTACCTATTATACCCTATCTTTGCCCCCAAATTTGTGATCCTTTATTTTTTGGGTTTTGTTTTGGTTTTAGAGCCATACCCAATGATGCTCAAGAGTTATTCCTGGCTCCATGCAAAAGAATTACTAATGGTGTGAATTGAGGGAACATATGGAATGCCTGGGATTTAACCAGGGTCAGCTTCATGCAAGGCAAGTACCCTACCTACTATTCTATTCCATGACAATTTTATTTTTTATTTTTTGTTTTTTTGGGCCATACCCGTTTGATGCTCAGGGGCTATTCCTGGCTATGAGCTCAGGAATTGCCCTGGCTTGGGGGACAATATGGGACGCCGGGGGATCGAACCTTGGTCCTTTCTTGGCTAGTGCTTGCAAGGCAGACACCTTACCTCTAGCGCCACCTCGCCGGCCCCATTCCATGACATTTTTGTGATAAAGAGTCACAATTGGGGCCAGCAAGGTGGCGCTAGAGGTAAGGTGTCTGCCTTGCAAGCGCTAGCCAAGGAAAGGACCATGGTTCGATCCCCCGGCGTCCCATATGGTCCCCCCAAGCCAGGGGCAATTTCTGAGCTTATAGCCAGGAGTGACCCCTGAGCATCTAACGGGTGTGGCCCGAAAAACCAAAAAAAAAAAAAAAAAAGAGTCACAATTTTGTTTTGTTTTTTTTTTTTTTTTTGGTCACACCTGGAGGTGCTCAGGGGTTAACTTCTGGCTCTCAGCTCAGAAATCACTACTGGCAGGCATGGAGGACTATATGGGATGCTGGGATTTGAACCACTGTCCGACCCGATTGGCTGCATGCAAGGCAAACGCCCTACCACTGTGCTATCTCTCTGGCCCTCAGTTTTGTGATTCTTAAGTTACTTGCTACAATCTATTGACTGGTAAAATATTTTTAAATTCTAATTATTTTACTTACACTTGATGATAAATATATTGCTTTAAAAGTTTGTGTATTAAATATTAAGAAAAATACCTCACATAAAAATTTTTACAACCTGATAGTAGTGGCAAAATCCATTAGTTAAATACAATTTTCTCAATTTAACTACATCACAAGTTACTAAAGAGTGAACTTATATCAAATGTCACATAAAAATGACAGTACTTTCTGGTTTCCTCATTAAAGTACTGTGGCATTTGTTGTCAATGAGAAAAATGAAATTAACATGTATTTAAAAAATAAAAATTAGAGTTTAGATCATCAAGTTCAAGTATACTTTGGGTTAGAATAATTTAATTTCACAAGTATTTGATGAATAACTTCTTAATACAGACCAATAACGAGCAATTTATGTAGATTTCTATAAAACTCAATAACTAAACAATATGTCCTAATTAACTAAAAAAGACAAGAACTCTTTCATCTGTTATTTTTAGTGCTTTTTGTAGCCAATGGTAACAAAGTGTCTAAAAATAAGGCTTCAGATTACTTTCCGATTTATCCTCTTTGTGTTCTAAAATTCTTTCTGCTCCTCACCCCAGTTTTCTTGCATCTGGGTTGAAAAATATGATTATTAAATTACATGGTTTACAACAATGGTAAGGTTTGTATAGTTATTGAATCTCCACAACTCCAAGGTTCCAAAGACTTCCTTATGCCACTAGATGGTTGGAACCACCCTTCTTGGTAATCTCAATTCTGTAGTCAAGAGTTCAATGGTTTTTCCTTATAGCCATTGGCCATTCTTTTCCTTCATTTCTCTGTATAACACATGAGTGAGAGTGAGATAATCCATAACTTATTTTCTTCCCTCTGATTCCTTTTGCTTAACATGCCACCCTCTAGTCAGATTGCATATAATCTGGGCTTTTCAATATGGTCCTGCACTCACCACAAATAATGCCTTTGCCAATTTAAATCCACATGAATTCATTTCTCATCTGTTTGTCACCTCTCCATTTTTTGAAGTACCAACATACTTTATCTTTTTTTTTTTTTGTATTACTAAGAATTTTGGTGTTAAGTATTGAATTGTGTCCTGAATCATTACCCATTTGAGGACAGGGCATGTGCATTGATAGTCTTTGCATTCCAGTGGTCATAGAAAAGAACCTAGAGGATGATAGGTACTTGGATAGATACTGCATAAATGGCTTTGAACCACCTACAATTTTGAAGAAAATATTTAACATTTTAAAAAGGTTCTCTCATAATGACATATTTTCATTTACATTTCTTAAACACTATTGATATCTATATTTTTATTAATTTAAAATTATTTACTAAAGTTAGTTTCTTAATTGACACAAAAGTGATATTTAGAAAACTGCAGAAGACATTTCTCACAAAATATTTTGTTCTTTCTTTTCAGAGAAACTTATATTGTCATCAGAGTATCTTTACCCCCTCTTTTATTTTTTTTCACAGAAAAATCTGTCTGCACAACCTCAAAAGATCAAGAAATTTCTATGAGTATATTATTAAGCTTTCAGAGGTGGAGCTAAAAATTAAGTTTGTGTTTTGTGTTGTTAAAAATAATGATTCTATGTTTTAAATGTTGGTTCTGTTGCTTCAAGATTGCTTATAATACTTCAGATTATTGATTCAGTCATTTAAATAACTTAGTTTAAATAATTTATAATAAAAGTTCCATAGAATCTTTCTAGTATGAATACTCCTTATAAGTTGAGACAGATAAAAAAAATCCTGACTTTGTATTCAAGTGCTATGATACCACTTTTTTTTTTTTTTTTGGTTTTTCAGGCCACACCCGTTTGATGCTCAGGGGTTATTTCTGGCTAAGTGCTCAGAAATTGTCCCTGGCTTGGGGGAACAATGTGGGACACCGGGGGATCGAACCGTGGTTGCGGTCCTTCCTTGGCTAGCACTTGCAAGACAGACAGACACCTTACCTCTAGCGCCACCTCGCCGGCCCTGATACCACTTATTTTTAGCATGAAAGAAATCATATGAGAAGACAAAGCAGGGCCACAGAAAATTTCAAATGAGAAAGTATTAAAATATGATAAATAAGCTGGAAAAATGAGTCAGAAAATATAATAAATTACAAATAAAGGCTTTCTGCTTTAAGAATCTCTAAGATTAGGGCCTCAGAGATAGCATATAGAGATAGCATTTGCCTTGCATGCAGAAGGATGGTGGTTCGAATCCCGGCATCCCATAGGGTCCCCCAAGTCTGCCAGGAGCAATTTCTGAGTATAGAGCCAGGAATAACCCCTGAGTGCCGGGTGTGATCCAAAAACACACAAACAAACAAAAAGAATCTCTAAGATTAAGGAAAAGGAATTGTAAGAAACCACTAGTCAGATCTGAAATTATTTTTGGAATATTACAGGATTTATTGTCACACAGACTGAGCTTAGTAAAGTAACTATGAAGTAAATCAATACTTTCTTTTTGTAATTTTCTTTATCTACTCTTGACTCTTTCCACCACCAGTTTCATTATACTTGAAAAGCAAGACCTTTTTAGCAACTCATATTTCAAACAGCAACTTTGCAAGAGATAATTGCTCTTCCCCATTCTTTTTCCTTTAGTTCATTCGCCTAATTAACTTGCAAATCTTGCTATTTACTTGCTCTCCTTTGGTATATTTATGTAAACTTCTGAGGTCAATTTGAGCTTGACCACAAAACTATGAAGTCAAGGCTAAGAATTATGGTTGACTTTTTTTGTTTGTTTGTTTTTTCGGGCCACACCCGTTTGATGCTCAGGGGTTACTCCTGGCTAAGCACTCAGAAATCACCCCTGGCTTGGGGGGACCATATGGGATGCTGGGGGATGGAACCGGGTCCTTCCTTGGCTAGCGCTTGCAAGGCAGACACTTTACCTCTAGCGCCACCTCACTGGCCCCATGGCTGACTTTTAAAAAAAGGATAGTACAAGATAGTAAAGAAAAAAGACATATACATTTGTTATAATTCAGTGCTAAATTTGACTGACATTGCCTCTGTGAAGAAATTATAAGGAATATTTAATGCAATTAAATTTTCTATTTATCTTTTTTCTATTTATCTTTTTATCAACAAGAGCTATTCTAAATTGAGAAATAATTCCCCATAAGATCTGCACTGGCTCATAGTTTGATCCCATTTAAAAATAAATTGGATTTAGTTCTTCAGAGTAACTTGAAGGTGAATTTGGCACTTTGATCTCATTTAATGTAATGATTCTTAAATCTTATTTTGGGGAAGATGGATTATTATTTAGATATTTGTAGAAAATACCAAGCATGAAATTTTTATTTGTCAGAATAATCTGAAAGCATAAGTAGTCAAAGAGAAGACTATGAATAGTTGCCCTGACTAGCAAACCATTTTCATATTCATGTCAACTGTGCTGAAAGTAGAACACCTAGGATTCTGATAGGCACCCCTAACTTGGGGTACCATGAACAGAGATAGAGATTTTAATAAGTGTTTTCTGAGAGACAAGAACTTAAAAAAATTTTGGAAGAAGGGGGGGTATAGTGGTGTTGGGAGTCATATTGGAATTTATTTATGAGAAAACATTATTAATAACACTATAAACTACAGGCTCTCAAAATTTTTCTAAATGCCAAAATTATAGGTCTCAGGTTGATTTCTATATAGATTTTCAATATTGTGATGGCATTACGACTAGAGACAAAATTTTAGAAGTCTAGACTTTATATATTTTATTTTCTGTTGCAAATTTTAATTTATTCAAACCAAGATATTATTACCCTCAAAATTACAAACTAATCTTATGATTTAACAGAAATTAGAAAATTTAGTATTTCCAAGGAATAAAATACTCCTAATTTTTTACTTTTAAAGAAACAAAATGATAAGATTCTAATTTATAAGTCTAAGCAGAGATTCTTTTCAAAGGAAGCAACATCAGACAATGGTGAAGAAATACTTCTGCTGCAATATTAACACACACACCATTTCTTAGTTTTCATGAATATTTATTTGTAGTTTTGTTTTTTCTTGCTTAAAGAGAATAAACCTTTTATCTTTACTAATTTTTACTGTAATTTTGTACATATTACTATAAAATGGTAGCTCTTGGATTTCAATTAATGATAGGTTACACTGGTATCTGTAAATTTTTTTTTTTTTTTTGGTTTTTTGGGCCACACCCTTTTGACGCTCAGGGGTTACTCCTGGCTATGTGCTCAGAAATCGCCCCTGGCTTGGGTGGACCATATGGGACGCCGGGGGATCGAACCGCGGTCCTTCCTTGGCTAGCGCTTGCAAGGCAGACACCTTACCTCCAGCGCCACCTACCCGGCCCCGGTATCTGTAAATTTATTAAATATTCTCTTTAATATAAGTTCCAAGAAATTTGTAAATATTTCAATTATATTTACCAAACTTTCCTGAATAAAATGTCTATGATTTTATTTTGCTGATAATCCAAGAAACAGTTTGAAACAGTAGCATGACATCTATCTTATTGATAGTTGTTTAAAACAAAATATTTTTATTGCCACATATTCCACAGAGCTGTACACAAGCCACTGCTGTCCATTAACCTACAAAACAGTTAGTAAACTACTGCAATATGGAAAATAGATAGCAAGGCAACAAACAACCACAAGTTCAAGGACACCAAAATGCTAATATATTGAAAATGAGATGTCTTCTTACCTAGCATACAAACACATGTGACATTCTGATCAGGGTTTTCAAAAAAGATTTCGCCACACCTCTGAAAGAAAAAAAAAAGTCAAAGTTATTTTAGAATTTTAAGACAACATCTCTTATAAATTGATACTATCCTAACATTATTCTATCTTCATGTTTCCTTGTTAACAGAAAATGTCAAAATTCTTTCCTGGAAGTAATTATCTGACAGGTAAACTGGGGAGACTGTTACTGCATCCTTTATGTGTTACTTACTGCATCCTACTGCCTTGAGCTGGCCTATGTGTTCTTTTTTTTTTTTGTTGTTTTTTTGGGCCACACCCGGTGGTGCTCAGGGGTTACTCCTGGCTGTTTGCTCAGAAATAGCTCCTGGCAGGCACGGGGGACCATATGGGACACCGGGATTCGAACTTTAGGTCCTGGATCGGTTGCTTGCAAGGCAAATGCCGCTGTGCTATTTCTCCGGGCCCGGCCTATGTGTTCTTCCATATATATATATATATATATATATATATATATATATATATATATATACACATACATACTATAGAGGCAACTTATAATATTTAATAATATGACATAAATAACTCCCAAAATCAGTGCTCATTTAGTACCCAAATTATGATAAACTACCATTTAACTGTCAAACAATCTGAGCTTGCAGTGAAACAAATTAAAAGTGATGAAAAAAATGACCCTTGTAATGTTTTACCTGAACTTGTATTTTCATGAGAAAATAGCAGCTTTCTTATCTACATCCCATTTTTAAGTTGCTTCTTAAAATTTTGTTGAAGGCACATTTTAGAGATATAATCAGTTCATTTAGAACAGATCACATCTATGTACATGATTTACAAGTGGTTAGTACTTGTATATCAAAGTAGATGTTCTAGAAATGAGAAATTCATTGAAAAAGGAGATCTGAATGTTTAATAACACAGAAAGTGTATTCAGCCATACTAATAATTGAAAAAAGCAAATTAAAGATAAAATGAAGACTACTCATAAATGTGACAAAATTTAGATTCCAGGTGATTAGACAGCTATCGTCCAACCCCGAAACCTAGATTTCAGGCACAGAACCAACACAGTTCTCCAAAACAGCTCCAGGAACAAATCTCCAGCTGGGACATTCTTAACACTGCTCTGACACCAACATGTGCCGGTTTAGATATAACATTCTGACAATGAGGAAGTGGCAACAACTTGGTCAAAGAGCAGGTTGTCTTACCTCACCTCCTAACGATAAGATTAAATCAGAAGACATGCCATCCTTTGATTTGTGCAAAAGCCAAATTCGCTATCTACAGAAGACTTACTGTGACAACCATGATGGGCAGAACTTATCCTGGGACCAATAAAAAAAGACCCTAGTCTAGGCCTTGGCTTACGATATGTACAGCAACCAAGATCTCTAATTCCAGAGATCTGACTGAGACAACTGCAACTCAGCAGAACTTCTGGAAACATGATGAAAGACTATCGTAGGCTTCGTCCTAGGATAGGTGCAAAAACCAAGACCACTAACTACAGAAGACTGATTAAAACAACAGCGATGGAACACAACTCCTAGAACTGTAAAGAAAGACTCCATCATAGGTTCCATCCTCTGACCTGTGTAAATACCAAGATCCCTAGCTACAGAGGCATGATTTTATCATCCACGACTGAGTAGAAAGTTTCTAAAACCACATAAGGACCTTGGGGAGAGTCAAAGAACATGTACGGAACCTGTAGTTATTTCCATGACGATATATTCAAGGGCGGAGAAACCCTGTATCTCTTAGGTCACGGGATTTCCCTTTCTAATCTCCCCAATATTGACTGTGCCTATGCAAGGGGAAAAGAAAAAAGAGAGAGGCACAAATAAATTTTTTTTTAGTTTTGTTATTATTTATTTTTTTGTTTTGTTTTTATTTCAGGTCTGTGGTTTTTGTGTGGTGGTTGGCTTTATTGCTGTGGTGCTTTTAGAGTTTTTTATTTATTTTTTTTGTATTGTTACATTTTTCTTCCTTTTTCCCTTTCTTCTCTTAAATTGATATTTAGGGCCTCTAGAAGGACTCTTCCCAATTTTTCCTTGTTTGATTTTTGCCCCATTTTATTATTATTATTATTATTATTATTTTCTTTCCTTCAAACAGAACCACATAACTTGAACCATCTTGTTCCGCCTCACAAATTGAGGGGGAAATAATGGATGGTACCAAGACCAAACAGTCGTATGAACATTGAGTAGAAATAAAAAATGATCAGACTTAGCTACCAAATCCAAAGCCAATGACAACAGGATCAATATCCAATCTACAACAAGCTAGACACAGAGGGGACCACTTACACTAGCAGCCCGGGGGGTAAAGGAGGGGGATATAGGATGCATGCTTGGAACAGGGGTGGAGGGAGAACAATATTGGTGGTGGGAATGCCCCTGATTCAATGTCCCTACGTATCTAAAATATTACTGTGAAAGATTTGTAATCCACTTTGGTAAAACAAAAGTGAACTATTTATTTTGTTGATCATGTAATTGTTGCCCAAAGTTGATACTAGGTATACTTTAATCCAAACACTTAACTAAACAAATATCTTTTTAAGAAAATTTGTATTAGAAATAAAATATTCAAATATTAATTATAATACCATTATCCATTAAAAATAAATAAAAACTAGTGACAGTGAAAAAGTATACACCCAGTTCCACTCTCAGATCCTCTAGCATTCTTATGGCAGCAAAGGCTTTTCCTGCTTCAAATCAGCTTTCATGTACCTTTTAACCCTGAATATTTGCTATCACTTGAATGCAGGCTGGCAGTAACTTATCTTCACAGAACAGGTGTCTTGTTATCTTTGGATGGGAGGAAACATTAGCAAACAAATAAAAGCTAAGACAGAAATTTTTGCTTCTTGGAGATTTGCCCCAGCTAAGGCAAAATTGTTTTCTTCAAGTAGGTAATGTTAAATGTTATCAGCAAATAAGTAATAGGTCATGATTCTTTGATTATTTCACTCTCACACTTAACAACTTTTTATTCTAAGCAGAGAGGAAATTAATAAAGGAAATTAGGTACTTATAAAATTATAGTATGAGCTGTTATAGGCTGGTATTCTTGACTGACTCTTACATAAATGTGCAAGATTTATTCATGGAGAAGATGATGGTAGGATCACAACTGGGAAAAGTCAAAAGTGGAAAGGATCACTAAAATTCCTGAGTTCAAGAAAACACTGCATGACTTTGGTCCAGAGATTAGAATTGATTTAGAGATTAGAATTGATTTAATAGTAATTCAACTGATAATTAAAAAAATGTTGGATGCTAGTACAAAAATATCTATCCAATATATCTATGACTATGATCACATTAAAACAAAAGAAATTAAAACAGATAGCACTGATATGATTAGATTAATTTTTGAAAAGAGATAATCAGAACTGAATTTTCTGAGCAAAAAATGCTAATCCCAGTCATCGGTAGATAGTGGAATACATTCTGTTTGTTCCAAGATCAAATGAGTTAAAAGAGTAGAAAGAGTTAAAAGAGTAGCCAAGGTCTCTGCACAGACTGCCTTTACTCCTATCTTTTCCTCCTCATAAGTCTTCTGATTCTTTAAGTTACTTATGTTTCTAGTAAATAAAGGGAATTCTTGTTTACCAATACATCCATTTTTTTTTGTTTGTTTTTGGGCCACACCAGGTGATGCTCCGGGGTTACTCCTGGCTATGTGCTCAGAAATCACTCCTGGATTGAGGACCATATGGGACGCTGGGGGGTTGAGCTGCGGTCTGTCCTAGGTCAGCCATGTGCAAGGCAAATGCCCTACTACTGCACCACTGCTCTGCTCCTCTCAGTGTATTCATTTTATCTGATTTCCCTTGAGCCCCTAAGTATCAAACACAATGAAAAATACAATGTCAAATAGATGAATAACTTTTTGTAAAAAAACAAAAACAAAACTGGGGCCAGAGAGATAGCATGGAGGTAAGGCATTTGCCTTTCATGCAGGAGGAAGGTGGTTTGAATCCTGGCATCCCATATGGTCCCCTGTGCCTGCCAGGGGCGATTTCTGAGCATAGAGCCAGAAGTAACCTCTGAGCACTGCAGGGTGCTCAAAAAAATAAAGACCAAAAAAATAAAAAGAAATAAAAAATCTGGAATTCTATGTGACATACTTGAGATTTGAGGTAATATAGTATAGAAAGAAGAAGAGAAGAAGAGCAGGAGGAGAAGAACTAGAACTAGAACTAGAAATAGAAGAAGATATATCTGGACAGGAAATGAATTGGATCTATAGATTATATAAAAGGTAGCTTCTGTTAAAAGTCTGAATAAAATCTAAACAGAACCTGTAAACCTGGAATTCCATAAATGTCTATCAAATGAGCAAATCGAAAGATATTCAAAATACTATATCATTATTGAGTATATATTCTTGCAAACATTGCCTCTTGAGTGTGGCTATATATTCTAATGTGAATTAGGGTGAAATTGACAGCTTTGTCTGAAGTTCCAAAGTGGAAGAAGACTGAATCCTTAAGTAGGGCAACAAGTATTGCTTGGGAATATCAGAGAAGACTTCCATAAAAAGGTGACCATGGGCCTGAGTCTTGATAGGAAGGCTGATGAAAAAAAGCACCCTACC
Source organism: Suncus etruscus (assembly GCF_024139225.1). NCBI lineage: Eukaryota > Metazoa > Chordata > Mammalia > Eulipotyphla > Soricidae > Suncus > Suncus etruscus. The sequence continues at coordinate 3,901,809 of NC_064862.1, read as the reverse complement.
CTTCCCATGCCAGGTAAAATAATTTGCTTGTAAAAATTCCAGAAGCTCTATTAGAATCCTACCACTAGCTGACCACTAGCAGGTGGGGTTGGGGTGATTAAGATAAGAATTTAATCAAAGCAGGAATCTGAGATGAGGTTGGAGTAAAGTAGAGTCAACAGTGATTCTTAAACTTTATTTTGCTAGGTGAGAGAGGATGGGTTTATTTCTGAGGAGCTGAAATACTTAGTTTTTAACAGTGAAACAGATAATCACAATAGAATAGTGTCAGATATCCTCATCAACAGTAATGCCTTGCAACCTTTCTGTCCGTTTCTATGTTGAAACTGGTATCAAACTGGCATCAAGTGAGTAGTCCGCCATTCCTTTCTTATTGAATTATTTGACAGACTGGCTTGGTTGAAAGAAAGTTCTCTTCTCCATTTCATCAAGGAATCTTGAATCTTCTATAGTATCAACTTCTGTTACTTCTCAGACCATCAGCACTTATCGTGGAACGCACATCACAATCCCAGAGAACATGTTTTTTAAGGGCCCTTTCTTTAACGTGGCTCAAGTCCTGTCTGCACTCGAGTGCCAAAGGATAGCAGATTGGGAACTGGGCTGATTTCAGTTCATGTTCCTGTTTTTCTAAGTTTTCCCAGTGAAAAGGCACATTTCCATTCCATTGCATTGCAGGCTGTTAAAACGTCAGCCTAATAAGTTTTCAACAATCTGTCAGTGGAGATCTCCAGCAACAACCTGGCACAGTTTGAAGTTGGAGCCTCATCTAGCCCAACATGAGCCAGTCATAATAAGAGACACACCAGCATCAAGGAAAAAAAGAGGGAAAGAAAAAAGATAATCACCTTGAGTGGAATAGGAATTCTTAACAAATTCATGATTGCCAACAGTCAACAGCAAGTCTGTGGGCTGCCTAACCTGAGGTAACCCTTCTGGAACCACCCTTTTTCATAAACCTCTAATTAGCTCTGGTTAGGAGAGACTTGAAAGATATTAATGTTATTTCTATTGGAAAATGAGCTTACTAGCTTTTAATAGCTTTGTTTTCTTCTTTAGTCTAATAACAATGTTAGTTTAATGGCGTAAGCTCTCTGTGAGAGAGGTGCCAGTAGCAGCAATCTCCAGAGAGTCTCTCAACATTTTATGACACACCTTATTTTTAAATGTTTAAAAACTGTTTATTATGAACCTGAACTTGGAAAATGTGCTTTTATCTCAACAGTATTTTTTTTAAATTATTAAACAAATGTCCAGAATGCAGATTTCTGATTTCTGTCATTTTGATCCCGGACAGTAGAGGGCACTAGAAAAGCTATCGAAAATCACTTTCATCTTCAATGATCAGATATCATTGGCAAAGGCAACAAAATAGAAAACAAAACAAATGGGACTACATCAAATTAAAGAGCTTTTGCATAAAAAAAGAAATATGGGCTAAAACTAAAAGACAGCTAATTGATGGAAAAATATTTGCATTCAACACATCAGATAATGGCCTGATAACTAGGATATATAAAGTAACCAAAAGATCAACCAGAGAATCCTATCAAAAATAAAGAGAGGAAAGGAACAGACACATCTCCTTTTTTTTTAAGTTTAAGCATTGTGATCACAAAACTGTTCATTATTGGGTTTCATTCATAGAATGTACAGCACCCTTTAGCAATTCACCCTTTCTGTCATGATGTCTCCTGTCTCCCTCTCACCCTCTACCTCATCCCTGCCTATCTCTAGGGCAGGCAATTTGTTTTTCTCTCTCACAGTCTCCCCCTCATTCTTTCTCTTTTGTCTCTTTGGTAGTAGTTGTTATTGGAGGGGTGCCTTGCATGTCTCTTTCTCCCCTTATAAAGTCAAATTTTTGTGTAGAGTAATCAGTTCCAACTACTATTGTAATTGTAAACCTTTTTCTACTCTACCTGCATTCACCACTCTTTGTGGCAAGCTTTCTAACCTGGACTGTATCTTCTGATCCTTATCTCTATTGTCTATGGATATTATTATCATACTCTATCTTGTTTATCTTATATCACACAAATGAGTGAGATTATTCTATGATTATCCCTTTTCCTCTAACTCATTCACTCAGCATAATAATCTCCAAATCCATCCATATATAAGCAAATTTCATGACTTCATTTTTCTTAATGGCTGCATAGTATTCCACCGTGTAGCTATACCACAGTTTCTTTAGCCACTGATCTGTTCTTGGGTACCTGGATTGTTTCCAGAGTCTGGCTATTGTAAATAATGCTGTGATGAATATAGGTGTGCGAAGGCATTTTTGTATTATGTTTTTGTGGAACAGACACTTCTCAGAGGAAGACAAGTGGTTCACCAATAGATGCATAAAAATTGTTCAGTATTCTTTATCATTAAGGTACTCCAAACCAAGATGAGAGATCATTTCCCACCAGTGAGAAGGGCACATATCAAAATAGAAAGAACAATCCATTGTGCTAAGGAGGACGTGGTCAAAAAGGAACTCATTTATTGTGGGTAGGAATGCTGTTTAGTTCAACCAATAATAATGTGGAGAGTTCTCAATTATCTTAGCCTTGAGATGTCACATGTTTCAGCAATTCTACTTTTGGGTATCTACTCCAAGACTAATGCATTTTTCCAAAGGGATGTATACATGTAGTTATTTATTTTTCACTTAGTATAGTAGATGAGATATAATATCAACCTAGGTTATCAACTACAGGTGAATGGATTATGAAGTTGTGTTATATATACACAACTTGTGGCTGCAAGCAATAATCAAATCATGAAATTTACTACAACTTGGTTGGAACTGGAAGATATCATGTTGCATGAAGTAAACCAAAAGAAGAAGGAAGACAAATACAGGATTATTTCACTTATACGTGGTATATAGAATAACTGGATGAGGAAGTATAATGTAGTAAAGGGAAAATGCCTAGATAACCCATCAGACCAGAGATCAGGGAGGAGAAATATAGAGAAGGAAAATAGGAAGGTAAGAAGGAAGAAGTTGAGAAAGGATAGAAATGGATGGATAGGAATCTGGGCTTTGGCTATACTGGCGATATGGGAGAGTGATATAACTGTACATTCAAAGCACAAAAACGCTTAAAACATGAGCTCTGTAATGTGCCTGTTAAGATTGCAGGTAGGAGGTGGAGGGGGGAATAAAGAATGGGGAGTTCTGGTGGTGAGAGTTGACACTGGTTGTGGGATTAGTGTTGAAATATTATTTGCCTAAAACTCAGCTATTAAAACGTTTTAAAGCATGATTCTTTAATTAAATAAAATTATTTGAAAAATAAAATAAGCATGAACTCCAAATAAATAAATTAAAGATATTGAAGCCAGAGAGATAGTAGAGGAATGAAAGTATTTGCCTTGCATACAGCCAATTCCAATACTGAAAACGGCTACTTGAGCAATACCATGAGTCATCCTGGAGCACAATGGTTGGAGTAAATACTGAGCACACCAACACCTATTGATTCAGAAAAATAAAATAAAAGATACTTGGAAAAAATAAAATAGCCTTCAGCTGTCTTAGGGAGATCTTTAGGTCAGAGGATGTTCAAGTGCGACAAACAGCTCAGAGATGCTGTGCATTAAAATTTTCCTGCCAGTATGTACAGAATTCCTCTAGGTACCACTTTGAGTTCCGATTTTCACTGCATGCACAAAAATGCACATTGAAAACCACAGTTTTATTTGTGTGAAACAATAAATATATCCTCTGAGTTAAGAGTATTTTAGCAGTTTCTATATATATGAAAACTGATACCAGGTGAAATGTAGCATGGATCTCCCTCTATAGTGTCCATTTTTGAAAACTTAGTATGTATTTTGGTAAAGTTTTCTGAGAATAATTCTAGTAATGACTCTAAGAACTACTCTAAATTAGACACAAACACCTATGCCACCAATCTTAATAAACAGAGAAAAAATAAGAAAAAAATCAAAATTTTGCAATGCCATTTCATCTTTTATTTATCTTTCCAGAATCCTAACTGCAGCTAATTTTCAGAGAGAAAACAGTCCCATGAAAGTCAAGAACTGAATTGAGGAATTCACATAATGAGTTATTAAAGGCAAACTTTACAGATGTTTTATGATACAGAAAGGAAGATACAGGAGCCAGAGTGGTGGTGCAAGTGGTAGGATATTTGCTTTACTATGAGCTACGACAGACCACAGTTTGATCCCCCGGCATCCCATATGGACCCCCAAGCCAGGAGCAATTTCTGAGCACATAGCCAGCAATAACCCCTGACCATCAAATAATTTAAATATTTACTTTCAAATCCTAAATCTGTCCCTCAAAAGCTGAGTGGTCTTTATATAATTCTCCTTATCCTTTTCAAGCCTCATAAAGAGGAGGGGGAGTAACAGTGCCCACTTCTCTGCTGAAATAATTAAAATACATGAAAGCATCTTATGTGCTCACAAGCCTATTATGGGGCGTGGTGTGTACAGCTTCTGTGGAAGAAAGGGGCAAAAGGAGGGGAGGGCCATTTGCTGGCACTGTATAGTGCAAGATATAAAGCAATTCTACCTCATTTTAGTTCCTCCCAGGTAGATAACTCTGATTCCTCACCGAGTAATTATAAATTTGAAGGTTTAAGAACAAGTTTGATAGATGAAGGCTAAGGATAAGCTTGGATAGGGTAGAGCAGAAGCAGTCTTCAAGGGGTGGAGGGAAAGCAGAACCAGGGGCTAGATGCAGATCAAAAGAATATAGGAAAGGCAAGAGGGAGTAGTATGATGATTTGAAGTTTGTAGAGGGAAACTTTACTAGTACTGGAAATATGCACAGTTAAATCTGGGAGGGAAACCACTGTGACAAATCAAGTTTCTTTTAGGTTAGTTGAGAGCTTTGTGATAAGCTCAGTAGGGACTCCTGAGTTCAAATTAAGACCTAGTAGTTACTAGATACCCATTCTGGACAAATTTCTAATAAAATTTTAAAATGGTAATAACGATCAGGGCTCAGAGAATTTCTCAGAGGATTAGACACTGTTTATATGATAACGGGGTTAGAATAACTTCTAAATAATTTATTCTGATTGTATAAGAGATCAGGGAACTAGAACTTAACAAGTCCTGAATCTGAGTTGATGCCATGAGAAAAGCTAAAAGGATATTTATATAATAAATTGCTAGTGCCAAAACCTAAAGGTTCTCTGGGAAATAAAGGAGTTAAGAACTACTAGGTAGGGGCAGGGTTCAGATAATTAGGAGAACTAGGAGAGGAGACATAAAGCTAGAGGGAGATTTGGGACATTGGTGATGGGAATGTTGCACTGGTGAAGGTGGTGTTCTTTACATGAATGAAACCCAACCACAATCATGTTTGTAATAAGTATTTATATAAAGATATTAATTTAAAAAAAGCTAGAGAAGCCCACAGAGATCAAATTATATATGCTGCGTGGGACTCCATTCAGCCATTGGACAAAAACTTGGGTTCATTGGTAATAGATTTGAGTAAGGTCATTTCAGGTAACATCATATGTCCAATGCAATACAGAGATCTAAGGGGCTTTTAGAAACTTTTTCAGTGGCAATGCTGTAAGGAGGACTAGTGCCATTCCTCACCAGACTTGGCAGCATCCTGAAGTGGGCAAAGGATTCTGCTCAGTCAGGTGCTACCTTAGAATTGAGTGTTTATTGGCCTTGTCCCTCTCTCCATAATTCAGGGTTTTGAAGACCAGTTAAATTTGAGAATACCACGAAACATGTTCACACATACATTGGCTTTCCTGTATTATCCTCACACAAATGTTTAGCAGTACATTTCTTTAGATTTTGGTTGTCGTATGGTTTCTGCAAAGGATAGGACTTGATTTGAAAATGTGACTTAACAAATAGCCACATTGTTAATTTATCTGAAGATCAGGGCAGATATGTTTGAAAACTTATGAAGACTAAAGGTTGAATGTGGTGAAAGGGATGATTATCTACCAAGTTTCTGGACTCAAAAAGATGGAAGAATTTGGGACTCTTCTTAATAATTTAACCAGATTGTTGTCAGAAATTGTTGAGAGAGCATGGAAAGAAAACTATTCATATTTGACTGCAATCTTCAGTAGAAATTTCATTCAGAATGGGATTCCAGGCTCCTAATACTCAGTATTGCCTCAGTATATTCTCCAGAATTCCCTAGAAGACTGGCTCTGCAATAACTTGAAATAACTGCCTTATATGTCTGTATGTTTCCAAGAAAAGTACTCCAAAGACTAATATCTTTACATCTGGCTCATATGTTCAAACTTTAGACATTGGTTTCTTATATTTATACCACAATTTCCAAGCTACTTTATATTCTATATTGATCACAATAATTAAATAGAAAATATCAGCAAGTCACCATACAGATGTCACTATTTAGTTTTATAGGCCTCATATAACCTGCAAATAAATTAATATTTACTCAGGAGAAAGGAGTACTTATAATGTGTTCTTTGTAGCTCTGTGTAGTAATGCATCTGTACACAAACCAATAATTAAATGTAATTCTATATGCTTGGAGTTTTAAAAGAAATTCAAGCCAGTCCTTGGAATAAATATGCCCAGTGCTAGAGAAAATGACTTCCAGAACATTAAGTCTCACATGAAACCAGGGCCTCTGAGCCACAATGAACAAACACTTTTCCACTGGAGGCCCAAGTTCCAGAAGTTACAATGGACAATCCAAAAAAAAAAAAAAAAAAACAAAAACCCTATTACTCATCAAATTGTGTTGATCATTTCCATCCAGAAATTCCTGGACATGGACTTAGCCTGAGAAGACATCTATAAATTCTATAAAAAATATGAATGTCAATTACAGTATGAAGTAAAGAAATTTAATGTTTATAAAAATTCATTTAGTTATTTTTTGGGGGGAAGAGGATTACACCCAATAAAATCAGAGCTTACTCTTGGTGGGCTCTAAAGATCCTATATGGATAATGGTACTTAGGATAGAATGTAATCTCTCTTAGTTACTGTACTTTTACTTCAGCCCCAAGAGAAAGTTTTGATCAGCTTTGTAAGTAATAAGTAAAAGTGGAAATTAACACAAATAAGCCTAATTTTTCTTACAATTAGATTTACTACCATGATATACTTTAACAAGGTCAATATTTGAAAGTCACCACCTCTATTGTTTCTCTTCACAAAGTAGGGACTTTCTAGATGACTGTAATTTCTAGCACATAGGTCAGTATCTGCCACTTCAATAAGACTGCTTAAAATAAAACATAAACAAGGTACTTAGAACAAAAGCCTACCAAACTTATGTATTACAATCTTATTTCATGGTAGTTAAGTTAAAACTCTGTGAACAATTTTTTATTTCTGACAACAGAAATAAAATCTAAATTTATTAATAAGTTTAAGTTACATGTCTTGCTGCTGCTGCTGCTGCTACTCTATATAGATAATGATTTTAGAGTTGTATAGTAAAGCTACTATTAATATTTAGATGAAGTATAAGACAAAAATGAATAATTCTTCTTGTTTTGGTTTTTGGTTTTTGGACCACACCCGGCGGTGCTCAGGAGTTATTCTTGGCTATCTGCTCAGAAATAGTTCCTGAAAGGCACGGGGGACCATATGGGATGCTGGGACTCGAACCAACGACCTTAGGTCCTGGGTTGGCTGCTTGCAAGGCAAATACCGCTGTGCTATCTCTCTGGCGCCCTTCACCTATTAAATATTTTTAAAAGAAAAATTTTCCTTAGGCAAAATCATTCATAAATATTTTAAACCAGTAGTGTTTCCACTAACATATATAAAAAGAAATGAACAAAAATTTATTTAAAATATCTCAGTTCAAAGACTATAACAGTACTATAGAAGTGATATTTATTTCTATTTGATTAATGTATAAGAAAAATTATATAAAGTTACCTTAGTTATAACAATAAAATGATGCTTAATAATAAGCAAGTTTGTTGCAATTATTAACATTACAATTTTATTTACTGAAAACTCTTTAAGATTTTTTTCCAAATAGGAAAAATTGTTAATTTGAGATGTAATTTTTACTGGTTTTCAACAAGCTTCAGGAATGCTAACAATCATGCTTCAGTAGTGTTTTTGTAGCTCTCCTATGAAGTTGATATTGTAATGTGACATATTTATCAATCTATAATAGTCCACAATAAACATTAATAAAACTAACAATTTTTTGCTTATAGTGAATCTTTTAAGATTGGGGCCAGAGAGATAAGTACAGTGGTAAGGCGTTTGCCTTGCATGTGGCCAACCCAGGACGAACCTGGCTTCGATTCCACCATATGGGAATATGGTGCCCTGAGCCTACCAGGAGTGATTTCTGAGCACAGAGCCAGAGTACTGAGTGCTGTTCTCTGAGCACTCCTCTGAGTGTTGCTGGGTGTGGCCCCCCAAAAAAAAAGATTTATGATACAATGGGCTAGAATGATAGTACAGAAGCTCGGTGTTTGCCTTGCACATAAACAACAGAACCGTTCTGATCCCAACATATGTTCCTTAAACTCAGCAGGAGTAATCTCTCAATTCGGAGCCAACAGTAGCACAGGTAGATGTAGCCCCCAAACAAAACAAACAAAAAGAGATTAATGACAAGAAACAGTTTTTCATATTTCTTTAGCAAGCAAGAAGGAGCTTGAACACAATGATAAAAAATGCTCCTGGAAGTGAAATAATATAAACAAATTCATTTTATTAATTTTATGGCCTAAAATTAGGGAAAAAAAGAATATTTAGGGATACAGACTATGCATGATTAGAAACATTTTGATATCCTTTCAAAATTTTTGGCATAGATAAAAAGGTCAATAGATGCTTTTAATGCTTGGTTTTGGGGGTACAACAGCGGTGCTCAAAGCTTATTTCTGACTTTACACAAAGAGATCTTTACTGTCGAGATTTCAAGTATTCACTCTGGAGTTGTGGATCAAATGAGGCAAAGCAAGCATTCTTCCCACTGTACTATCTTTCTGGCCCTATAACTGCTTTAAATTTTTGACCAAATAAAAAAAATATCACATGTAAGGTGATTATCTGTTCAACAAATACTTTATCTCAGAAAATGTCAATAGGTTTCCTTGGAGATTACTTGTAATTATTAAATATATGTTTATGCATATCATAATTTATATATCATATATTTAATCATATATATGTTTATATGTAAATACATATAAAATATTTCAGATATTGTATATACATAATGTATATCATTGCTGTTTGATGCATTGTATTTGGAGATTACAAATGTAGGCTTTTATCCAGAATCCCATAACTGAATTTGGGTCAAGTTTTACCATTATTTAGGTCTTTGACCCAGGGAATTACTTTATTCTTTCTCTCTGAGCTTTTGTTACTTCACTTAAAAAAAAAGCAATACAATACAGAAGTTATGACATTAAATGAGACAACACATATAACACTATTAGCATGGTGCCCAGTTTACAAGAAGTGGACAATAGTTTAAAAACCATTATAGAATGTCCTTCATCAGATTAAGTAAACAAGAAAAAACATTTTTTTCTGTATGATATTTGTACTAACTTCCTACCAATCAAGGTAAGGTCTATTGTTCCTTTTGTATTTCCCATAAATTCATGTCTCTAACTTTGCAGAAGTTTTGGGAGGTATTAACCACCAGGAAGTCTCTGAACTTGGTGGTTCCCATTTCAAAGGTGTGATAAAGGCTCTACCTCATAAGAGGCTTGGCCTAATAATTAGATGGTACAGTATCAGAAAAGTTTCTGGCCTGGTGGCATTTATTATATGTAAACACACTTTTCTATTTAAAGCTCTCTGAGTTTTTGTATGTTTTTGGGCCACACCTGGCAGCGCTCAGGGATTACTCCTAAAATTGTGCTCAGAAATTGCTCCTGACTTGGGGGACCAGGATCAAACCTGCGTCCATCCTGGATCAGCTGAGTGCAAGGCAAATGCCTTACTGCTGTGCTACCACTCCTTTATGGTTTTTTTTTACTTCAATGTTTATTATTTTGTCTGTTGATGTTCAATATCATCCTATTTTATTCAATTCCAGATAAAATATTAATATTTTATGAGGCATTTCTTAATGTTGAGCCTATTATCCTATTTCTTTTCTTTTTAAAATAAATTTTACTGAGACCAATGTAAATTACAAGCTCTTATCCTATTTCTAATTTTTTATAATTCTATAATGATTTTTTACTTTGTACTTCACTTCTTCATTATTTTATTCAACCATGACGTCTCTAAAGGTTAAAAGTGGATTTACTTTATTTGCCCATCTCATTCCTACTCTATTTGGTTTCTGAACTATTGTGTATGTATACAAATTAAAAAACTACTTACAAACACATGTTTTTGAAATATTGTTACCACTCTGCCATATCTATAAAGATTTTCTGTAGAAGATTTTCTTTACGTACACACCTGCATTTTTTAGACACAGATTAATACCTTCATATTAAACCAAGCTCAAAGTATTGGCTAAATCCTCAAAATGTTCCAAAACATATGTGGTACACAATTCTAAATTCATTATGTAACTGTGTCCTTCATGTTGAATGTTCTTGCTTGTTTTGAAGTTATTATTAGAGGAGACATTCTCTTATAACACTTCTTGTAATATTCTTGTTATTATTCCAGGAAAGAATTTTACCACTATTACTCATTTATTATAAATGAAAATATCAAACTTTTGGAATCAAGGAAGTAATATTCAGTTGTTTTTTGGCTTGCCACTCTTCATACCTTTTCTTTTTCCTGTTGCCAATATTCTTTTATAGAAGTTTGTTAGTGAAACATTTCTTCATCTAAATCTCAAGAGTAGGGCTGGAGCTGTGGTGCTAGCGGTCAGGTCTTGCCAGCGCTAGACTAGGACAGACCACGGTTTGATCCCCTGGCATCTCATATGGTCTCCCAAGTCAGGAGCGATTTCTGAGTGTATAGCCAGGAATAATCCCTGATCCACAAAACCAAAAAAAAAATCTCAAGAGTAATTCTTTTCTTGTTTTCAAAACGAATGATCATAACTTTATAACAACAATCTCAATATTTTCTCTACACTGTGTCATCAGTACTTCAACTATTAATTCTCACATTAGATGATCAAAGAGTGTTCTTTTTAAAAAGACCATCAAGATGAAATGGATAAATACAGAAGTAAAATTATGACTGGCTCAAAGTCATAAAATTGGCATTCGATCTTTATCTTTAAGCTAACTGCATGTTAGCTATGCAAAGTAATTACTATTCTTTGTTTTAATTTCATCTTTCAGATCTCCATGTGAATTTTACTTCCTTAAAAGGAAAATTAAAAATATTTTCTGACTGTTTATGTGTAAAACCTTTAATGTAAATCTTTAGGATGATAATATATCTTCCAGTCTATTAACAATTGATGTTTCAAATATGTGGCGCAGTGATTTGGCAAGAATGCTTTCTCACAGGGAACTATTTTGGTGATCAGAATAAGGAAATCAAAAGGTCTAGAAAAGATACTTTACAGAAATGTAATAACATAAACTTTTAATTAAACATGTAATTCCAAGCAACATCATAAACCTTATAACGAACAATGAAGTAAATACATATATATTAAAGTTGATCATGCATATAATGCTAAAATATCTGAAAAAATGAATATTCTGTAAATAATTTTAACTGAATCACCATAAAATACAATTACAAAGTTGTTCACAATTGAGTTTCAGTCATGCAGTGTCCAAAATGATCCCTTCACCAGAGTGCATTTCCTACCATCAATGTCCCCAATTTCCTCCTACCAACCCTTCGGCCCTCCCCTCTGCTTGCCTTTATGTTTATGGAGATATTTCTCTCTCTCTCTCTCTCTCTCTCTCTCTCTCTCTCTCTCTCTCTCTCTCTCTCTCTGTCTTTCTTTTTTCTTTTATACAATGTTTGAAATATTGTTCCTGAAGGGTTACCATGTATAACATTTTACTTTCTTCCAGTACCCAGTTCTTGTCCAGAGTGATCATTTCCAACTATGATTTTTATATTGGTTTCTTTTCTGCCTTAATTGCACTCCCGAGCTTTTCGTGGCTAGCTTCCTACGATGGACTGGTCCTCCTGGACTTCATGTCTATTATCTCTGGTTATTTTTACCATCTTATCTTTAAAAATACACCCAATAAATGATGACAATTATTTTTTCCCATCCTTCTTCCTCTGACTCATTTTGCTCAGCATCATACTTTTCATGTCCATCCATGTATAAACCAATTTCAAAACAATCAAACATTTCAAGTCTTGTTTTTCCTTCTCAGTCACCTATGTTTTCAATAATCTTCTAGAAATTCAGTTACTATGCTTTGCACTCTCATTCAAAGTTTGAATTACTGCACAGTTACTGACAAGTCCTCTTTTCCTAATATTTTACCACAGTATTCTAATCTCACATGGCAGATCAAATAATCTACCATTTTAGGTGGTTACTTCTCTGTCTACAAGCCTTCAGTGGGTAGTCTTTTTCCTCAAAATAATCTCATATTCTTAGTTTGATACACAAAGCACTTCATAGTCTAGCTCTTGTTTTCATGTATAGACTTACTGAGATACATTTTCAAGGACTTGTTATTTATTTTTGTTCACTTGCATGCATCATCACCAAAATTTCCTCTATCTCTTTAGGGTAATTTTCACATCACCTGCTATGCTGGAAGTCTTCTTCAGCCTCCAAAATTTTGTCAAGTATCTCTTTTGAGTACCAAGGTTAGATATTCTTTAAGACTCACTAAATCACAATGATGCTATTTCATTATTTGAAATTATTTGTTATGGTGATTATACAATACTTTACACATAAATAATGCTTAGTAAATGTTGAAGAAAAGAAGAACATGGAGGGAGAAGTAAAATTAACATTATTAGAAAAAAAAGATCTATCCATAAAAATCTAAAACTGGGTATGTAAAATCAGAGAAACCCTGGACTCAATATAACAATCAATAAAACAAACAAAAATGGATGTTTTTCTTTTTAGGGTTTTGCCTCCTGGAGAAAAAAGAATTTTGGGACTGCAAGTAATGTAAGTCAGACATATCTCATACATTTTGTTTGTTATTAGCACCAAAAAGTGTCATTGGAATGGGTAGAATATTTGGGAGTTTGTTGGTCCCCTGTTTGGGACATCAGGCTGGGAAAATCCATGAAACTACGCCTGCCCAGTGGGGCCCAACTGTGAAAAACTGTGAGTGCTACCTGTGTATGTCTGTCTACTGTCCTCTTGCGTGAAACTCTTGGGAGTGGGCCGAAAAGAGGCTCCAGCAGAGCACGGCCGCTTCGCTTTGCTACGCAGCCGTGTGCTCTTTCTAAGAAAAGAACACCATCGCAACAAGAAGAAAAAATCACACTAAGAACTGTGCTATATCACAGAAGCAAGCATTTCTCTCTGGACTATCTTCTCTGTTGCATGCTCGGGCCTAAGATTTGATCCAGTGTGAGGCTTCATCCATGGAGGACTCCCCTCCCTTAGAGGCATGTCGGCCCATCCAGAAAGGGCGGAGCCAGAGGAGTGTGCTGCCTGCATCATATAGCCAATGAATACCACCACAACACGTAGAAAAACCCACAATACAAGTCTGACAATGGGGAAACAACGCAGGCCAGCATCAGACATAGAGAATGAAGATGACAATTCTGAGGACCAGATAATGACCAACCAACTAATCAACCTCTCAGATAAGGACTTTAGACTAGCAATATGGAAGATGCTCAAAGAACTCAAAGAAACCATGGATAGAGTTGAACAGAACACTAATAAGAACCAAGAAAACATGAAGACAAATTACAAAACTCCAAACTGAAATAACATGTCAACTAACAGGCCTGAAAAAGTCAGTAAACAAAGTGAATGACAAAATGGATAAGCTCTGGGACAGGGTATCAGAAGCTGAGAATAGACTTGGTGCTGTGGAAGAGGAGATACATAACAATTCCATACAGCAGGAGAAATTGGAAAAAAAAACTTAAAGCAAATGAGCAGACAATGGAAAAATTAGTCAAAGAATGGGAACAGATGAAAATAGAAGTCTATGATAAGCTCAACAGAAACAACTTAAGAATCATTGGAGTCCCAGAGACCCAGGAAGAAAATTTCCAGGAAGAATCAACAGTCAAGAACATCATTAAAGAGAAACTTCCAGAGCTAAAGAATATATGTGATCAAATCCTGTATGCTCGAAGAGTACCAACCAAAAGAGACCCCAGAAAAACTACCCCAAGACGCATCCTAGTCACAATGACAAATCCCACAGATAGAGACAGAATTCTGAAAACAGCAAGATCAAAAGGGGAAATTACGTTCAAGCAAGCATCCTTGAGATTTACAGCAGACCTGTCACCAGAAACACTCAATGCCAGAAAGCAGTGGTGGGATATTGTGGCAAGACTGAATGAAATGAATGCTTCACCCAGAATACTATACCCAGCAAAACTCACTTTCTGGTTTGACGGAAGAATACATGGTTTCACAGAATATTTGGGAGTTTGTTTTTGTTTTGAATCTCTGATTATCATGCAAATATGAAGATCTGACATGCAGAGTGTGTCAGTTATTTTGAAACTTAGACTAATTGAAAAAGTTCACAATAAAAAAAAAGTTCACAATCAGAAATAGACTTACACTTTCTTTCTCTATCACTACACATTGATGAGTAACCAGGAGTAACCCCTGAGCATTGCCGGGTGTGACCCAAAAACAAAACAAAACAAAACTTTATATAATTAAACAACTATTCATCTAAAATGTTGTATAAGAAATTACTATTTTAATGACATCTATCTAATCATTTAAAAGTTTTAATGCTTAGATTCATTAGGTTAATTTCATGATTTTACCTCTTTTGGATTTTGAACTGAGCTCTGTGTTCTTAATTGCTCCAAACCCCCAAATCTAAAAATTATATGTATATTTGTTTAAAAATTTAAAAAAGCACTTTTCATTTGAGAAAATTAAAATATTAAAAATATAAATTCAAATTCAATTTGGTGTAGAAACAGTGGCGTTCTAAGTGATAAAAATTATTATAGTGTTATTGCATTGGAATATATATACATATACATATACATATACATACATATATATATATATACACACACCTTCTCACTCAGATTTAGATCTCACTCACTTTAGATCCTGCTAAAGTACCAGTTTCTGATCTTTTCCACCATTTATATGGAATTCATGTTATTTCTTTGCCAAATATTTATTTTTATATTGCATACTTTTCCTGATTGAAAAAAGTGTTGTTATGTCATGATTCATTATTCTTGTTTAGATATTTACCTCTTTAAAGGTTGAAATATTTCTCCTTTTAGGATATCTAATGTTACTTGGATAACATAATTTATTGTTTAATTAAATACCTTATAAGAAAAGTTAACAAAAATTTTTCCAATGTAGTTTTTATTTTTATTATAAAACCATTGTAAAACTCTAATGCTTTCTAATTGCACAAAAATGTGGCAGTTATACAGTAACATTTATCCGGGAGAATCCTCTTTTGTGCAACATGCCAGAATGATTCTTAGATCGGACTGATAGTATATTCTGTGTGCGACTTGTTCATTTGCATTCACTGCATTTATCAAAGATGAATTCTTTCTTCACCTCAACTCAATAAAGTAAATATTACACATTTCATTAGCTTTTTTACCTTCCTTTAAGAAAGTTCTCATACTCAATCTCTTAATTTGTATCTTTTTCCTACCTCATACCTTTAATTATATATAAGATGCATTGATTCTCAAGCTCTAGTTTATTCCATAAAATCACAGGTCTGGTATCTGCAGAGAAAGAAACTCAGAAAAATCAATTTATTTATTTTTAAATGAAAAATTTTAATTAATTAACTGTGAATCACAAAGTTATTTATCATCGAGTTTTTGCAATGCAGTGTTTCAACAGCCATCCCTACACTAGGGGCGACTTCCCTACACCCACTCTCTTACCAACCTGCCTGGCTCTCTGAGAGGCACTTTTTAAAAATAACTTTGGACAGTGGTTTCCAGTACTATTTTCCACAAGGTTTCACACATAATATTTTACTGCCTTTCAGCTCCATCTCTTCCCCCACTGCTTGAACTCTTTGTTCTTCTACTATCTTAGTACACTTACAAAAATTTAAACATCTAAAAAGGACACCAAATTTTAAGCATTCAAGAAGCTGGTGATGCTGATATGAGTATCTTCTTAGGGAGAAAAGCAAATAGTTCATTAAAATGTTGAGTAAACATTTTTAAGTACTTACAAATGCAACAGCCTCATGAACAACTGAATATTTATTTGACATTTTTAATTAAACATAGACTCCTGTAGACCAACTTGTGAAATCAGGGAACAGAGTGTCTCCTGCCCTCTCCGGCTTTGAATTTCTCATCAGACTTTCTCTCGTGAGCAATTAGAATTCTGCAGGGCTATGTGTGTCTGCTTAGCTAAGATGAACACAACAGTTTCTACATGCCTTACTGAATGAAATGCAGAAAATTCTCACATGATGTTAGTATGACAGAATGAGGGACTTAATATAAATTGGGATTTTATACTTTAATAATTACAATACAAACCAGATATATAATGTAAAATTTTCTAGTGCTACTGTATAGAAAAATGAAGCAAGAATAAAAACTAACTGAAGAAAAATAAATTTAAGTTAATTTTTTAAAATAAGTAATTGATTCCAAGATTTTAAATTACTTAATGAAATGTTTTATAATTTTGTGTACAAGTCTTCAAAACCTAGTGAATATTTTTATATAAGGAAAGTCACAATTGGAATCAACTACATTTCAAATGCTTAGCAGGTGTTATAGCTAGAGTTAAAACTTTTACATAAACATGCAGGGGCTTTTATGTCTCAATTTATATTTCCTATATCATTGTTACTTTACATTCTTGTGTAAATTATTATAATTAAAATGAAAATGTTATTTAAAAATTACCCAAATACAAATGGGCCAACTTTTATTATATTTTGTGTATTATTTTTGGTTATGGAGTCACATCTTCGAGTAGTCAGGGGTTCTGCTTATCCCTATGTCAAAGTTGCTCCTGGCAATGCAGAGCACCAGGTGACACTGAAGGACTCAATTCAAGCACCCAGCCAGTTAAATTACTCTTCCCGCCTCCAGATTAGTCACCTTTTAAAAACACAACTTTGAAAACAGAATTACACTGGCTTGGACAGAACATACAGATACAGCAAACATTTCACACACTGACATCAATGGATTATTTCTTTACCATTCTCTACAGTGAACAAATAAAAGCCAAGTGCAGAATTTGTTAGAGAGGCACTTGGAAGTTGCAGTATTATTTATAAGATTCACTATGGAGAGGGAGTGTTAGGACAAACCTGGCAGTGCTCAGAGACTGTTTTAGGTTCTGTGCTCGAAGTGAACCCTGGAAATATGTGGGAACCATATATGCTATCATATATTTGAACTGGTGTTGGTGGGATGCAAAATAAATAAATAAAATAGAATATTTATAAAATAAAAATAAAATAAATAAATAAAATAAGTTCTGTTTTATACAATTTATCTGATCCCAAGATTAACTTTTATGTTGATAAAAATTATTAAAATACTTGAAGTAGTTTTAAAATTTTTGCATCATTTTAACTTTCTGCTGTTAAAATATTATTTCTATTGATAACAATTCAATTATCATGAAACTAAGATTATCAGGTTAATTTTGTAATAAATGTTACAGAAAGTAAAATGGGACTTATGATAAAATGTTATGATGTGGAGAAAAGCACAATTTTTCTCCAGGAAAATTTTATATATTAACTTTTGTGTTTGTGGATCAGATGTCGCAGTGCTCAGAGCTTACTCCTAGCTATGTATTCAGAGATTTGTGTTCACAAATTGCTCACTTTTCATAGTACTAAGGGTACAATATGGGATGTTGAGGATCAAATCTGGGTCATCCATTTGTAAGATATAACTTATCTGCTGTAATATCTTTCCAGATCCTACAGAAAAATTTTATCAAATTTTGTGATACTAAATATATTAATTGTGCTACTCTTGTTAGAACTATAATGCTATAAACCAGATCACAAAGAACAAGAAAATCAGTGCTGGCGGGAATATGGGGAGAAAAGAACTTTCATTCACTGCTGGTAGGAATGCCATTTAGTTCAACATTTTATGGAAAACAATATGGAGATTCCTCAAAATACTGGAAATTGAGCTACCATATTATCCAGCTATACCACACCTAGGGATATACCCTAAGAACACAAAAACACAACACAAAAAGGTTAATGTACACCTATATTCATTGTAGTGTTATTTACAATAGCCAGAATCTGGAAACAACCCAGATGTCTGGCAACAGATGAGTGGCTAAAGAAACTGTGGTATATATACACAATGGAATACTATGCTGCCATCAGAAAAAATGAAATAATAAAATTTTCCTATACATGGATGAACATGGAAACTATTATGCTGAGTGAAATAAGTCAGAGGGAGAGAGAGAGTCATACAATAGTCTCACTCATCTATGAATTTTAAGAAAAATAAAATACATTATTGTAATAATTCACAGAGATAATTTAAATGAGGGCTGAAAGGCCCATGGTATGAAGCTTACCACAAAGAGTGGTGAGTTTAGTTGGAGAAATAACTACAACTATCATGACAATGGTAGTGAGAGAAACAGAATGCCTATCTGGAATATAGGTAAAGGGTGGGGAGGAGGGATATGGAGGGAATTGATAGCGTGAATGTTGCACTGGTGAGGGGGTGTTCTTTTTTATAACTGAAACCCAGCTAAAACAGGTTTGTAATCATGGTGCTTAAATATAATTTTAAAAATAAAATAATATTTTAAAATAAAAAAATTAAATTTAGTAAAAAATGCCAGAAAATAATCTTAAAGACATGAATTAACATATATTACAAGCTTAAAGACAAAATTTATGTATAGCAGTAAAAATTTTGCATTTTGAAAGTATAACTACTACTATTTTTTCTTGTTAAAGAATCATACAAAAAATATATTTTATTAAACTTTGTCACACTATAGAAATTGTCAGTTTGTGTAGGTGAGCTGGTTTTAACATACCAATAAACAAAATGGCAGGGAGTAAAATAATGAAACTTAAAACAGATATGCAGTTGGTAAGAAATGAGCATCTGAAAAAACAGCTTAGTATCTTGCATAAAAGCTAGTTTTGAAAATTATTTATTTGTCATAAGAGAATATAAGTTACTAAGGAACTATTTAAGGCAAAATTTAAGACTACACAAATGATAAACATCAAAACGTATTTAAATTGAAGGATTTCTGTGCTCAGGAGGCCAGAAAAAACTGTAGTTGGTTCTCCAGGCAACTGGGGTTGGCAACATGCAATGCTCAGAGAATTATGCAGGGCCAGGAAATAAACCAGGATCAGCTGAGTGAAGAAAATCACCTTGCCCCCCGTAAGAGCTCAATTTACCTGTAAGAGCTCAATTTACCTGGGGGCCGCAGGAGGCAAAGTCTGGGTGATCCTTGAGTGCAAAGTCAGTAGTAAGCCTTGAACATTGGGGGGTGTGACCCAAACAACTAAAACAAAACAAAACAAAAAAAGATTTCTCTAGGGCAGGGCCACAAAATGTTGTACGGAGGGCCGTTTGTGGCCCATGGGCCGCGAGTTTGAGACCCCAAGGATTGATATGCGTAGTGTCATCTCTAGAAATTTTTTCCCTCACAGTAAAATTCCCTGTTTTGTGACAAGAAATTAATATAAAATATTTTTCTAGTGAGATATCTCTTAAAAAACAGTAGATTAAATGTCTAGAAACAAATAAGTAGATAGTAAAACTATGGTATAAACACAGTGGAATATATTCAGCTATAAGAAAAAATGAAATAGTGCAATTTGATGCAACATTGGATGAGACTAGAGTGTATCAGTCTGAGTGAAACAAGTCAGGAGGAGAGGTACAAACACACAGTAAGTCAGCAAGCCTAAATGAAAATCGAAAACAAAAAGAATAGTAGAGTAAGAATTGGTGGAAAAGTGCTGGAGAAATGTGGCACCATAATTTCCCAAGAAGAATTATTAGTTTTCAATGATCTGAGTTAAATTTTATCAGATATCAATTTTTTACGAACATTACCAAATAGCATGTGTGTCTTAAAATTATTTACTTACATTGTGTCTGTGACTTACTATCCTTCACCTTTCTAACGCATCATCTATGCCATCTCAATTAAATAATAATTTTGGTGTGAAGGTGGGCCGCACAGGCAGTACACAGGACATAGTCCTTGCTCTGTGATCAGGGATGACACCTACACGTTGTGAGGGAGACCTTCACTTCCTGGAGCCAGCAATGAAATCTGGATTGGTGGCCATGTGTGCAAAGCAAGCACTTTACCTACTGTACTATCTATTCAGCCCAATTTTATTGTTTTATTTTATTGTTTAATGCTATAATTTCCTGATACATACTACTAGTCCTTGTTTTAGTATTCAGAAGTATTTTAAACTAATTTAAGTAGTGGAAATTAGCAAGTATAGCAACCTGTTAGTTGTAGGATAAAAAACATGACAATATAATGGCATTAGAACAAATCATGCTTATACAATTAAATGGACTCTAATAAATATTCAAATACACATAAATTTAAAGTACCAGAAACAATTACAGATGATAGTCATAAAGCAGAAATGAATAAAATTAAGATCCTAGAAAAAACAAAGGGTATAATTATCGTGTGTGTGTGTGTGTGTGTGTGTGTGTGTGTGTGTGTGTGTTAAATAGAACATTCTCAATGTGGCAGTGCAGGGTCACATTACAGTCATGCTTAAGAAATATAAATTGTTAGCGATAAAAAATAAATTTTATTGAAAATTCACACGACTGTCTAGCTGAGGCAAAGGTTTTATGCACAATGTTGGAGATTGACAAGTTGGTGTGATAACACCATATGCTTAAAATATAAACATTTATAGTCCTGTAAATCATTTATTACCTCACAGTCAAGTCAATGGATTCAGCTTATTGTTGTATAAAATAAATTTCATAAAGGTCCTAAAATATTTCCAGTTACTTTATTAACTTTAAATATTGAGTTACTTTTCAATGAAATCATGGTAAATATTATAATTTTATTGTAGCCAAGATTTTGCACTTGTTAGGCTCTCAAGCAACTTTTCTCTTGTCATTACTTTATTTTAAAGAAAAGAATCTATAGATAAAGGACATTTAGTTTCACAACTGAACCTTATAATTCAAGATGATTTTCTAGTTTCATGCCATTTGTAACACAGGAGCACTTCACTAAGCCACATAAAATACTACTGGGAGCTTTAGTTTTCTCTTACAATACCCAGAGTTGTTTTGATGAAGTAAGGACTTTTGGTTTGAGATATCATGAGAGTCTACAAGAGAGAGCAAAAGAAAATAAGAACAAAAATGAATATTGTTAGTAAAAAATTAAAATAATTACCTGATATAAAATAAAGTGAAAAGAATCTTTGTCAATTGAGGTTTCTTTTTATTTTATTGTTATTTTTTGCCACACCCTGTGGTGCTCAGAACTACTCCTGACTTTGTACTCAGAAATCACTATTATCTGGCTTAGAGGGCCATATGGGTTACCAGAGATCAAACCTGAGCCAACCTCAAGCAACACAAATCCCCTACCCAGGTACTGTAGCTCTGACACTGTCAAATGAGTTTTATTGTTAATGCTCACTTCACGTAAGCTGAAATGTAGGAGGAATAATTGGCAATTCTCAGTATGACTTAATATATTTTATTTTTTTGTAGTTTTGGAATGTTTTTGAAAAAGGCAAGAAGAGGTATCAATAAAAAATTAGCGATTGGAAGAAGAATTAGAACTTTTAAATAGTAGTAGGCCTACATATGTATGGCCTACATATTAGAAGGAGAATTTAGCTGTCATTTTAAGCTGGATAATTCTCTTCCAATTTCTAAAACTCTCACAGACTGCAAATAAATATGCCTTTCTTAAAATTTTGGTTTTTGTTTTGGGGCCACACCTCACAGTGCTTGGACTCCTGACTCTGAGCTCAGGGATCACATTCCTGGTAATGCTTGAGGAACCAATAATAGTGTCAGGGATGGAACTAGGTTGGTTACATGCAAGTCAAGCGCCTTATATGTAATATTATCTCTCCAAACCCAAGTAAAGTATTTTGGGGGGAAGGAGCTTGGACCATACCCAATGATGCTCACAGTTTACTTCTGTCTCTGCACTCAATAATCACTACTCGTGATGTTTGGGAAACCATATAGGATGCTGGGGATTTAACCCTGGGTGGCTATGAGAGAGGCGAGCTCCTTACCCACTATACTATCTTTCTAATACCAAGTATGGTAATTCTAAAATCATCATCTAGCATTTTCTGAATATATTAGAATTTAGGGCCCGGAGAGATAGCACAGCGGTGTTTGCCTTGCAAGCAGCCGATTCAGGACCAAAGGTGGTTGGTTCGAATCCCGGTGTCCCATATGGTCCCCTGTGCCTGCCAGGAGCTATTTCTGATGAGACAGCCAGGAGTAACCCCTGAGCACTGCCGGGTGTGGCCCAAAAACCAAAAAAAAAAAGAAAAAAAAAGAATTTAAGTGTGAGGTATACTTTATTTTTATTGACTTATTGGTCTCAATTTTAAAGAAAATAGAATTCCCTACTTATAAAGAATAGTTTAGTAGTTTCTCTTGAAAAAATAAAAAACAGGGGTACCAGAGGAGATACATCTGCCATAAACATTTTAATATAAAACAATATACTATCATGGAAACAATAAGCTGGGGATTTTAGTGTGCTAGTTTCTATAAAACTTTAGCATTATTTTTATTCCCACTCTGATGACAAGGGATATGTTTTCTTGACTTTGGTTCAGAAGTCAAGATTGCAAAACCTCTTTTTGGGGTCTTTACAGTTCTTGTTGTCTCCGGAGGAGCTTTCAGCACTGCTGTGTAATCCTGAAAAATTACTGAATACATCCATTCATCTAAGAAAAACATTAGTTCCAAGATAACCTTTGTCATTTGGTTTCTACCACAGAATATTAGGATGGAGGTGGAAACAGGAGACAAATGGTAGTTAGTTAGTTGGAAATAGAGGTTTTCTGTTAAAGCTATTAAAAGAAGAATGAAAATAGGGGCTGAAGCAGTGGCACAAGTGATAGGGCGTTTGCCTTGCACGCACTAACCTAGGACGGACTGCAGTTACATTCCCAGGCAGCATCCCATATGGTCTCCCAAGCCAGGAGCGACTTCTGAACGCATAGCCAGGAGTAACCCCTGAGCATTATCAGGTGTGGCCCAACACCACCCTCCAAAAAAAAATGATAATAAGGAAAAACATTTTGTCCTATTAACTCAGTGATTTTAATAGCTGGCTCTCCTTGACCTTTGATTACTCTAAAGTTCTTTTTGTCTTGCCTCTGTGATTCTTTAAACAGGCTTGAAAATGGATAAGAAATTTTGTTGGTGGGCTTCTCCCTCCAGAGAAAAAGGGAACTCACCACTGTCAACTACAACTTTACAGAACATAAATATTGTTTAACAGAGCATAAAATTGGGTAGAATTTCCACAGTGACATCATTATCCCAACTCTAGCTGATGAGGCTGGTATCATTTCCAAGATATTTGCAACAGGATTGGATAATCTTTGCAGGAAATGGTTAACCAGCTCTCACTTCAAAGACCTTTCCTTCACTAGGTTGTGTTTAGCTCTTAAAGGGAATGAAAATGTATATCAGTACTTTCAAAGATACCAAAAGAACTTCATGTGCTGTCATTTATTCCTATGGCTTGACAATTTAAAATAAATAATCTTTACATAAATCTCCTTTTGAAATTAAGATGGATCTTTGAAATGCATATTAAATATACCCAGAAGACCACTTTTATGCAAAATACACAAAAATAATCCTACAAATATACTAGTATGAGAAGAAGTCAAGCCAAAAATGATTTGAATAGAAAATTGACCAAGTTGGTGAGGTATTCATATGTAGCTAGTTAAAAAAAACTAGAAACTATAGTTGGGCATAAAAGAGATGAATTTTCAGAGATATTTGAATCAGCCATAAAAAGAAAAACACATATTGGCCACAAAAAGTTCAGTAGTCCAGTGCACTAATATTTCAACCTCTTGCTGAGATTGCCTGTAGATATTAGGCCAACTACAATAGTTGTAAAGATAAGTAGTCAAAACCTAATGTGCGATACACTATTATTTTTGTGTATGCATTTATTTGTTCCTAGAATGGCTATTGTCTCAGAGCTTAGGAATCTCAAATTCAAAACATGTATATTTTTCTTAAACCAGGATATTAGAAATTATTTGCCTCTCAAAGACAAATGTTTCCCTATTTTACAATTACTTTAATGTACATTTTTCTTTGTTGAGAAAACTGGTCTATCGACTTTTCTTGAAGTATAGTGGGGAGCAGATAATCTGAATTTCGTGTGTTAACTTCTTTCATTGGACCACCCTTAAACCTACTCTGGAAGAAAACTGTTTCTTCCATTTTTTTTTACATAGAATACTGTTACTATACTTTAGCTAATAAAATCAAATAAATGATATCTTAAAATTTAAAGAGAAAAATTAGGATACATTTATTGAAAAGAAAAATAAAAGGAATGGAGTTGAATTGATATGCAACATACCAACCCAAGACACTAGAAAACTAACTTGTTTTATTTTTTTATTTACATGGTTCTGCAATGTAATTGTAAATAATATTTTAGAGCAGTGGTTTTAAATCTTTTTACACTCTAAAAATTCACAGAACAAAAGTTAAAAATTATTTTAGAGCACTGAACAGATAAAGTCACTTTGAATATCAATAGAAATACATCAACTTCCTGAACTTTCTTTTTAGGTAGGCAACAGGCAGATATTCAGATAGACAAGCAGGCAAAGAATTCGGGGGGGTTCCCATGGCAGTGAGTTTTGGGAAATATTAAAACCAAGTTCTAATCTGAAAAGGTGCTACTCTGTAGCTAGCTCAGAAAACTTGAAAATTGAACCTTCTCTCAGGAACTAAATCCTGATTAGACTGAATTATGCCACCCAAATAACAAGAGATTATTCAGTAGGAAGAAAAGTCTGATTAAAAAATTTGAAAGATTACCAACATTAAAATTTCCCCCCCTTGGCAATGTTCTGCACAGCAAACCCTAAACCAAACCAATTAGGAGATAAATAAGCATGTGTAATCCCTTCTCCAAAGCCAATTTGAACTCTCTCCTTTCCCAAGAGAAGTCAGTTTTCTCTCTTGAACACCTTTCTTTTTTCCTTCTCCTTTCAAAATTTCTTTGTTTTCCTATTTCTGCCCCCCCCCCCCGCAATTCCTTTCTAGCAGAAGAGAAAATAAACCAGGAAAACCTAAGTGAAGATCAGAACTAATTTTTTTCCCTAAGAAAAGCATAATCAATAATGATTGTGGCCTGAGAATTATGGCTTCCTGAACATTTTAATGACTGAATCCTAGTGCTATAGCACTAGACCTCAGGTGCAATCAGAGGATTCCATAATGTGGCTGTCAGGACCAGAGTTCTGCAGTGTGTCTGAGCTAATGAAGACTTAATGGTTCCTGACCTCCTGTGCACTTCACCAGCAAGGTCAAGGTGAGCCAAGTAGTGGGGACTAGTTCTCACTTTGTTGTGATGATTATAGGATCCCTGACTCCTTTTTGTTGTTGTTGTTGTTAAGTTATGCAGGATACTTGGTGAGTGGGATAGAGACTGGTGTCCCCGAGAGACATCTCTCAGATTTCCTCTTTTGCTCATCTCAGTCACCTGGGGGAAACCCTGAAAAGTTTAGGAAAATCTACTACGACCACTTACATAATGTGGATGCTAGTGTTCCACCATTTTACTAGGGACCAAACATGAAGTGGCTGAAATCTAATGGATTTCTCTTCTTGAATTCTCAGGGGGCTCTATATTCAGGCTGTAGTAAAAAGCTGATGTTTGCAGGAAAAGGAAAATCAATCCCAATCTTTACTCAGGTTTCTTGGATCCTTGTCTTCCCAAACAGATCAGAAGACTATTAGTGAAGGCAAATAGCTTCACTCAGAGAAATATGAATAGTGTGAGAGAGGAATAGAGTAATATATTTAAGAGAGAACACAGGCTCCTCTGGAAGGATTGAGATCTGGGTGAATCCCCAAGATGGGGAAAGCATGCCATATCTTGGCCTAAAATGTGAAATTCCTTTCCTTTCCTTAACCTTAAATTCTTCATTTTGGGAATTCACCCAGAGCTGTGCTGTGGTGAATGTTCTTGTGATTTGCTCTGTTACTCCCCACAACATTTACAGGTTTACTTTTTTTACTATCAGAAGAGTAATGAATCCTTGCTGTAATTATTTAAGTCCTTTTATGTAAAATTTCCACTCTGAAGTTAAATAAATTAGAGGAAATGATTTTAACATATTTTATGTAAAATTACAACTCTACAACTTTATATGTTAATTTTAGGATAGTATTTGCTTTCCCCCCAAAGTAAGATATGTATTACATGCTCTTCACTTGGGAAAAGTTTTGGTTCTCTTGAGTAATTAAATCTCTATCTCTCTTCAGATTTTCCAAGAAAATATATTTACTTTAGTATTTGTGTGTGTGTGTGTGTGTGTTTGTGTGTGTGTGTGTGTGTTATCATTTTCTGGGAGGGCAGGTAATGGACCAGAAAAACCTGGGCAGAGGTCAGGACTGAATTTTCCTTTTCCTACAGAAAGAGCACATTTCTCACTCTAGTTTGAGTTCCATGGCTCCCCAGGAAATTGGGTGGTGGGATTATTTTTCACTCTGTGAAAATCAAGTGAAACTTTGGTAAAATCCAATAATCATCTGGTGGCACTTGTGAGATGCAAGTGTCTCTGCCACAGGAGTGTTTATAGCGGACTTCGTCAGTTCTAATCCTCCCAAAGAGGTGATGAAAGTGGGTAGAAAAGAGAGCAGTAGACTCCCTTTTATAGACTCAACTCTAGAGTGACCACTAGAGAGCTATATCATTAAGTACATTAATGAGGAAGATAGTAGACTGCCCTTTAAAGGCCACTTAATTTCCACTTCATATGTTATGTACAACGAAGTTAACTTATTCAATGTCATTTTACTATGACGATAGCAGAGACTGAATTTCAACTCTAGTCATGTGCAAACAGTTATATCAGGAAAACAAAAATGCAGTGTATACTTGAAAATCATGCAATGAAATAAACAAAACCCTACACTGTAAATGAGGCTTATGTGATCAGGCTGAGGTATCCCATTTTCCTGGTAGTAAAAAATGAACCTGCAAGTGGCTATGGAGAGTAACAGAGCTGTTTACAAGTACATAATTACAAATGGTCCTAAATTATGTCATTTATTTAACATCATAAAGTTTCTGTATAATTAAATATATGCTCACTGCGCTACATAACA
Source organism: Suncus etruscus (assembly GCF_024139225.1). Lineage (NCBI taxonomy): Eukaryota > Metazoa > Chordata > Mammalia > Eulipotyphla > Soricidae > Suncus > Suncus etruscus. Next base: position 3,874,404 of record NC_064862.1, on the reverse strand, counting down.
TATTCACAACTATTAACATTCATCTATTCATTTTTTGTTTATATAAGCGTTTTCCTTAGAAATATTTAGGGAGTCATAATAAGAGTTACAAACATGATATCCAGATGACTGAATCCTTAGGTCAGTTTCCTAAGAGTCCCCTTATTAGGTCAAAAGAAACCCCACAAAAGACTATGAACATTTTTGTAACCCTGTGCTTAAAGAAATAATTAAAACAAACAAAAAATGAATCATTATTTGTTTTCTTGATTTCCAATTAAAACTGTAGTAAGAGACGTTTAAAGGAGGCATAAAGTAGCATAAGTGGAAAGATTGGCTTGAACTATTAGCCTTTAAAATCATAGCCAGAGAAGTTCTTTGGTTTTAGAAGACATTTGTGATTTTTTTTTCACAAGTTGTTCACACGTTTCCATGGGGGAAGACCCCAGATTTAGTGGACCTGACAAAATGCTATGTTATCTTGATGCTTTTACATTTTCTCTTACAAGTAACAATAATTTAGACCAGTGTTTTATATTAGCACACATGGAAGTTCTAAAAATTACTAACACCTTTGTCATCCATAAATATTTCACAGAGAAATTATCTATGATTAAAAAGTAATTTGCTTTAAATAAAATGGAAATCCCAAATATTTTAAAATGTTCTTTATAAAATATACCCTGAATAGAACACAGAATTGCATGTTACAGAACTTCAGAAGGAAATATATATTATATAGAAATCAGAAAAAAATTGTGGTTTCTTAGATGAAAGCAAATATGAAACAGAAAAAGATTGTTTGAAGTCGGCAGCTAAAATTCAGAATAATTTTATATCCAGAGTAAAATTATGAGGCTAGCTTCCAATGTGAGCCACAATGAATAAGTGGTTAATGAGTTTATCTGGTCATGAACAACAGAAAAACTGGGCAAACAATTTGAAAAAAAAAAAAAAACACTTTCAGATAGAGGAAGAAAGCACAAAATTTTAGTCAGGGAGAGAGAAACCACAAGATCAAAACTGCCTGTTAATTGTGGATCTCTCTAGAATCAAATAAATAATATCATTGCTGAATTGAAGAAACAGCTGTATAGGTTCACTCACAAATAATTAATGCAAAATAAACTTGTTCAAAACAAGACTAACTACTACAATATGGGGATCCTATAGGGTAGGGGAAAAGGATGAGTCGAAGAATCTTGGTGATACTAGATTTTTGTGCTGGATATGGAGATCCAATAGCCATAAAATGTTTTAAGATACACCACAGAAAAGTTCAGAATATTTTAAATTAATGGTAAATAAATTTTTTGGGAGGGTCACATCCGGCATCGTTCAGGGGCCACTCCTGGCTCCATGCTCAGAAATCACTCCTGGCAGGCTCAGGGGATCAAATGAGATGCCAGGATTTGAACCAATGACCTTCTGCATGAAAGGCAAACACCTTACCTCCATGCTATCTCTCTGGCCCCAATGGTAAATAAATTTAAGAAGGAATAAAAACATAAATAAAAATAAACTTAACTGTGAGGTTGTTCTGTAAATTTAAGAAAGTGTCTATCACATAGGATAGACATAGGATGTTTTCAATATAATGTTTTTGTTTATTATAACTCTTTTGTTTGTTATATTTTTGAAACACACATGGTGGTCCTCAGGGATTTTTTTCTGGCTCTGTTCAGATCATTTCTGTTGGCTCAGGGAACCTTATGCAAATCTGGGGATCAAAGTTGATCAGTTTCATTCAAGGCAAACACCTTGCCCAGAAATTATCTTGGTAGTCCCAATGTTTTCTATTATTGATGCAGATAATAACATTTTAGAGTCAGAAGTCATGGGTTCAAATGTAGAGTGGCTAGCTTTCCTGGTTTACTTTGAGTAGTGTTTAACATTTTTATACTGGTGGACTGGCTCCTTATAAATGAATGCTATTGTTTTAGTCTATTTTTTCTTTTAGCACTGAAAAGTTCCTTTTCTGGGCAAGTACTGGGCCAAATGAACTCCAAGTTCTGATGTTACTATTGACAGTCTATGATCTTGAACGAATTTCATAAATAGTCTTGATTTTCAGGCTGTAAAATGGGAAAGATAAAACAACTTCTATGATGATTAAATAAAACAATATTTGTGAAGGAATTTTTTGTAAACCAGAAGCTAATTAAAGACATAATTACTGTTACCAATATCATATCAGTAACTCTTCTCCACAAAACCTATAGTTTTTTCTGTGTGTTTATTTACTGGAAATAAGGTTGCATTATAGTATTTCATGTATAGACATAAAATCTAATGTCTGAATATATGCCAATTTTCAATCCATCACTAAGATTACTTATATTTTTTCAATTTTTGCTCATATCCTTCTTTTCATTTTTTGGGGGGAGTACAATTGACAGTAAACAGGCCTTTCTCCTGGTTCTGCATTCAGCAATCACTCTTGGAGGGTATGAGGGAAAATAAGGGATCCTGGGAATTAAACTTGTTTTGGCTGCTGCAAGGCAAGCACCATAACTGCCATACTATCACTCTGGCCCAGAATTTGTTGTTTTCTTTTTATTTTCTGGAACATCATAGTACTTTTGCTTTTATTCTCAGTAAATCATCTTTCCTTCCAATTCTCTTACATTTAGGAATACTGTTTGAAAAGTCTTCCAGTAACATCGAGCTATTTTATATCAGATCTTTAGTTACACTAATCATAGTTTTAGAGGTATAAAAATCTGTCTGAGTGTGAATATTTAATGTCAAGTAGAATCATTATTGGGAATATCAAAGCACTTTTATGTCATTCACATTTTGAAAATCTCTTCTATCTAGGAAACTCTAACTCATAAACCATTTTATTTCTAAAAAATACTAACACATATGCGCTTGACCCACAAATGCAAAGACCTATATGATATAAACAAACTACAAATGTGAGCTACATATAAAAATTAAGATATCTGGTACCCAAATATTTCCAGTGGCTAAAAATCATGTTTTAACCATATCATCAGTATGGGTTGGAAAGATCATACCGTGCACAGGGTCCTTGACTTGCACAGGGCTGAGCTCGTTTACCCCATATGGTCACCTGAGCACTCTCAGGTGCAAGTCAAACACCCTATTTCCATGTTATCTCACAACATACATCCAATAAAAAATTACTCACATTTTTTCAAATGTCACCTTGATTAAATCTACCAAGAGCAGAGTCATTAAATCTGCCACTGACATAAAATTCATTACCTTCAATTATCAGGGGACATGTTAGTTTCCATATATTTCCCCAACAATCTTTGAGTATAGAGATTTACTGGATTACCATATTTTTCCTGCCTACATAATTACTCATAGGGACTGCTTATGACATAGTTAAAATTATCCAGTCTTTTAGCAAAAGACAATCTTTAACAAAATATTCAGTATAATTATTGAATATTTTCATAGTCAAATGATTTATATTTTTATATTTCAAATATTTTTGTGAAAATATTTACGTTAAGGTTAGAGCGTTGTGCTTAACTATACAATAACTGCTGTTTTAGATGATTATATAATACTCCATTAGTTAAATAAACCTTTTAAAAGTCATGTTTCTGACACAGAATGGAGATCGTATATACAGAGTAGCTGTATAATATCTTCTAAGAATATAAAGTCACTCACAGAAACATTTTCTTCATGTCATAGATACCTTGGATGTACATAAGTAAAAAGAGAAAAAAATAGTACCCAGGACCATTTTGCCTTGCTGGAGACTGACCTAGAATGGACTTGTTTCAATCTCGCCATCTCATATGGTTCCCCGAGGAATTTCTGAGCTCAGAGCCTGGAGTAACCCCAGAGCGCTCCCGGGTATGGCCCCAAAACGAAAACAAAACAAAATAAGATTCCAATGATGTGTACTTAGCTAAGTTTCTAAAGGTCATGATTATAAGATCTGCAGAGAGGGGCCTGAGCAATAGCACAGCTAGCAGGGAGTTTGCCTTGCATGCAGCAGACCCAGGTTTGATTGGCAGCATCCTATAAGGTCTTCTTAGCCAGGAGTAACTCCCAGGGTATGGCCCCAAAACAAAACAAAACAAAAACAAAATCCCCCAAAATCTGCAGAGAAATGGAATCCAAAGATCCCAAGATAGTCCCAACATCATTTAAGACAAATGTATTGGTAGATGAGATTAAAAACCCTGATGGATGCTATCATGGGTCTTTTGGGGATTTAATGCTGCACATAATTTCTGATATATTTATCTACTGTCAAACTTTAACTATATATATTAGAGATGAATATATTAGTAAGTTATATTAAGTAACAACTATGTCATACTAATATCTCACTCTTAAATTTTTATCTAATATTCTCTTAGTGAATATCCACATTTGATACCTCAAAAGCAACATCTGAGTTTAAGAAGTTTTATTGCAAACAAGGAATCTGCTCTGGCTTGTCTATGCATTCAGGAAAAGTATTAGACATGCTGTTACAAGAGTAGTTTATAATTCATGTAATATTTGAAGTGTTGTGGAGTGCTAGATTTGGGCCACTTTGCTCAGAATCGCACTAGTAGGTTTGTTTGAGAATTTTGATGGTGTTGAGGCCAACTTTTAACTGTTTCAGCATACTCATTTATCCTCACTTCTCCGGGACTCTGTATCACATCTTATCACGAGACTCTTAGACACTTCAATTTTCATAGAAAATTTTCAAATATAAATGAAAATGAATAATCATGAAATGTCATAATCAGAAGAGTATGTCAATAGTCACTCAATTTAAATAATTTTAAGAGAGCACCCATCTGTCTGCTGTCAGCATAAGAAAGAGGATATTATACTATAATTAACACCTTGGGGCTGCCTGTGTGTGTTTGTCTCCTGTCCTGTCTCCTGAACCTCTTGGGAGTGGGCTGAAAAGAGCCCAGAAAATTCGCTCTCCAAGAAGCTCCAAAAGAGCACTTATCTCTGCTTTGCAAAGAAGCCGTGCACTCTTTCTAAGGAAAGAACACCACTGCAACAACAACAACAAAAAATCACACTAAGAACTGTGCTGGATCACTGAAGCCCAGCATTTCTCCCCAGATTATCATCTCTTTTACGTGCTCAGGCCTAAGATTTGATCCTATGTGAGGCTTCATCCAAGGAGAACTCCCGTTCCTTGGAGGCAAGTTGACCCACCCAGAAAGGCTGAGTGAGAGGTGTGGCCGCATTCATCATTTAGCCAGTGAATACCACCACAACATGTAGAAAAACCCACAATACAGTGTAAAAATGGGTAAACAATGCAGGCCAGCATCAGACATAGAGAATGAAGATGACAATTCTGATGACCAGAAAACAGCCAACCAACTAAGCAATCTCTCAGATAAGGAGTATAGACAAGAAATATGGAAATGCTCAATGAACTCAAAGAAACCATGGATCAAGTTGAAAAAAAACCACTAATAAGAACCAAAGAAATATGAAGACAGAAAACTCCAAACTGAAATAACAGGTCAAATAACAGGCCTGAAAAACTCAGTAAACAAATTGAATGACAATATGGATAAGCTCTCCAAAAGGGTAACAGAAGCTGAGAATAGAATTGGTGCTGTGAAAATTGAGATAAATAACAACACCATACAGCAGAAGAAATTGGAAAAAAACTTAAAGCAAATGAATAGACAATGGAAAAATCAGTCAAAGAATGTGAACAGATGAAAATAGAAGTCTATGATAAGCTCAACAGAAAAAACTTAAGAATCATTGGAGTTCCAGAGACCCAGGAAGAAAATTTCCAGGAAGAATCAATGGTCAAGAACATCATTACAGAGAAACTTCCAGAGCTAAAGAATACATGTGATCAAATCCTGCATGCCGAAGAGTACCAACCAAAAGAGACCCCATATAAATACCCCAAGACACATCCTAGTCACAATGACGAATCCCACAGATAGAGACAGAATTCTGAAAGCAGCAAGATCAAAAAAGGAAATTACATTCAAGGGAACATCCTTGAGATTTACAGCAGACCTGTCACCAGAAACACTCAAGGCCAGAAAGCATGGTGGGACATAGTGGCAAAACTCAATGAAATGAATGCTTTTCCTAGAATACTGTACCCAGCAAAACTCACTTTTAGGTTTGATGTAATACATGGTTTCACAAACAAAAAACAGCTCAGAAACTTTACAGACTCAAAACCAGTCTTAAGAGAAAAACTGAAAGACCTAATTTAAGACAAGACTGACCAAAAGACACACCAAATTTCGATAAAGATGGCATTAAATCCCAGGACATTTATTTTCTTCAATGTCAATGGACTAAATGCACCGGTTAAGAGACACAGAGTGGCTAAATCTATCAACATAATACACAACATCAACAACAAGAAAAATAAAAATCACATGATTATATCAATAGATGCAGAGAAAGCATTTGATAAGGTCCAACACCCATTCTTGATCAAAACTCTCAGCAAGATGGGTGTGGGTGTACCTATTTAAAACCCTAGACCCACCCTTTTATTTTTATTTTTTAACCACTAACTAAAAGTTATTCCATCACCAACTATGAGTAAACTATAAAATTACCTGCTAAGTTCCTACACCTAAAATCATAGTTTAAATGATTAATTTGTTTCATGCTGATTTCACCACGTTGATTTTACCATGTGGCTTTTGTAAATTTTTAGAGTTTAGATGCTGGTTTGTTCCACGCTGATCTCACCACGTGGCTTTTGTAAACTTTTAAAGTTCAGATGTTGGTTTGTCCCATGCTGATCTTACCACGTGGCTTCCTTCCGTAGTTCCAGGCTCCGCTGCCGGTTTGTGATCTGGAGCGTGGATTTCAGGTTTTTCGCTTTTCCGGGCAAAGCTGAGCCCAGCCGAGCCGAGCCGCTTTAGGAATAATTAGAAGCTTTTCACCGCTTTTTTTCTCCGGGCGGCACTTTGGACGGTTTTTCTTGGCCACAGCTTTTTTGCAGAGGGCTTTTGGATGTCCAGAGTTGTAAAAGTCCAGTCCGAAGTTTTCAAAGTCGAAATCCAAATTTAAGCCGCAGGTTATTTTCAGAAAATCAGTCCACTTTAAATAGTTTTTTTTCTCTTCCGTTTCCAATTTAAGCTTTTAATTAGTTTTTCTACAGGCCGAGGTTTTTGTTTCTTGTAACAAAGTTTCAGTTCTGGGCCTGGGCCTGGGCTGGAGGTGATGCAAGCTTCCACCTCTCTTGTTTTATTTGCCCTTCTTTTCCTAGAAGCGGTTACGGCCATATTTGAACATTGTTGCACGTGGCCCAGGGTTTTGGGCTCAGTGCACCCGAAAAGAGCCAAAATGAAACTGAAAAGCAGAAATCTCACCATGATCACTGTTTTCTTGGGTTCAGGATTCAGGTCCCTGTTCGGGCGCCAGATGTTGCATTAAATAATTAGCGATGGGGCTGGATGGCGATGGATGGAGGCCTTTGTGCTTAGGCCCCAGCCACGTGGCTTCATCCCCATCCAGCTGGCGGATTTTTTTATTTCACAAGTTTCAAGATACAGTACAAAATGAATCTGTACATCTCTCTATTAACAGGATTTGTTTACACAATTATATTACATTTCACCAGCCTTTATACTGCATTTAATTAAATACAAAATAAATTTACAAAAATGTCTATCTACCATGTTGTTCCTTCCAATGCCAGTTTAAGGTCTTTTTAAACTTGTAAATATTGATAGTGGTTTTACCTTGATCATAGCAACATTAAAAAAATTTTTTAATCAAAAATATTAGTGTCAGCTTGCTTACCACTCTGAATAGGAAAAGCAGTTTATGTGAGATTCCTTGCACATAATCAAGACATCCTTTTCAGGCATACAAAATGAGATTTTTACTTGTGCAAATAGTCACTTTAAAAATACAAAGTGTGGGGGCTGGCAGAACTGTGGTAGGGGAGTGATCCCTGGCATACCATATGGTTCCTGGAGCACCACCAGGCCCACAGATCAGTGGAATATGCTTGAATACTCAGAAAATGTTCCCCAGACATACAATCACCTAATTTTTGATAAAGGAGCAGGAAATCCTAAATGGAGCAGGGAAAGCCTCTTCAATAAGTGGTGTTGGCACAATTGAATAGCCACTTGCAAAAAATTGAACTTAGACCCCCAGCTGACATAATGTATGAAGGTAAAATCCAAATGGACTAAAGACCTCGATATCAGCCCCCAAACCATAAGATATATAGAACAGCACATAGGCAAAACACTCCAGGACATTACAGGCATCTTCACGGAGGAAATTGCACTCTCCAAGCAAGTGAAAGCAGAGATTAACAGATGGGAATATATTAAGCTGGGAAGCTTCTGCACCTCAAAGAAAATAGTGCCCAGGATACAAGAGCCACCCACTGAGTGGGAGAAACTATTCACCCAATACCCATCAGATAAGGGGCTAATCTCCAAAATATACAAGGCACTGACAGAACTTTACAAGAAAAATAACATCTAATCCCATCAAAAAAAGGGGAGAAGAAATGAACAGACACTTTGACAAAGAAAAAATACAAATGGCCAAAAGACACATGAAAAAGTGCTCCACATCACTAATCATCAGGGAGATGCAAATCAAAACAATGATGAGATACCACCTCACACCACAGAGAATGGCACATATCACAAAGAATGAGAATAAACAGTGTTGGCGGGGATGTGGAGAGAAAGGAACTCTTTTCCACTGCTGGTGGGAATGTCGTCTAGTTCAACCTTTATGGAAAGCAATATGGGGATTCCTCCAAAAACTGGAAATCGAGCTCCCATACGATCCAGCTACACCACTCCTAGGAATATACCCTAGGAACACAAAAATACAATACAAAAACCCCTTCCTTACATCTATATTCATTGCAGCACTATTTACCATAGCAAGACTCTGGAAACAACCAAAATGCCCTTCAACAGACGAATGGCTAAAGAAACTTTGGTACATATACACAATGGAATATTATGCAGCTTTCAGGAGAGATGAAGTCATGAAATTTTCCTATACATGGATGTACACGGAATCTATTATGCTGAGTGAAATAAGTCAGAGAGAGAGAGAGAGAGAGAGAGAGAGAGAGAGAGAGAGAGAGAAAGAGAGAGAGAAACGCTAAATGGTCTCACTTATCTATGGGTTTTAAGAAAAATGAAAGACATTCTTGCAATAATAATTTTCAGACACAAAAGAGAAAAGACTGGAAGTTCCAGCTCAGCTCAGGAAGCTCACCACAAAGAGTGATGAGTTTAGTTAGAGAAATAACTACATTTTGAACTGTCCTAATAATGAGAAGGTATGAGGGAAATGGAGAGCCTGTTTAGTGTACAGGCGGGGGTCGGGTGGGGAGGAGGGAGACTTGGGACATTGGTGATGGGAATGTTGCACTGGTGATGGGTGGTGTTCTTTACATGACTGAAACCCAAACACAATCATGTATATAATCAAGGTGTTTAAATAAAGAAAGGAAAAAAAAAAGAGACACAGAGTGGCTAAATGGATCAAAAAACTCAATCCAACCTTCTGCTGACTACAGAAACGCACGTGAATAATCAGAACAAATATAGACTCAAGATAAAAGGCTGGAGGAAAATTATCCAAGCAAACAGCACCCATAAAAAAGTTGGAGTGGCCATACTAATATCAGATGATGCAAACTTTATATACAGGGAAGTTGTAAGGGACAAAGATGGACATTTTGTATTAATCAAGGGATATGTACAGCAGGAAGAAATAACTCTCCTAAACATATATGCACCGAATGAGGGGCCAGCAAAATATTTAATAAAATTGTTGACAAATCTGAGAAATAATATCAATAACAACACAATAATTGTGGGGGACCTCAATGCGGCTTTGTCAACACTGAATAGGTCTACCAGACTTAAATACAACAAGAATATACTAGATCTGAGAAGAGAAATGGAAGAAAGATGCCTAGTAGATATATATAGGACACTCCATCCCCAGAAACCTGGATACATATTTTTCTCCAATGCACATGGGTCATTATCCAGGATAGACTACATGCTGGCACATAAAACATATCTTCATAAAATCAAGAGGATAGAAATTTTGCAGGTTACCTTTGCTGACCACAAGGCTCTGAAATTATATGTTAATTCTAAAGGGTCACAGAAGAAAAACTTTAACACCTGGAAGTTAAACAGCCTCATAATGAATAAACAGTGGGTCCAAGATGAAATCAAAGAGGAAATCAAAACTTTCCTAAAAACAAATGATAATTAAGACACAATCTATCAGAACTTATGGGACACAGCAAAAGCAGTACTGAGAGGAAAATTTATAGCTTTTCAAGCACACATCAGGATGGAAGAAGGGGCCTACCTGAGTAGCTTAATGACACAGCTCATAGAATTAGAAAGTGCTCAACAAAAGGACCCAAAAATAGGAAGACAGAAGGAAATAACAAAGCTGAGAGCAGAAATCAACGAAGTGGAAACCCAAAAAACAATCCTAAAGATCAATGAAAGCAGAATTTGTTTTTTTGAAAAAATTAACAAGATTGATAGACCACTGGCAAACTAACAAAGAAAGAGAGAGAGAAACTTGATAACTGTATTAGGAATGAAAAAGGAGAGAACTGATATGGCAGAGATTCAAAGGGTAATCAGAAAATACTTTGAGAAGCTCTATGCCACTAAAAATGAGAACCTGGAAGAAATGGATAAGTTCTTGGAATCATAATTTTCCACGGTTGAATGAAGAGGATGTAGCATATCTAAACACCCCCATCACCATTGATGAAATTAAAACGGTAATCAAATGTCTGCCCAGAAACAAAAGCCCAGGCCCAGATGGATTCACTAATGAATTCTTTCAAACATTCCAGGAGGAACTACTACCAATCCTGGCAAGATGCTTTAATGAAATCTCAAAAACGGAAACACTTCCAAATAGATTTATTGAAGCCAATGTCACCTTGATACCTAAACCAGACAGAGATGCTACGAAAAAAGAAAATTACAGACCAATATTGCTGATGAATTCAGATGCAATGATCCTCAACAAAATCCTGGCAAATAGGATTCAATGCCTCATTAAGAAGATCATCCACTACGATCAAGTAGGTTTTGTCTCAGGAATGCAAGGATGGTTTAACATCAGTAAATCTATCAACATAATACACAACATCAACTACAAGAAAAATAAAAATCACATGATCATATCAATAGATGCAGAGAAAGCATTTGATAAGGTCCAACACCCATTCTTGATCAAAACTCTCAGCAAGATGGGAAAGAAAGGAACCTTTCTCAATATAGTTAAGGCCATCTACCACAAGCCAGTGGCAAATATTATCCTCAATGGAGAAAAACTAAAAGCCTTCCCTCTAAATTCTGGCACAAGACAAGGCTGTCCTCTCTCACCACTCCTATTCATCATAGCACTGGAAGTACTTGCTATAGCGATTAGGCAAGAAAAAGATATCAAGGGAATCAAGATAGGAAAGGAAGAAGTCAAGCTCTCACTGTTTGCAGATGACATGATACTCTACTTAGAAAACCCTAAGGACTCTACCAAAAAGCTTCTAGAAACAAGAGACTCATATAGCCAGGTGGCAGGCTACAAAATTAACACACAAAAATCAATGACCTTTTTATACACCAATATTAATAAGGAAGAAATGGAATAAAGAAAACAATCCTATTCAAAATAGTGCCACAAAAACTCAAATATCTTGGAATCAACTAGACTAAAAATGTGAAAGACCTATACAAAGAAAACTATAAATCTCTGTTCCAAAAATAAGAGAGGACATGCGGAAATGCAAACACATTCCCTGCTCATGGATTGGCAGGATTAACATAATCAAAATGGCAATTCTCCCCAAGGCATTTTACAGATTTAATGCTATTCCTCTAAGATACCTGTGACATTCTTCAAAGAAGTGGATCAGGCACATTTGAAATTTATTTGGAACAATAAACACCCTAGAATAGCTAAAGCAATCATTGGGAAAAAGAATATGGGAGGAATTACTTTCCCCAACTTTAAAATTAATACAAAGCAATAGTTTTCAAAACAGTATGGTATTGGAATAAAGACACGACCTCAGATCAGTGGAATAGGCTTGAATACTCAGAGAATGTTCCCCAGACATACAATCACCTAATTTTTGATAAAGGAGCAAGAAATTCTAAATGGAGCAATGAAAGCCTGTTCAACAATTGGTGTTGGAACAACTGGCTGGCCACTTGCAAAAAATTGAACTTAGACCCCCAGCTGACATAATGTATGAAGGTAAAATCCAAATGGATTAAAGACCTCGATTTTAGACCTGAAACCATAAGATATATAGAACAACACATAGGCAAAACACTCCAGGACATTGAGACTACAGGCATATTCAAGGAGGAAATTGCACTCTCCATGCAAGTGAAAGCAGAGATTAACAGATGGGAATATATTAAGCTGAGAAGCTTCTGCACCTCAAAGGAAATAGCGCCCAGGATCCAGCCCCCCACTGAGTGGGAGAAACTATTCACCCAATACCCATCAGATAAGGGGCTAATCTCCAAAATATACAAGGCACTGACAGAACTTTACAAGAAAAATAACATCTAATCCCATCAAAAAATGGGGAGAAGAAATGGACAGACACTTTAACACAGAAGGTATACAAATGGCCAAAAGACACATGAAAAAATGCTCCACATCACTAATCATCAGGGAGATGCAAATCAAAACAACTATGAGGTACCACCTCACACCACAGAGATTGGCACACATCACAAAAAATGAGAACAAACTGTGTTGGCGGGGGGGATGTGGAAAGAAAGGAACTCTTTTCCACTGCTGGTGGGAATGCCGTCTAGTTCCACCTTTATGGAGATTCCTCCAAAAACTGGAAATCAAACACCCATATGATCCAGCTATACCACTCCTAGGAATATACCCTCGGAACACAAAAATACAATACAATACCTTGGAAATTTTTCTCTTTCTTGCCATGCTCACATACCCACCTACTCCATATTTTGAATATTTTTACTTATGTAAAATGTTTGATATCTAGAGTAAAATATATGGATGATAAAAATAGATGATTTTTTCCATTTTATTTATTATTTAACCAACTTTATTACATACATGATTGTATTTGGGTTTCAGTCATGTAGAGAACACCACCCATCACCAGTGCAACATTCCTGTCACCAATGTCCCAAATCTCCCTCCTCCCCACCCAACCCCTGCCTGTACTCTAGACAGGCTTTAATAGATGATTTTTCTATAGAAATTGAAACACTACTAAAAGAAGTTGATGACAGTTTCTGTACAAGACTTGATGTTAACTGGTTTTACATTTTGTGTGCTTAATGTTTAGGCCCACAACTGGTTGTTCTGGGGCAACTTCCAACTCTGTGTTCATAATTGCTCACAGTGAAGCTTTGTATGCCATGTAGTGCTGGGTATCCAACTGGAGTTAGCTGTAGGCAAAATAATTACTTTAACCATTGTATCATCTCTACAATATAAAATTGTATGATCTTACAATTTTACCAAGATGTCAAGTGTAATATGTCCTTGAATGTAAATTTTGTGTTTTCTGGGCTCCAGTGAGATTAATTATCTTTTCAAATGCTTATGGCTACTTTCTATTTCCTTACCTTTGGAATCAATTGTCTATATTTTGTCCACTTGTCCACTTTTTTTCCTATGGAAGAATTAATATTTTCTTTCAAATTGAGTATTTATATAAAAATCACTATACCAATGCTTTATTCAAGTACTGTCAAAAATCTTCCAAAATTCTTTTACATTTTATTGTATAAAACTCTTGGACATATTTTGCTGTATTCATTTTAAGTGTCTTATATCTCTCCATTATGTTTTAATTTAATGTAAATTAAATTACATTGTTGTTTTGTTATAGAGATTTATAAATGAAGTTGATGCTGCATATTGAATTTTCAATGAGTATATTGTGAATTCTCTTATTATGATAATAATTCAGTAGTTTCAGGCCTGGGCAGGAAGGTTGTGTTGGATAGAATTTTCTTCTTTTAAAATCTGAAGAAGCTATATTACTAAACTATTGGGTAAGGACATTTCTCAACAAACAAGATAGGGAGAAATTGGAAGGAATATTTTAGAAAAGAAGCATAAGCCTGGAAGCACATAAAGTTTTTTGAGCAACACCAAAATTGTTCCTGAGCACAGGGCCATGTGTATGCCCTGAGCACCACAGGTGTGGTCCAAAAATCTAAAAATAAAGGAAGAAGGAAGCTCAGCTTCATATTTCTTGGTGTATCAGGGAAAAGGGCTCAGGTAGAAAGATATAATTTTACTGATTTAAAGAAAGACCAGAGTTTTGAACTGCTAGAAAACGTAAAAACAAAGTGTAACTTAACTCCAAAGAAAAAGAGTCAACATGGTAAGAATCCATAAATATCTACACAAGTTCTTATTAAATTATGTATTAACTTCTGAATTGTACATGTGTAGGTAGAGCTTTTTCCAAAGATCTTACACAAAGTATCAGTGAATGGAGGCAGGAGACTAAATTAGAACTAAGCAAAGATTTCACCTGGTATGGTGAAGTAGAATTTATGTTCACTAAACTATCAGGCCATTTAAGTGATTTCCCTCTTATTCTAAGTATTTTCTAGATACACAGAATTTCATATCTTTTCATGAACTGGAAGAGGTGGCAGAGACAATATGAAACAATATAACACATTCAGTTGGTTTATATACCAATTACAATAAATTTAAAATGCATGTGAACTCAAGTGATTTGATTGCTCATTAAGTACATTTCCAAAATGATAGTCTGGGGAATTATTTAGCTAATTAAAAAATGGAAGGTTTCATTAAAATTTGTGCCAAAAATATAAATTGCATATTATTCAATATATTTGTATGAGCAAATTATATTTTATACTATTAATTCTAGTATTTTCTCATAGAGAAAATGACAAGTAATCTAGTTTCCACTTTTAATTTTGGTTTTTGGGCCACACCTGACAGTACTCAGGAGTTATTTCTGGCTCTGTTCTCAGAAATTACTTCTGGCAGGGTCAAGGAACCATATGGGTTGCCAGGAATTGAACCTGGGTTGGTCACATGCAAGGCAAACACCCTACCCACCACTGTGGTATTGCTTTGGCTCCAGCTTTCACTTGTTTAAGTTGAAGAATAGTCTAACAAAAATTACAAAATAGTGAAGGCTTTGGATGCTCTTCCTCTTATAAGTTTTCTATAATGTCTACAATCAGTGGATGAGCCCATGTGAGCAGGAGTGCTAATGTTTTTGGTAGATGGGTGGTTGCCATAATATTGTACACAGAGCAATATGTTGGCCCACTGCCCCCACCACTAACGCTTAGAGGACTGAGTTCTAAAACTGATGAAAGTTGGCTAAATATCAAACATTTGGACAAAAGAAGAGCTTAAAGTTTCTCCATTTTTTTTGTTTGAAAGTTGTATACTGTGTTTTTTTTAAGTAGTCCTGTAGGTAAAGATTTTGATTATTGTCCTATAACACATTTTAGAATGTATTGTGGATAAACTTTTTAAGATAATTTGACAAAAAGTATGACCTTCTATTTGATTTTTTCCATAGCAGAAACTATCTTAAATATCTTTGTTTTGCTTTTGAGGCCATACCAGGTATTCTTCTGGCCCTATGCTTAAGAATCATTCCTGAAAGTGCTCAAGAGACCATAGGTGGTGCCAGGGATTGAAGTTGGGTAGGCAGCATGCAAGCTAAGTGTGTTACTATTGTTATGCATCTCTTGCCTCTCAAATGTTCTCTTACTATCTATATATATAAGCACTCTTTTGGTACTGTCTCATTGCAGGTCAAATTCAAAGTTCCAAACTAAAGGTTCTCTACCTTTAGTGAGTCTTTACCATAAGCCAATTTATCTAGGTTATGTACCTCAACTATTTTCTAAGCAGAGAGAGGGAAAAAATTAATACTGCACATTTGAAGCAACAACACCCAATTAAGAAATAGGGGCAAAGCATTCTGAATGTTTGGAATATCTTTTTATTATATGAGTAAAGATGAGAAGAAAAATTACAGAGTCACAGAAGTACAATGAAGGAATTTTGCTTTCTGGCCTTGTTCTGCTGCTTCTGGAACAATCTATCAAAACATGCCTACAAACACTACTCTAGAAAGTGATCTACATGCATTCCAACTGTCCTCCACACAATCAGTTCATTCTATCTGCAAAGAGGCCTGGGATTCATGCTGGTTTTTGCATAGTGCAAATAGCGTCATGTTGGCCCACTCCCCAAGCCCTTTCACCCACACTTAGAAAGAAAGAGAAATATGATTAAGACTGGTTTTGCTTCCTTACTATACAAAGGCATTCTGGCATTAGACTTTCGTGCTATTTGTCCGCCATGTTGTCTCAACTTAAGTTACATATTGCATTTATGCCATATTTATAGAAAGAACAATACTTTAAAAACAAATGGGGGAAAACGATTAATTCTCAGAAAGAGGGGAAGGAGATGTACTAACTAGTAAAAGTAGATATTGTTGAATGTTTTAAGCATTAAGTCATCACGACTATGTTAAATAATTTTGGGGTATGCTGGATCTTCTTCATTTCTTTCTCTCCCATTCAATATACTTGTTAATTAATAAGTATAAAATAGTTCTTACTGTTCAAAGTTACTTATGTACATAGAGATATGTGAATATAGCATAAATATTAGGTGGTTATATTTGTGTACAAAGCAGTATTATTTTCTCATGTATAAGTCCAGGATATTTAGTAATTGTGATTATTTGGAAAAATTAGTAAAATATTAGTGGCACTTTGTTTAATATTTTATTCTATTCTTTCATTTTAATTTTTTATCTATCTGACTAAAATCACAATATAAGCAGAATTGGCTGTATTATTTGCAGATAACGAGTAAATAAAAGATGTGAATTTCTTGTTAAAAGTTATTAAAGATTTTAAGATGGCAACAACATACCAATAAACCAAGCATGAGCCTTGCTGCTAAGTGGGCCTACTGCAGTTGAACATCTTATAACTCTATGAAGTCTTAAATAATACGTTCAGAAAGCTAAACTTTCCAAATTTATAAAAGACAAATTTTGCCATTACCGATAGTGAATTAACTCTCTAAGGTTATTTAATTTAGGGACTATCTTGTGTCACTTCTACAGGATTGATAGTCTCTGCTCTCATATCTTAGAAATCCCCAAATATCTCAGGTAGAGCGAATAAGTCCTTGAGAATTTCAATATGATTGTGTTGAGGCTAAGGCTAAAAGTTATATTATGTACCTACACACATCAAAACTTACAAAGTGTTGTTTAGTATTTTATTATGGTAGAAGAGAAATTTCGTAGAGATCTTTTGGGTGAAACACAATGTTAGTTATTATCAGAAAATGTGCACACAGCGCCATGTTGTCATTTCTGATTCCTAAGTTCTGATGTTCTGAGTTCTGAAGAATTTATGGAGACCTGGAGGGTTAGAGGATGTGCAAAGCCGAGTATGGAAATGATGTGATGTGGACTGTGCGTCAGGGCACGAGAGTTACCAAGGGAAGTGAGCCACCAGCAAGAGAGCACCTGTCATCAGTCTCATAGACAGTGTTTGGGGTCTGGAGAACATTTGTTTCTATTTCCAGGTGGACATGGCTCCTTATTCTGACCCACGGCAAGATCAGGTGCTCACTCACTTTGCCATAATTTGGTCTTTGGCAAAGCAAATATTCCGGCCTTAAAACTTGTGAAAAAGTCCAGTTCAAACATAAAATTTCTTGCTTATTCCCTGTGGTATTTAAATATAAATAAGACATTCAGTGTGATGTGAACACACTCTAAAAGGACAATTTAAAACCAAACCAGCTCTTAATTTGTTACAAGTTTAAGGAGAAATACTCTTTAAATAATGAAGAGAATCATAAAATAACTTTACATTTATATTATATTTGAGTTTGAAAGTTTCAAGCACTTTTAAAAAATTCAAATACATGTCTATGATTTATAGAATGGTAACAGTTTTCATTTTTCATATATTCATTAAAACATGTAATTTTATTAAGTTATTTTTATTAATTTATCTGAAAGTATCAGGATTTATACCAAAGAACCCTTTTCATCAAAATCACTTATAATTTCTTTTAAAGGGAATGTAATTATTTATTCATTTGTTTAACTTTATTTTTGCTTTGAGTCCATATCTGGCAGTGCTCAGGACTTATTATAGCTCTGTACTCAGAGATTACTCCTAGTGTGGCTCAGGGGAACTTAGGGGATTCCCAGAATTGAGGCAAAATCCACCATTTGTAAGGCAAGCACTTGGCCCACTGTAGTATCACTCTTACTTAGAATGTAGTGTGTCTTGTTTTTTTTTTTTGTTTTTGGGTCTCACCTGGCAGTGCTCTGGCCTTATTTCTAGTTCTATACTCTAGGAATTACTCTTAATAGTGTTACAAAATCATATGAGATGCTGGTGATCAAATCTGGTTTGGCCATGTGCAAGGTAAATGCCATATCCATTGTATTACTGCTCTGCCTCCTTGAAATGTAGTGTTTTAAGAGTGTATTAGGTCCCTAGATCTTAAAACAACATTTTATTTTTAATATTTTTTGTTTCTTTTTTTTTTGGGGGGGGGCACACCTGGCTAATATCAAGGGTTATTCCTGGTTCTGCATTCAGAAATCACTTCTGGCAGGCTCAGGGAACCATACGGGTTGCTGGGGATCAAACCCAGGTCAGCTGCCTGCAAGCAAATGCCCTATCCACGTGCTAAAGCTCTGGCCCCCTCAATAAACTATTTTTTACCTTGAATTGTTTTAATATTCATGGAAAATATAGAAAAGAAAACAGATATTTGCATTGCAGACTTAACCTAGTCTTGAAAAGTTAAAAATGTGTCAACATATAGACTTTTATTTTACTATCTAATCAATTTTGTACTTTTTTGTTTTATAATACTATTAGTATTTTTTTTTTTTTTTGCTTTTTGGGCCATACCTGGTGGTGCTTAGGGTTACTCCTGGCTCTGTGCTCAGGTATCACTTGTGGCAGGCTCAGGGTCTGCCACATGCAAGGAAAGCACCCTACCCACTGTGCTATTGCTCCAGCTCAGTAATGGTTTTCTTACAGACATAATTCCAACATCATACTTATTTGTTAGATGACTTCCATCTACTTATTGAAAACAAAGGCATTCCCCCAATTTCCTCTTTCCTTTTTACCCAGCCCTTTGATATGTTAAGTCCACCTGTACCTCACTCCACCCTCCTCATCCTCATCCTTGAATTTCGAGTCAATGAAAGTCAGTTTGGCTTGGTGCGCTCGGGGAAACAATGAGGCAAGAAGTGAACTGACTCCATATCTTTCTCGTGACTGGCTTGGTTTTTAATTTGAATTCTTCCTGGCTATCCTTCAGACCCATTGACCTGGGTTTGGAAATACAGTGCATGGGTGTTCACAATGTGGAGATAGATTTTACACCTATTATAAATCTCTTAATATTTATACTCATGAAGCAGCACATTGTAGTAAAGAAAGTGCAAGTAGTAGAAATTCACAAGTTTGAGCTAAAATTCAAGCCTCTGTGACTCACGTGAGCTCTTTGATGTAAATACTATTTCCTCACACTTGGTTATAGTTTTATTCATGCTGAACCAGAATTTTGGTCAAGATTAACCAGTACTTTTTTAGTACAGTGTTATTTGTAAGAAAGTTTAGTTCAGTAATAGTAGAAAGAGAACTAAATTCATTCCCCTTTTTGGTCACTATGTTTCTATGTTTTTATTTCACATTGTCTAGTGACTATATTCTGATCATAGACTGCTTGGTTTGGAATTTGAATGTCACATGGTTAGCTTTGTGACTTTGAAGGACATGGATACATCTGAGTATAAAATAAATAATTTTTATTGTCAGGACAGTCCTTTAAAATACATCTGAGGGGCTAGAGAGGTGGTGCAGCAATAGGGCACTTGCCTTGCAGGCTGACCTAGGACAGACTGTGCTTCAATCCCCTGGTGTCCCATATGGTCCCCCAGGCCAGGAGTAATTTCTGAGTGCATAGCCAGGAATAACTCCTGAGTGTCACTGGGTGTGCCTCCAAACCAAAAACAAAAATCAAAGAAACAAAACCCCAAACATCCGAACATCTTAATTATGCTGAGTGAAATAAGTCAGAAGGAGAGAAACACAGAATAGTCTCACTTCTCTATGGGCTTTAAAAAATATACATTATTGTAATAATACCCAGAGACAATAGAGATGAGGGCTGAAAGGACCAGCTCATGATATGAAGCTCACCACAAAGAATGGTTAGTGCAGTTAGAGAAATAACTACACTGACAACTATCATAACAATGTCAACGAGTGAGGGAAGTAAAAAGCCTTTCTCAAATACAGGCTGGGCAGGGGGAGGAGGAAGATGAGGCGCATTGGCGATGGGAAGGTTGCACTGGTGAAGGGAATGTTCTTTATATGACTGAAACCCAACTAAAATCATGTCTATTATTAATGTAAATAAAGATATTTAAAAAATAAAATACATCATACAGTTATTTTAAGCAAAAATATATAATGCTAACATTATCTTAGAGATAAGAATGATTAAGTATATTTTTCCAGTAGTCCACCTGTTAATCATTGGCTAGCCATATATATTGAAATTAGGAGGAGGCATAGCAAGAAAATGTTAGAAAATCTCAAATATCTCATGTTTCAGATAACTATGTCCTGCATTATTTGATGTGTAAAAAGATTTTGCTTTATTTTCCACAATATGTCTCTTGCTGACTCAGGGCACAAAGAGAACAAATTGTGTAATTTGAGTTGAGATAAATCATTTTTTGCAGTTGCTCTTTAAAAAGAGAAAAAATAAACTTTACATAATGAGCCAAAACTTGCCTAGAGATCAGTGTGCTCTGCTTCCATTGACGTCACTGGGAAGTTGTGTGGGCAGAAATTGGCTGACTTCCCTCAACATGTCTTTTGAAAACTGAACATATTGAAAAGAAATGCAGCCTTTTAATCTCTAACTACAGTAGGGAGAGAAGCACCATAAGCAATTTTCTTGTTTTCATCTAAACACACACCTAGAGAGCTCTGCGAAATACATTTGCAAAATAAACTTTTTAAGTGTCTTGTTTAAAAATGTTCTTGCACACATACTAACCATTGAGATTTTAAGATTTCAGTTTGATACTAAAGTTCATTTAGTGATGACCTTGTTCAATTCTTCCCATATTAAAATGCAGGGACTAGGGGTCAGAATGGCAGATAGCCAGTAGGTCACTAACTTTGCAAGCAACAGACTCAATACCTGGAACCTCATCTGTTTTACCAAACTCTATCAGAAGTACGTCATAAGTACTGCCAGATATGGTCCCAAAACAAAACAAAGCAAAAATATAAGAATTAAAATTCAGAGATATTAAATTAAAATTAAATTTTAAATTAAAATTCAGTGAACCCAAGGTCCGGCAGGGCCCAACAATTAAAACTCTTCATTCTGATTCGCTTGCTCACTTCAAGACAACTGGATATGTAATAACTAGGGCTTTTCTACATTTATCTCTTCATAAAAGCAAAGTACTGAAGTGAATGGTCTTAAAACAAAGAGTAATACACTGAGAAAGTTATCCATTGCTAGGATACAGTAAATTGAACAAGGTCTACTGGAACTGAACAAATTGCAGAGAAAATTGGAGGCTCGTGAAATGTGTCTTGGTACAGCTACTCCCTGGATTATCAGATTGAAACCTGAACTTGCCCCCTGGAGATCTCAACTTTATTTGCCCTAATTTCCTATTGCTCAGATCCTCGGGCAAGACACTGATTCTAACTCCAATCCAGCTCTTCACCTTTCTCAGACTTTTTCTATCAAAAATTGAGTTAGCTAATTTGTTTATTCATTGAAAAATGTTCATTGGCCATCTACCAGAAGCCAAGTTATGAAATTTCAGCTACCTAAAAATTTATAATCAAGTTTTAAAGTATCAATACATATTTAACTACTATCATTCCCATCAAATAATAAAATTTCTATGTGAGCCAGAGTCAATTTCACCAAGCAACATTTTACACACGTTTATTTCATTCCTGAGTATAGATTACTATTGTTTAATTTTGTATATTTAAATCCACTGAAGGTATTTTGTATAAATGTGACTTTTTTCATTTCTTCTTGGTTTTATTCTCTTTTTCCTAAAGCATTTCTCCTGGAACATCCTCCTAATTCTTCTAAGATTACTCCTAAGGCTTTTACCCAAAGAATTTCTTAACTGTAATGTGTCGTGTCTGTTGTAGACACCTAATTTAAGAATCCTACCAGAGGTTTTCACATTAGTTTGTTTGACTTGAAAATTCTCTGTGACAGTAAATTTTCTAGCACTCCCTTAAGTGGAGGCTTGAAGTCATATTTTCCCCACTCTAACCACTATTGCTTTGTGAACAGTGGTATCAAAAATCTTTATTAAAAAAACTTGGCAAGCTTTCAAGCAGGGCCAAAGGCATTGAGATAAATGGTATCAAAGAGAAAAATAATACTGAGAATAGAAAATATTCCATCATTTTAATTTAAGTATTCAAGTTAAGAGGGATCTAGACATTAGAAACAGAGCTAAATCTGCCACTATTTTTTGTTTGTTTGATTGATTTTTGGTTTTGGAGCCACACCTAACGTTGCTCAGGGGTTACTCCTGGCTCTGTGCTCAGAAATTGCTCCTGGCAGGCTAAGGGGACCATATGGAATGCTGAGGATCGAATGTGGGTCTTTCCCAGGTCAGCCACAGGCAAGGCAAACACTCTATCACTGTGCTATCACTCTAGCCCCTAAATCTACCACTATTATCAACAGTGATATAACTAGAGAAATTAGAATTTAAGCAAATATTTTATCAGCTGGAAATACTAAGTATGAAATGTTGTTCTACATATGACAATTAAAAATAGAATAAGACAGTTATCCTAAAATACATAGGAAAAATAATCATTGTTACAAATCAAAGAAAATATTTGAATTTGGCTCTTTAAAACAAGCAGCAAGTAGACATGTTTTTAATAAAATAGAAGCAGAGAAACAAAGCATTTCTCTGACAGGAAAAAAGGAAACAGAAACAAAGACAACAGTCTGAATTAGAGATAACTGAGTAAATTAGAGAATATCTCAGAGGAAAAAGAAATATTTGAATTCTCATTAGAAAGAATAAAGGTCAGATTTAATTGTGTAGAAAATTGAATCAGATAGAAAAACATAAGAAACTCTTTAGGAATGTAGGAAACAAACACAACAAGAAAAAGACTTAGGGGCCGGAGAGATAGCATGGAGGTAAGGTGTTTGCCTTTCATGCAGAAGGTCATTGGTTCAAATCCCGGTATCCCATATGGTCCCCCGTGCCTGCCAGGAGCAATTTCTGAGCATGGAGCCAGGAGTAACCCCTGAGCATTGCTGGGTGTGACCCAAAAACCACAAAAAAAAAAAAAAAAAAGAAAAAAAAAAAAAGAAAAAGACTTACTAATAGGACAACAGATATAAATATAGTATATTAAAGCTCAACAGATATTACTAAAGAATAAGTTAAAAGAATGAATGATTAAAATATTTTTACTAAAATTAACCAGATGCTCAAGTAAAACATGGGCACTATGCCTTAAGAAATTAAAAGATAAAGAATTTATGTTAACAAAATGTGTAAAATTTTCCTTATCAAAGTCAATATTTTTCTAAAAAATTTTGTGTAAGAGAAAATTGCAGATAAAGAAACAGTCAGACTAATGTTAGATAACTTAAATATAACTTTAAATCCTCAAAAAGAGAAAATCTAGAATTGGTACTTTAATAGAGTGTTAAAAAAGAACTGCATGAACCAGAAAAACATTTCTGATTTTTGAGATGAAAAGATAATAATCTAGATAGTTTTAATTTATGGATATACACAATTCTGTTGCATGTGCAGTTGTTTTGCAAATATAGTAATCGCTAATACTTTTTCATCTGAAAGATAACTTTAATTGAAATGAAATTAGGAGAAATCAGTGACTATTCAGAATATAATATTCCCACACTGAATTACATACATGTTCTTAGATTATAAATAAAAATATGGTTTATAATATAGAAATAACTTTTATAAATAGACACAAATTTATGTCTACCAATGAAAAATGATCTATGTAAAATATGAAGAAAATGACACACTTTTAATAAAATATTTTAGAATATGTTTACTCTTAAAAGTAATCAAAGACAAATAAATACAAATAAAGCTTTACATATATAAATGTTGAAATATTTATATTATTGGTTCTTGAGTTTTATCTCTAGCACATTTCTCTCAG
Organism: Suncus etruscus; assembly: GCF_024139225.1. Lineage (NCBI taxonomy): Eukaryota > Metazoa > Chordata > Mammalia > Eulipotyphla > Soricidae > Suncus > Suncus etruscus. The sequence continues at coordinate 3,850,129 of NC_064862.1, read as the reverse complement.
AAAAGATGAGTAAATTACCCCAAGTATATTTCTAACAATATTAATACTTGGTTTCTTTATAATGGAAACAGTCTGAATACCAAATAATAGAGATCAAATAAATTTTTTGCACAAATTTCTGGTCATGAGAAATGTTTTACAAGAATTTGTAGGCAAGATCTGTAACTTTATTTTTAAAATATTGAATTAAAGCATAACTCCAATTTTGTAACAGAATTACTTTCTCATAAAAGCAATGGAAATCTATGTGCATTTCTATTTGTATATGCTAAGTAACTTTGAAATCTTTTATATATATTACTATAAAAATAGCATCTTAAATAAAATACCCTAAGAATATAATTATAGGCCACTTTATTTGTGCTTAATAATTTTATATATTTTACACATTTTGAATACTTTAGTAAGCAGAACATAAAATTTGTGAGTTTTTGATAGTTATTTTTCATTTATTTTAATAAATGCATCACATAATTGACCTGGTTGGTCATAATACATTTATTTCAGATAAGTGAAATCAACGTTATTGAAAAAAAATAGAAGAGGAAAAAGGAAGAAACAAAAAAGAAAAAGTTCAGTAGCAGGCTCATTTGTGAAAATTATTGTATCAGCAATGAAGTCATTAATACAATAGCAGAAGGTTTAGTAATCTCTTGTTTTTAAATGTCTAGTCTGCTAAATTGAAGTGTCCCTTTAGGGATGAAAGTATCAAACAAATGAAATTTTTCAAAGATTCAAAGCTACAGTACTATAAATTTTAGGGACATATACTCTGCTGCAGGGCCTCCTGAAAGAAGTCCCAGTTTGAACATAGTGACTGCATTTGTGGGGGCTTTGTTACTTACAGCCGCCAGGCTTTCCCAAAAAGAAAGATACCCCACAAAAGTTTAGTTAGTGAATCAAATCTGTGTGCTTGCTAATTCATCAATTATTACTGCAGAAAATGATAATTTTTTTCCATTTATTGGTGTTTATTATCAAGCAATAAAAACTGTGATTTGTAACCATTATGGATTTGCCTATTAATACAATATTATCTCTTTTTTTCTAAATATATGCAAATTTGAAAGGCTGGAGTGATAGTACAGTGGGTAAGGAGCTTTCTTTGCTGGGTGCTGATCCATCTCAAAAGCTTTGTCAGGAGTGATCTCTGAGCACTGCTGGATATAGCCTCCAGTCAAAATTAACCCACCAAAACGCAAAAGCCAAACCACACTCATGCCAATTTTTGTCCGGTAGCAGTGTACCTGTCAAAGTGCCCTTTTGGAATTATTTCTTGCCATTTTTACAAGGTACCATGATTTACAATATTATTGACAATTTCATGCATTATGATTTTCATAGAAAAATTACCACTGGAGTTCTCTATCACCTCCACCAATGCATAAGGTCCTTTCTCTCTCCTTCATTCTTTCAGATTAGTTCAGTTCTGTAGACCAACTACAGATCATGAAGTTCTGTGTACTCTGCAGCTATAAGTAAAGGATGCACTCTTTGTGTGGAAAGATTTGGGCCACACCTCGTGGAGCTCAGGGATAATAACTCCTGTTATGCTCTGTTTTCAGTCATGATCCCTGATAGCACTCAGGAGACCACATGAGTGTCAGGGATCAAACTAGCACGGCAAATTCTGTTTCCTTGCGACATTTCCTTTTAACATTATTCCAACTAGAAGGGATAACTAGCCAATTTTGGTCCACGTAATGAAAAGTAGAGACTTGCTCTTCCATATATAAATATGTCTACGTCTGTCTACGTTTACATATAGTTTATTATATCCCTCACTCCTGTCTTAAACCTAGGCATGATGTCCAGGACAGCAGTAGAACTCTATTCACTACTGGAGGTGAGAAAACTAAAGATAAGGCAAGAGGCTTGCCGAAATGTTCACCTGACATTATTCACCAAGAGAATCGAAGCTGACTGCCACTTTACAGCTCAGTGCACTACTGAAATCCAGGCTTTGTAATGTTTTGCAATCACATAAACACTTTCTGGTCATGTTTCTGAATGGTTTTGAATTGGAATTGGTTTTGTTTTAAATGCTGGGAATTGTTGCTAAATTTACTGCCCAAGTGGAAGGATAAGTGGTTCACATCATATGTTACTTTTCTCTTTCCTTTATGTGTCCTCATTTAAGTATTTGTCCTTATAGATTTTATATTATTTGGTTTTATTAGAATTTTAATGGTCTTCACAAGTTATAAAACCACATACTAAGAAAATAGATTGTTTTCTTGATTGTACCTTGTTCTTTGCATTTTATTTCTATATAGTTCACCTTCCTGGATGTATTCAACTCTAGTACGAAAAAGAAGTCACTTTCCAATGGACAGTCAGCAGACACTTGAAAAATATTCAGCATCACTTATCATTAGGGAAATCCCAATCAAGACAACAATTAGATATCATCTTACACTAGTGATGGATAGCACATATCAAAAATACTGGAAACAGTCTCTGTTGGTGGGTATGTGGTGAGAAAGAAACTGTCATCCTCTGTTGGTGGAAATGCTGCCTGATCCAACCCCTATGAAAAACAGTATGGAGGATTCTCAGTAAACTTCAAATTGAGCCGTCATATGAACCAGCAAACCCATTTTTGGGTTCTATTCCCAGGACAGAAATACATTTATCCAAATATATATATATATATGTATATATATGTGTATATATACACACACATATGCACACCGTTATTTATTACAGCACACAGTACAATTGCTAAGAGTTGGAATTAACCTAGATATCTAACAACCTATGAGTGGCTCATGAAGATATGTTAACTTCATCGAATGTGCTAGAAGTAAACCTGAGTTTTCTAGGTGTAGTATAGCAACATTAACTTTATGCATAAAAGCCTTAGATTTTATTGCTCATTATCATTAGTAAGAAATTTCTAATCATTTAATGGTTTACTTCTGGATGATGTAAATATTTTTATTTCATTGTGCCTTCTAAAAGCTGAGGAGTAACCTTAACATTATCATCAATTGATAATCAAATTTAAAACAAGATTTAATCTTAAGTTTTATTAAAAAACAATTTGTCACCATTCTGCTTTAACTACCTGAAATTTGATAATTAATGAATTTATTGTAATTTTACCTCCAACTCATTTTAGTTAGAATACGTCAAATTATCTATGATTTAAAATTTAATTGTGATTATTTTTTCTGAGGAAGTTTTCATTAAAAACTGCAAAATTAAGTTTTATTTTAAAAGTTAGATTAAAATTTTATTTTATAGAATAGAAATTACGATTGAATCCGTCTGGTTAAATGTGTTTCTGTATTAATGAAACACATCTTGCTCTGTTGTATCCAAGTGCTTTATTTTCAATTGAAATGGCATGTCAAGATGTATAAATTTCAACATAGTTGAGTAAAAAGTTAAATGTTTGTCACACAATCCATTTTGAAAGAATAATTGTTCATTGGAGTTATACAATTAATAAGTGTGTTTCAGATACAGGGAATGTGGGAGGCTTTTTGGCTTTGGGGTCCCATCTCTCTTTTTCTCTCCAGTTGACTCACATTATCAGAACTCTTTTATTTGCTTGGAATCCTCACCTCAAATCACCTTTAAGAAAAATGAATACAAGTAATAATTATTTTTATCACGCTTTCTGTAATAAAGAAAATAGAGACCGTAAAACGTTTCGTTTCCTAATTCCTTGGATTTCTCTATAGTTGAACATTATTTAATGTCAAAAGTTAGTTATTTTACTCTATCTATATTTACCCTTTAGCTTGTATGATTTAAATCCAAAACAAAGAAGATTAAGAGAAAATTTATGTGTAGAATATGAATAACTAAAGCATAAAGGACTTCTAAGAAATAACACCTACTCTTAGATGCAGTGGAAACTGTGGTAACACCTGCAGAAGGAAAGGAGAGTAGATGGTGGTGGAAGCAATGAACTGAGAAAACATTTTACTGGAAGGAGGCATTGAATGTTTGAATCAGGAAAGGTAACAATTATAGACCTATAGAAATATGATGCAAACTCTCTGAAATTTTATCTTTTAAAATTATTTTGGAGTAGCAAGTGAAAATGATGAAAATAGTAAAAGAAAAATGGTAAAATTTAAGGAAAATTGAACTAGAATAATATAATAAACTAGTTAGAATACTTGACTCATCTATGTGTACTGAGATAATGGATATGTTTTAGTGTTTTGACCTGTAAACACCTTGAAATAACAAGTTATAACTTGGAAATACAATGCTTTGTGATTGGTTGTATTGCTGATACTTTAGTAACTTCCATAATTGGCCTCATCCTAAAAGCTCTTTCAATTAATTTTGGAAGTAGGTGGGATATAAATTATGCATGAGTATAAATATGGATCAAGTTTTAAACTAGATTAAAGAACGTTGGTGACAGCTTAAATGATATACTTTGAACTAACTTATAACATCTAATTTTAAAATACTTCAAAGTTTGAAAGTTTGAATTTCAATGTTCTCTTTCACTTTAGCTATACTGGTGATTTTAGGATTAAGAAATAGCTGCCAATAATAATTTTGTACCTGCATATACATCTGATAATAGGAGAAAGGATGAATAGGAGCTAATCCCATTTCAGAGGTAGTTTGGATAGAAGCTCTAGAAAAATCCTGAATATATTTTGTGCAGAAGGGAGCTACAAAATCACTTAGGATCAGCACAATCAAGTCATGAAAAAAGTAAATAGGGAAGACTATGTAAGGAAGATTGCAAACAAAACTCACATTCCACTGATATATTTTAAGCTTGAATAGTTACAAACAGTTACTATACGTCAAGCACATTGACTTAAATAGTTATTCAGACATCAAGATTATTATAATTTATTAAAGGAAAAGTATTGAACATTTAAATCAAATCATGTTTTAATTTTTATGCTTAGATTAGTCTATAATAGTCTTCTGTATTTTATATCAATAATTTTATGATTACTGGTTATTTATGATTACAAATGACTTAGAAGAGGGGACAATTATAATATATTCCCATAATTGATGACATGTCTGATTTTTTCTTTATTTGTGGGGGTAAGTGAGTGGGTCCACATTCAGCAGTATTCAAAGGATGTTACTAGCTTTGCACTTAGGGGGGGTTCATGACTTGATGGTGCTGAACTTAGATGATTTTGTAGCTCACTTCTGCACAAAATGTATTCAGGATTTTTTAGAGCTTCTACTATCCAAACTACCGTTGAGTTGGGATTAGATTCTGCTCATCCTCTGTCTCCTATTACCAGATGTATATGCAGCTACAAAATTATTATTGGCAGTTATTTCTTTTTTTTTTTTTTTTTTTTGGTTTTTGGGCCACACCCGGTGACGCTCAGGGGTTACTCCTGGCTATGCGCTCAGAAGTCGCTCCTGGCTTGGGGGACCATATGGGGCGCCGGGGGATCGAACCGCGGTCCGTCTCCTAGGCTAGCGCAGGTAAGGCAGGCACCTTACCTCGAGCGCCACCACCCGGCCCGGCAGTTATTTCTTAATCCTAAGATTACCAATGTAGCTAAAGTGAACAAGAACATTGAACTTCAAACTTTGAGGTGTTCAGGGGACCATATACCAGGAACTTAACCAGGGTTGGCCACATGTAAGGCAAAGATTTTATTTTTGGTATTATCTCCTTAGTTCTTATTTTTCATATGTTTTATTGGATCAAAAATTATCTTATAAAAATATAATTGGAATAATATAAATCTTACAAATTTTGCATTTCATGTGATCTTACAGGTATTAATTATGTATAATGCTAGTTCAACAAGGTATGTTACATTAGTGATGTCATAGTGTTAACTGTATCAGCTTATTTTGCTACTTCAGATTATTTATTTAGTTCTTATGTTTCTGAATCAATGTCCCCATTGAGTTGAGATATTGATAGAAAGTCTAATATAACCACACTTGACCATTAACACACATGGTTAAATTTTTAGAAGTATTAAAATAACCACTAAAATTTATTTTACAGAAGTTCCTCAAAAGGGAACATGAATGTAGAGCAATAACTTTTATATCTACAAATACCCTACAAAAGTCCCCAAAATAACTTATTTAACTTTCAAACTCAGTGAGCTAATCCAACATTTCAGAACCCAATACAAAATAATGAACAAAAATTACAGCAAATAAGAGAAAAATCAGCTCTACTGTATGAGTGGGTAATTAAATTCCTAGCATTTTATTTTTGAAATTCAATTTCTTGGACACTAACCATAGATAATGTGTTATTTTAGTGCAAATGTAGAGAAATGAGGATTCCAAAAACAAAGCCAAGACTTATTTGACTCCTAAGGGATCCAGCTATGTTAAGTATAGAGAAAGACAAAAAGGCAGGTTCTTTTCAAAAGTATTAGAAATATAGTGAGAAAGGATATATCTATATATATATGATTTATTTTGTTTTATTAACCAGAGTTGTTAGAAAATATCAGTACTTTTCAAAAATTCATGTGCCTAACTTCAAAACTTCAAAGTGAAAATGACTGGCATGATCATTTTGAATGCTCATTTTGAATGATCATGCCAGTCTTTAAATGAGTCTAGTATGTATCTCTAGGTAAGAGGACCTCTAGTTTAGAGGAATTTTGAATAATTTTGGTATGAGTCATTATAAACTATAATTATGCTTTTATATGTTTTTATAACTTTAATTGCCTTCCAAAGGTTTCCTTCTTCCTCTCAGTGTTATTAATAAAAAAAACAAGAATAGAATTCTTAACTCAATTGAACTTGTTCATTTCAAAGATAGATGAATACATTCTTCTTTTGGCCTTAATGACTATGTGTATTCATCTGCACAAAAATTTTCACTTTAATTTTACACTCATTAAATGTCATCTTTTTTCCTTGACTCCTTCAGATTCCATAAATCAATTTTAAATTATTGTGTTCTCATCTTGAAATTATAAATATTCTTTGACTGAAATTTTGTTATCCTCATAGAAAACAATGTTCTAGTTTCTATCAGAAAGATCATAAATATTTCTTTTTTTGTTCTTGGTATTGAAAAAAATGTCTTGGGGCCGGAGCTATGGTGCAGGTGGTGGTGTGTTTTCTTTGCACGAGCTAACTTAGGACGGACCGGCGTCCCATATGGCTCCCCCAAGCCAGGAGCGATTTCTGAGCGCATAGCCAGGAGTAACTCCTGAGCGACACCAGTTGTGGCCCAAAACCAAAACCAAAAAAAAAAATGTCTTGTATCTATAAATGGAGCATTGCCTATGGTAAAACTGAACCATATGTCTTATATCTAGAATATATTTCATATATTACCTACAGAATATACCCAAATAGACACAGGCAGAGTGAAGATACACAATCCGTATGTAACAAAATCCTTATAAACTAAAACAGGTAAAACAGGGTATTTTTAGCTTGTGGTTTGCAATTGCAAGAAAGGAAAATATGATTCTCTTCACTACTATTGTCTTTTAGAGAAAATATGTATTATTTAAAATTTTTCTAGTTTCTTAGAAAATAGGGTGCTCATAAGTAAATTTGAAGAAAAACAAATATTTTAGTATTGAGTTAATCAGAGTCATTTTCCATGAGCAATTTCTGCATTTTACTCCAATGGAACTTCAGTTGTGTATTTCTGTTTTCCTAAACTTAGTTCAACTTGCCCTATACCAATAATGAAAAGTAAGGTTACAGTTGTTTCCTTTTTTTTTTTTTTATCCTTCTCCACATTGTCTTTCTACTTATTTTTGTTGACTATAATGATCTTAGGAATGGTGCTTTTGTTTTTTTTTGTAGAGTTTCTGATGCATGCTAAAAATTGTCAGTTAACACTATTTGCCACGTTTATCTGTAGCCACACATACCTTCAAAGCCACACTTTGAAGCTATATACAGTTCTTCCTTATATATTATTTCTAACAAGACAAGTCCTGCTAAGCATGAATAATTTATACTCACCAGAATAAAACAAATCAATAGCAGTGCTCTGATATGATTCTTTGGCCTATTTAAATGTTTAAAAAAAATCCTCATCTCTAAACACCAGAGGGAATGTTTAGAACTTTTCTAACAATCTTCTTGCCAAAAACATTGGGGTAAGAACAGTTTTCTTTTTTATTTGTACCTTTTAACTTTGTGTTGTATTTATATTTTCAAACTTTTATAGGTTAGGTAATCATATTATAATAGTATTCAAAATTTTGGTAATGTGTACATTTCCACCACCACAGTACCTATGCTACTTTAGGTTTACTATTATTTCAAATACACCCCATTATTTTTGATTGATAGGTATGGTTGTAGTGCACACTTTTCTTTAGTATTAAGTGCTTGAGATATTTCATTTATGTTACCATGTAATTTCCTGGCAACTTATTTTTTTTACTCCCTCTCTCCAAATCTGGGTCTCTAGCGTTTGACTTTTATTATTGAATGATATTTTATATGCTTTTTATTTGATTCTATAAATACACAGATGCATGAGAGTCTATACTTGTCTTTCTGCCTCTGGCATATTTTGCTCAGCATGATACCCTTAATTTAATCCAACTTCTAGAAACTGCATGACTTTATTATTTTTCTGATGACTGCATAGGATTCCATTGTGGAAATATAGCAAAATTTAAAATATCCATTAATCTATTATTGAACATTTGAGCTGTTTTTATATCCTGGCTATTATATGTACAATACTGAGTATATACAATAATATTCTATAATATTATGCATATATTTTCAAATTAATGGTTTTGAATTTGTGGAGTCGATATTTAAAGTGGTATAGCTTATTGAAACCAAATGATCATATCAAATGACATGGAGAAAGCTTTTTAACAAAATTCAACATTATTTATAATAAAAGCCTTCAAGATAATTGGGATAGAACATTACTCAAATTAAGATCAGGTTGGCAGAAATTCAATAAATTCAATAAAAATATGAATTTGTTTAAATCTACTGGTATATTATAATAATGACCTAGAAAAAAATCTATAGATAGATTTTGTTATTCAAACCTGAGGACTCTTCTACATGAACCAGTTTTATGAAGAGAATTTAACATTGAATCATTGAGGATCTTGAATCATTGAAGATCATGAAAGATCTACAAATTCAGATATGTGGAAGATCAAAGTACTAACTGAAAAGATTCTGTTTATATGTTCAGGTAAACACAGAAAGTTTTGTTCAAATAGAAGGTAGGTTGAGAGTAAAAAATATTACTACTACAGTAAATAAAGATTAGATAGAAATAGTTCAGGTAAAATAAAATGACAAAACAGGACGAAGGCATGGGATGTAGGGACTATATCATTAGAGGCTAGTCAATAAATACAACTTCCTTTGTTTTTCCTTTTGGATTTTGGGCAACATTTGACGGTGCTCAGGAATTATTCCCTACTCTGCTGCACTCAGGAATCCTTAAGCGAGTTTAAGTGACCAGTTGGGTATTGGGGATTGAAATCAGGTTGGCTGCATATAAGACATACATCTTACTTGCCGTAATGTGGCTCTGAAGTGCTCAGGGCTTACTTCTGGCTCTGTACTCAATGGTGACTCCTGGCACTGCTCAGGGCAACTAACATGCAGTGCTGCTGAAAACTGAACTGGATCAGTTGTGTGCAAGATAAAGGCCTTAACCCTTGTACTATCTCTCCAGTCCTGGGTTCAAGTTTTCTTTGAACATTTACTAATTGTATGTTCTTGGCAGCTATTGTTCTTTTAAGCTTCAGCATGTTTAACCATTAAATATTGGTCACATTGAAATCATAGTTCATTTCTCAATTGAATAAAATAAAATTTAAAAGTATCTTAGCTATAGTAAGAATTCAAAAAAATAGTCTACACAGTGGCTAATTAATCAGGCATACCCAAAGAACAAGAAATGATATAATGAGATAATAGTCTGACCATTTATAACCAGATAATGAATCAAACAAGACATTAGAATGAATTAAATATTGTGCTAAAATGCGATCTAAATGAGAAAGACATGTGAGACAATTGAAAAGGATATATTTAAAGAAATCAAGCAAATTTTCTAGAGGTTGAAGTGAGAGGACAACAGTAAGGCATTTGCCTTGCATGCAGCCAACCCGGGTTAGACCTGGATTCGATTCTGGGCATCCCATATGGTCTCCTGAACCTGCCAGGAGCGATTTCTCAACACAGAGCCAGGAGTAACCCCTGAGTGTCACCAGTGTACCCCAAAACAAAACAAAACAAAACAAAAAGAAACGTTTTCTAATGTTGATAATGAAGAGCATATAGACTACTATAGCTCATTATTCTCTTTCAGTACAATAAAGCCACTAATTAAAATATTATTTATATAATGACTAGTTACTAACCTTTTAAAAATTACATTGAAAATAGAATATAGCACATATATTTTTAAAAACCCCAACAATTCAATGCACATTTTCTATCTTTGTCAAACTCTGCTAACTCATTATAACTTCTGATTGGTGTGATACATTTTCTGATAAAATCTATCATTTTATTTGTATTGCTTTTTTGTAATGCTTAACAAATACATATAAATAATCGTTAGAAAAGATGTTAAGGAACAATGAGAAGAAAAATGTAAGAAAATTCTTTAAAATAGTTTACCATCTCACAAAAGCCCTTTCTTTTGGGTTAGAGGTACTTCTATACAAGGCTATCTTTAAATTTTGGAATAATCATAAACAGAATTGTTCATGAAAGAAGATAAATACTAGTTTTTATGACTGGGGAGGTGTGAAAAGTGCCATTTGAAAAATGTTGAGTATAGGACAGATTGGTGGCTGAGATTTTTCATAAAAGCACTCTAAATTTACTGTTGACTCTAAACTTCCCATTCAGGGAAAGTTTATTAAACTACAGCATAAGGATGCTCTAAATTGCTACAGAAACATTCACTATTATCTCATTGTATTTTCTTTCCCACTCTTTAGTGAAGAGTCAGTTGCCTATTAAGTTATTACTATTCTAATTGAATAAAGCCAGTGCTCCTGATATTACACAGGAGTAAATCAAAGCAAGCTGTTAGGTCACTATAAGCTATAGGACATTTTACATCAGAAAGTATTCTCTATTATAGGTTGAATGTTTCACATTGTTAATAAGGGGACCTTATATCTATGTTATTAAAGGCTCACCAAAGCATCTGTCGTGTCAGTTGATTTGACTCAATTCTTATTTTCTAACTAACATGTTTCTCCCAAGTGACTGATGACCTATTTCACAATGTAGAAAAAAAAATGTCAGTTCTTCCACTGTGATTATTGAAAACTAACTTGTTCTCTCTTCCTAGTAATTATCTTCCCCTCTTCCAATCTTAAAAATCTAATTTTTTGGAAGAGTTTTATACCCACTTAACAGATTCATAAATGTTACCTCTCCAAAGGGTTGGATTTTATCTTTCTGAATAGTTAGAAAAAATTAAAATGCATAATTATAGAGATTAACAATAACTTTCTGACAGACTGATATAGAGAAATTGTCTTTTATACCTTGGAATGTAGATTGGGTTAGTAATAAAGAGATAAAAAGACTAGACAACCATTGCAAAGGAGTTTGTCATGTTAACTATAATAGCAGTAAACATTTAATCATAAACAGGTGCAAACAAAAGTGTAACATTGAGGCATCATGAAGAAAGGCTTTATTTGACGTTGTAAATAATTAACTGTGGAATAGGGAGAATGAGAGATATAATTAGAATCTGGACACTGAAATTAGAAGAATAGAAATATGATGATCATGTTACAAAACCAGGAAGGCAGTTGATTAAGAGCTTCAGAAGACTCTAAACCAGATTTTTTACATGTTAAAGAGACAACACAGAAAACCTCCCAGCATTTAAGTGAAGCAATATAGACTGTGTCATTGACTCTTTAGGGGAGTCAATTTACTGACTATAATCTCATCTGGAGAATGCTATTTATGTAAATTATTTAACTGACTTCACATTTATATGACTTAACTAATTTGACCTTAGGCATATACCTCAGAGGAGGAAAGTAAATACCAGAAATGGATTTGAGGGAAGGGTCAGAAAAAAGTGACATGAGAAGAGAAAAACATACATGACTAGGATCTTAGTATTCAATAAATGGCTACCAATCAATAAGATTAAAGATACAGAATATCTCTAAGAACAATAGAGCATTCAAAAATTCTATTGATGGTCAACAGCATTAAGTGCAATCGTCAGTAAAAGAAAACAAAAGCCAACATGGGATCCTAGATTTCATATGAGGGATGCCATGCCCTTAATACTGAGAACATTAAATTAAAAGCTGTTATTAAGGAAGTGTACGGAAAAGTTTAATTTGAGTTTAGAGGGGCAATATACAGGGAATATTTCTGTGGTGTAGAATCAGGAAAATTCTAGAAATTTAAAACAGACTAAATAGTAATAGAATTCAATTTCTCTATTGAGTTTAAACTATGCAATTAACATGTGTTGTTGAAGAAAATATCATGTAGCGTGGAACCTTAGAATACAGACAGCTGTTCTGTATTTATTTCACAATGACGGTTTTGGCCCTGATAGTCTGTGGGGAATACCTGTTGCTAAGATTCAATCTGCACAAGACTATATTAATAAAAATTTAGAGATTACTTAGCACGAAATATAAGATAAAACAATATCCTGGATAGGAAGGAGTGTCTCCATCATGAACAAAATATTTACATCTAAATGACTTTGTCAAGACTGTCAAGGAGGCTCTGAAGAAAATGTCCTGGATCTTATGGTGGAACATTTGGCTAACTGTGACTATGTGGGCTCTCCTTGTTTATTTTTGACCCATGTTTAAAATTTTTTTTTAAACAATAAGTTTTTTATTTATTGCCCTAATGTTCATTTTATGTACTTATTTTTATAAATGACATTATGATTTTCATATCATTTCTTTCCTTACATATGAGATATTTTCTTATAGTATCTTATTTATTCATATATTTAACATATTCTTTTTTTTTGGCATTTCTTTTTTTTTAATATAATTTTTATTTTGATCATAGTGGCTTACATATTGTTGACAATAATATTTTAGGTACATATTTACATAAAATCAGGGGGGATTCCCATCTCCAAATTGCCCTCCCTACACCTCCCCATGTTTAAAATTTTAAAAGACTTTGGAACAAGGGTCAAGAACACAGCCTGACTTGATGGCTAGCAAAGATGACTACTTGATTAAAGTTCTTTGAAAGTGCAGACTCCTTGATGTCATTGGTAAACTCCACTCAGACTGCCCCTTGACTAAAGCATTATCTTTTTTTCATTAAAAAAAATAACATACACATATGTACAGATAACTTTTTAAATACATTTTAAGTTATTTATTTATTTAAACACCATCATCACAAAGCTGTTCATGACTGGATTTCAACCTTACAATGTACACCACTTTCACTAGTGCACATTTCCCACCACCAATGTCACCAATTTCTTTCCCCTCTCTGCCCTGCCCATCTGTGGAGCAGACATTTTACTCCTCTCTCTCTTTCTCTCTCTTCTCTCCTCTCCCCTTTTTCCCTTTTAAAGACTGTCATTTTCACATTGTTAATGAAGAGGTACGGTGCCTATCACCTTATCTTTGTTTAAAACCCAGTTCTTATCCATATATATATGCATGTATCTTTTTATAAGATTTATTTTTATTATTATTTTGGCTTTTGGGCCACACCCAGTGATGCTCAGAAGTTGCTCCTGACTCTGCACTCAGAAATTGCTCCTGGCAGGCTCAAGGGACCATATGGGATCCTGGGAATCGAACCCAGGTCCATCCAGGTTTGCTGCATGCAAGGCAAAAACCCTACTGCTGTGCTATCACTTTGGCTCCTACATATATCTTTTATATGCTCATATTTCAAGCAAAATATAGATTTTAAAAACAAAAGTTGCTTTTCAGAGAAATTTACTTTCCTCTAGAACTTAATAGTGTAGAATATTTAATATAGCCTATTAATAAATATTAGATAATGATATCATTCTGACTCAGTTTTGGAGAATTATTATTTGAGTAATAAACAAAGCAAATGTGAGGAAAGACATCAATATTTTCTCATGAGCACTAAGGTTAAAGATCTTCAGCAGAACTTTTAGAATGTCTAGCATATGTCTAATAGTTGATGTACCTTCTTTAGCAGATAGTGAACTATATTCTTGAGCCAAGTGCTTACCAGTCTTTGGGAGAATGGCTACTGTGGCAAATTTTATCTTTATATATATATATATATATATATATATGTTTTGGGGTCATATATATATAAAGATAAATTTTATCTTTATATATATATATATATATATATATATATATATATATATATATATATATGTTTTGGGGTCACACACAATGGTGTCCAGAATTTACTTCTGGCTCTCTTTCAGAACTCACTCCTGGCAGAGCTCTGGGACTATATGGGATGCCAACTTGATTAGCTACATGCATGGCAAGGCAAATGCTCTATCCATCATACTATCACTCTGGTCCCCATTGTATCCTTTTAATTTTTGGTTTTTCAGCCACATATGGTGATGCTCAGGGATTACTCCTGGTTATGTGCTTAGAAATTTCTCCTGGCTTAGGGACCATATGAGATGCTGGGGGATTGAACCGCATTCCGTCCTAGTCCAGCTCGTGCAAGGCAGACGCCTTACCACTTGCACCACCACTCTGGCCCCATTTTATCCTTTTTTTTTTTTTTTTTTTTTTTTGGTTTTTGGGCCACAGGAGTTACTCCTGGCTGTTTGCTCAGAAATAGCTCCTGGCAGGCACGGGGGACCATATGGGACACTGGGATTCGAACCAACCACCTTTGGTCCTGGATCGGCTGCTTGCAAGGCAAACGCTGCTGTGCTATTTCTCTGGGCCCCATTTTATCCTATTTTTAAGATACTTTAATGGTGGTTAAAAATTGTGTGTAACCAATTCATTCTCCAAATAAATGGCTAAATTTAGAAAGGAGACTTGTTAAATTGTATAACTATTCAAAACAAACAAATCACAAATGTAAGGAGGCTAGGTACCTAGACATTTGAGGAATGCCTGGAATTTTTTATTATACTTGGGCTGAAGATTAGACTTACCTTTTAATGTTTTAATCAATTTCTACCTTGTAAAAGAGAAAGTGCCTTCATTATACACTTTATTAACAGTGAAAGATGCATTTAGAATTTAGCTCAACTTAATGGAAACCATAATAATTGGAAATGTCAAACTATTGCACATCTGGTAAAAAATTGAGGTCTCTATAGGAAAAACTTTAAATATCCCCAAAATGATAAACTTTAATTACACTGTAGAACATTTTGGGAGCATAATAAAAATTATAGATGGAGGTATATATTTGTAAAATAATGATACTTAAAACACAAAAAATTCATTAAAAACCTACATACTCAAGCACTGAATACGTTTAGCTCCTCCTTATCATCATTAATTTATCACGATGCAATTCATTCTTAAGAGAAGCAAAAGAGTTGGTAAATTTAAGGGAGGTATCTATAATAATACTTACATTCACTATGTAAATATATTTATTGTTGTATAAGGCTTAAATAGAGGAAATGTATTAAGAAAGATGTGAAAATTATCTGAGAGAATTTAGAAGCATTAATTAACTAATATAAAGACAGAATGTTTACTTTGAAAGAAATAATATGAAAATTGATTTAATATCAAGAGAAAACTATCAAAAAAGGAGAACAAAGGAGATACAAAATAAAAGAAAGTTCAAAATAATTTGCAGCTCAAGGCTTTATTTATTTATTTATTTTTACAAGAAATACATAGAATATTTCAGTAAGATCTTTAAGGAATTCAGGAAAAACAAAGATAGTTTAATAAGTCTCCCTTCCCAGGTGGTTATCCTGTATACTAATAAACAAGAAAATGGTGTGCTGTAGATCTGCAATTGGAGAGTCAGCAACAAATCTTACACTCAACAGACTTTGAGTGATTCTCGTAGACAAATCAGGTCAGCTGATACTGCAAATCAAATTGCTTTTTTGCAAGTTTAAACTTGACCTGAAGAATGCTTCTGATCCATATATTGAAACTATGGAAGAATAAATTTATCTATAGAGATATACTAAAAAATGCACTATTTTAACATTATTCCACAAATTGTAGAAATATGTAGGAGAATGAGAGTTTAAGGTAGAAAAACCTTCGAGAATATTGACAATAGATATTTGTTGTTGTTTTTGTTTTGGAGCCACACCTGGTGACACTTAAGGGTTTCTCCTGGCTATGCTCTCAGAAATCGCTCCTGGCTTGGGGACCATAGGGAATAGAATGTCGGGGGATCGAACTGCAGTCCTAGATTAGTATTTGCAAGACTAACGCCCTACCGCCTGCACCACTGCTCTGGCCCTCAACAACAGTTTATTTTTTTTTAAGAAAATCTTTTAAATAATGTACAGTACAAGGACTTTGTAATTATTTCAGGTATACAATGCAAACATTTTTACTGTATTTTTCTAAATTATTTAAGATATTCTAAATTAAATTTTTATTTAATGTAAACAAAGGAAAAGCAAAATTCTAAATATTTTAGTATCTTATAAATAGATTAGGCTTTGTTATCCACTTTGTCTTCTTGACAGTAAAGTGGTGCTTTCTGAGTTTATAGCTTATTAAGACGCCTTAATCGGAAGGTTTTTGAAATTGTTATTAAAAACTTCATGCATTTGACCGAAGAAGTAGCACAGTAGGTAAGGAACTTGACTTGCATGAAGTCAACCAGGTTTCCACTCAAGAGACCGCAAATAATTTCCAATCCTGCCAGGCACGATCCTTGAGTTCGGAGTTAGGAATAAACAACAACGGAGAGTGCTACCCCGTAACAAACATAACAACAACAACAACAAACAATAAAACTTCCCACAGAACCTGGTCTGTGGAAGACTCTGACACTAATCTTAATGTTTTATAATGGAACATGGTGTTTCTAACAAAGCCAAAGATGTTGAAGTTTACCTGATAAAATAGCATAAACAGCTGTTTTCAAAACTTAAATTCAAATCAAAGCTAATGATGCCAAGCCACTCTGTGGGATCTCTTCTTCCCAAGCTCTGATTACACAGAAAAACGTGTAAGTATCAAATCTAGTTGAGAATTACCCAGAGAAGGCTCTGGCCTGGAAAAGAAGAATCCAGGTTTCCTCTACAGCACCTCCAGGATTGGAACTATTGGAAAATTTAAATTTTTGCTTATTCATTTGCTTAATTCTAGTATTACCTAGATTGCCAAGAAAGGATCGAAGCAACCACTTTCTACTTGCTTCATCTCCTAAATGCAGTTTTTGCTTACTTCAGCAGCCCCAAATGGAAAGCATTCATTCAGTCAAACTCTAGGAAATCCCCTTTAGTAAAGGATTTCTTTCATTATTTTCTGCCTTCCTCATATTCAGCTCCAATGCCTAGTAGGAAAACATTTCTAAAGTTCTCTTTCTCTCTTTACCTCTCTCCCAGAGTAAAGAGAAATATTAACTATACTTTAGTGATGCCCCAACAAAGTGTTTCTTTCTTTTTTTTTTCTTTTGTAAAATCTTTATTTAAGTGCTATAATTACAAGCATGATTGTAGTTGGGTTTCAGTCATAAACAGAACACCCCCTTTCACCAGTGCAACCTTCCCACCACCAATGTCCTTCCCTCACCCCTTCCTGCGTTCAAGACAGGCATTCTGCTTCTCTCATTCATTAACATTGTCATGCTAGTTGTTAATGTAGTTACTTCCCTAACAGCATTTTTTTCACTTTCAGTTTTCTCATTACTAGTCTGAAGTCTTCTACCATCTCTGAAGGTTCTCTTACAATCTCTTAAATGTACGTCTGTGCTTTCTTTGATTCTATATATTGAATACACCTTTTATTTCCTTTGGTTTTGGGGGCACATCTGGCAGTGCTCAGAGGTTACTTCTGACTCTGTATTTAGAAATTACTCCTGGCAGGCTTTGGGGACCATAAGGGAGTTGGGGATAGAACCCTAGTTGGCCATGTGCAAGGCAAGCGCTCTACCCACTGTGCTATCATTCTGACCCCTGAATAAACCTTTTAAATTTATACTATTTTCTGAGATTTTCTTTCTTTAATTTGTTAAAAAAATAACTCTCAGCTTTATCCAATGATACAACTCTTGGCATATAAATGCATAATTAATAAATATTTGGTACAGGCACAAACTCACAAGGCTTTTACTTTTATATTATGCTTTTTGTTCCCCACAATTTGGCTCAAAGCAGTCTTCACCAAACAGATTGCAGAATTAGCTATTAGTTTCCTCCTTTCTTCTCTAATTTGCTTTGCTGTTTTGCTGATAGAAGATTCAGAGAAGATCAGACTCAAAAATATAGAAAGGTAGACGTTTAGCAATGGAGTATGTGATTTCAAAATATTCAAAAATATATAAAAAGCATTTTTCTAGAGTATCTGCCTATGATTTGCTCATTCTTCTTCTCTACTAACATAAAATAAAAGTTTTGGTTTTGTTTATGGAAAATATGTAATTTTCTTCCCATATTTGTTTTGTTAGCAATGTCAATATGATCTATAAGACTGTAACTTATGAAGTCTCTACCTTCTTAAATATTGTTGATTGCTATTGATTCACTGAGTACTTACTCCAAGCTATCAGTATATTTATATATACAACATCTGTTCCAAATAATTTTTCTTCAAAATACTCTTTGCTTCATTTATGCATATTTTTATCTCTTTATATATTTTAGAAAACAAGTATGCTTTAATAGTTTTCTCTTGTAAAATTTTTTTTATCAAAATTACTCCTGAGATGAGACAGTTAAACTTTTGGAAAGTTCACTTATTTTTTTAAAAAAGTGACTCTTTTATATGTCCTGCAAAATAGGCTTCTGCTAATAAAGAAGTAACTCTGTTTGACAGTCTTACAGTATTAGTACATAAACAGACCTTGAGTTCCAGGCCTTGTTTTCTTGCTGATCAATTCTAAATATTATTATTTACTATGCATGTTGATGTTTTGGCTTGGTGAGCTTGTCTATAAAAATGATACACAAGTTTGAAGAATTGTTATCTGTTCCCTTGTTTATTTGTAGAGGAAAATTTTCTATTTACTTCATTCCTTCTTCAGAACAAAATATTTTATGTTCACATGATATTTTTGAAGAAATAAAAGGCTTCTTATTCATCTTTGTCCCTTTTACCTCATGTCATGGTATGTCTATTTCATAGTAAGTATTAAGTAACTGCTTAAAGTCACTTATAGTTAATAATCATAGAAGGTTTTATAGCATGATTTGAAATGAGAAACCACAAAGTAAAAGTGAATAAAATTGATTCAATGAAATTTTACATGAGTGGAAAAAACAATAAACAAATTCAAAATATGAAATATAAACTTCAAAACTATATTTAAGATGAAAGACAAAGGGATAGTGTTCATAATATAAAAAGCATTTGAATCAACACTTTAAAATGAATAGGCAAAAGCCATACAATCAGTTATCAGAAGCATATAAAATTTTCTATGCTAATGAAATAATAAGCAAATTAAATAATCTATCACTTTCTTTAATCAGGTAGTCAAAAAGTCAAATGATTGCTGTTAAACATTTTTGAAAAACATAAGAAAATGATCATTTAGTGTGAGTTGGAATAAAAATTGCAAAATGTAGGACTTGATAATCCCCTTTAAAATTTAAATGTACTAGAAGTTTCAACTTATACATTTTGGAATTAGAAAATATTCCAGAGATATGCCAGTGTACATAGAAATATATTGAGTAGAGTAATGTTTACTGAATTTTTCAAATTTGTGACATAATATAAGCAAATATCTCTGAGTTTGATGAAATAATTTAAAAATAAGATAAACTGCATAACGGTGGCCCATTTTAAGTATATTTTACATACTTATACTTCAGAAATATATTTATAAATAAAAATTTGATACATATTTAATATAGTTTTAAAGATAAAAATGTATAATAAAGCATCTGGGGTATGAGTTTAGCATCAGATGTTAAAGGAATCTAAAAATATATGAAATGAATACGTGAACTAATTTTAGAATGAAAGAATATCTGAAAAGATTTGGAAAAAAACACGATATATGTAACCAGAAAAAAGTAAATCTCTGATGAAAATAATTTTAAAAATCAAAGTTATCAAAAGCCCAGAAAAAGGAGAATGACAACACAAACTACTAGAATATTTAAAGAATTCACAAAACAAAGAAGATAAACAGTATTGAAAGTAAAAATTTTCAAATTTAAAATCCAAAATTATTGGGAAGGGACAGTTTTCTGATATAAAAATGGTAAATTTATTTATATTAAAATGTCTTCTAGAAATGAGAAATAACATAATTGAAGATGAAAACTCAAATACAGATCAAATTTATTTTACACAATTCAGAAGTGTACTGAACTGGAAGGAAAATATAAGAGAATTGTTGACAATGAATGAAGCATAGTGTAATAAAGACACGAAACATTTGAAGGAAATCACAGTGGGCACCGAGAGTGGAGTGATAATGCCAAACATATATATGCAGTAGATATCTGTTCAAGAAGGAAAGAAGGTTAGTAGATGCAAATTTTTAAATAACATGTGCCTGAAGTTTTACTAGATTTCACAAGCATGTAAATCAATGGACAGAGAACTAGTGCACTGTAAGTAAACCAAATCAAAGTAAGTGTAGCTATGTATATCAGTGGATCTGCAGAATCTGCAAGACTATTACCATAGCCTTCACTCTCCTCTCCAAGGCCCTGCAACAGGTAAGCTGACAGCTTTCTGCATCTGCACCCTGGAAACTTTTTTGAGTGTTCCACTGTCGACTGTTGTCTCCCCAGAGGGCTCCTAGCTAATATTGGAATGATTGATACCTTATAAAGTAGCCCAGTGCCAAACACTTCTAGGAAGGAATTTGTAAGTTCCGAGCTTCTTGAGACTATAGGCGAGCCATTCCATACACAGCTCCCTCTCCTTTTCCTCTCTTTTAGCTCTGTCAGGCTGCATTGCAGTTTGAAGGCTAGCCTTTGTGCCTGTTGCTCCCCTAGTCCTGTTGTCCCTTTTCCTTCACTTCACTGGCATTTCCTTTCCTCGAAGAACTACTTGCAAAGTTTATTCAGATTCCGGCTCCATCTCTCACAGGTAAAGACCCCTAAGGAGAGTTAACAAGCCATTTTTATAGGGTTGTTGGGGCTTCAAGTTAGGGGTAAAACTATAGGTTCCTATTACATGTTGCATAAGCCAGATTTTTTTAAAATTTTTATTGTGACCAAAGTGCATACTTTTTATGTTTTGATTTGATTTGTTATTTTCTTTTTTTTTTAATTTATTTAAACACCTTAATTACATACATCATTGTGTTTGGGTTTCAGTCATGTGAAGAACACCACCTATCACCAGTGCAACATTCCCATCACCAATGTCCCAAGTCTCCCTTCGCCCCACCCGACCCCCGCCTGTACTCTAGACAGGCTCTCCATTTTCCTCATACATTCTCATTATTAGGACAGTTCAAAATGTAGTTATTTCCCTAACTAAACTCATCACTCTTTGTGGTGAGCTTCCTGAGGTGAGCTGGAACTTCCAGCTCTTTTCTCTTTTGTGTCTGAAAATTATTATTACAAGGGTGTCTTTCATTTTTCTTAAAACCCATAGATGAGTGAGACCATTCTGCGTTTTTCTCTCTCTCTCTGACTTATTTCACTCAGCATAATAGATTCCGTGTACATCCATGTATAGGAAAATTTCATGACTTCATCTCTCCTGACAGCTGCATAATATTCCATTGTATATATGTACCACAGTTTCTTTAGCCATTCGTCTGTTGAAGGGCATCTTGGTTGTTTCCAGAGTCTTGCTATGGTAAATAGTGCTGCAATGAATATAGGTGTAAGGAAGGAGTTTTTGTATTGTATTTTTGTGTTCCTAGGGTATATTCCTAGGAGTGGTATAGCTGGATCGTATGGGAGCTCGATTTCCAGTTTTTGGAGGAATCTCCATATCGCTTTCCATAAAGGTTCAACTGGACGGCATTCCCACCAGCAGTGGATAAGAGTTCCTTTCTCTCCACATCCCCGCCAACACTGTTTATTCTCATTCTTTGTGATGTGTGCCATTCTCTGGGGTGTGAGGTGGTATCTCATCATTGTTTTGATTTGCATCTCCCTGATGATTAGCGATGTGGAACATTTTTTCATGTGTCTTTTGGCCATGTGTATTTCTTCTTTGTCAAAGTGTCTGTTCATTTCTTCTCCCCATTTTTTGATGGGGTTAGATGTTTTTTTCTTGTAAAGTTCTGTCAGTGCCTTGTATATTTTGGAGATTAGCCCCTTATCTGATGGGTATTGGGTGAATAGTTTCTCCTACTCAGTGGGTGGCTCTTGTATCCTGGGCACTATTTCCTTTGAGGTGCAGAAGCTTCTCAGCTTAATATATTCCCATCTGTTAATCTCTGCTTTCACTGCTTGGAGAGTGCAGTTTCCTCCTTGAAGATGCCTGTAATGTCCTGGAGTGTTTTGCCTATGTGCTGTTCTATATAACTTATGGTATTGGGGCTGATATCGAGGTCTTTAATCCATTTGGATTTTACCTTGGTACATGATGTTAGCTGGGGGTCTATGTTCAATTTTTTGCAAGTGGCTATCCAATTGTGCCAACACCACTTGTTGAAGAGGCTTTCCCTGCTCCATTTAGGATTTCCTGCTCCTTTATCAAAAATTAGGTGGTTGTATGTCTGGGGAACATTTTCTGAGTATTCAAGCCTATTCCACTGATCTGAGGACCTATCCTTATTCCAATACCATGCTGTTTTGATAACTGTTGCTTTGTAGTACAGTTTAAAGTTGGGGAAAGTAATTCCTCCCATATTCTTTTTCCCAATGATTGCTTTAGCTATTCGAGGGTGTTTATTGTTCCAAATGAATTTCAAAAGTGTCTGATCCACTTCTTTGAAGAATGTCATGGGTATCTTTAGAGGGATGGCATTAAATCTGTATAATACCTTGGGGAGTATTGCCATTTTGATGATGTTAATCATGCCAATCCATGAGCAGGGTATGCGTTTCCATTTCCGTGTGTCCTCTCTTATTTCTTGGAGCAGAGTTTTATAGTTTTCTTTGTATAGGTCCTTCACATTTTTAGTCAAGTTGATTCCAAGATATTTGAGTTTGTGTGGCACTATTGTGAATGGGGTTATTTTCTTAATGTCCATTTCATCCTTATTACTATTGGTGTATAGAAAGGCCATGGATTTTTGTGTGTTAATTTTGTAGCCTGCCACCGTGCTATATGAGTCTATTGTTTCTAGAAGCTTTTTGATAGAGTCTTTAGGGTTTTCTAAGTAGAGTATCATGTCATCTGCAAACAGTGAGAGCTTGACTTCTTCCTTTCCTATCTGGATTCCCTTGATATCCTTTTCTTGCCTAATCGCTATAGCAAGTACTTCCTGTGCTATGTTGAATAGGAGTGGTGAGAGAGGACAGCCTTGTCTTGTGCCAGAATTTAGAGGGAAGGCTTTCAGTTTTTCTCCATTGAGGATAATATTTGCCACTGGCTTGTGGTAGATGGCCTTCAATATATTGAGAAAGGTTCCCTCCATTCCCATCTTGCTGAGAGTTTTGATCAAGAATGGGTGTTGGACCTTATCAAATGCTTTCTCTGCATCTATTGATATGATCATGTGGTTTTTATTTTTCTTGTTATTGATGTTGTGTATTATGTTGATAGATTTACGGAAGTTAAACCAGCCTTGCATTCCTGGGATGAAACCTACTTGATCGTAGTGGATGATCTTCTTAACGAGGCATTGAATCCTATTTGCCAGGATTTTGTTGAGGATCTTTGCATCTGCATTCATCAGTGATATTGGTCTGTAATTTTCTTTTTTTGTAGCATCTCTGTCTGGTTTAGGTATCAAGGTGATGTTGGCTTCATAAATGCTATTTGGAAGTGTTTCTGTTTGTTCAATTTCATGAAAGAGTCTTGCCAAGATTGGCAGTAGTTCCTCTTGGAAAGTTTGATAGAATTCATTAGTGAATCCATCTGGACCTGGGCTTTTGTTTTTCGGCAGACATTTGATTACTGTTTTAATTTCATCAATGGTGATGGGTGTGTTTAGATATGCTACATCCTCTTCCTTCAACCGTGGAAGATTATAAGAGTCCAAGAATTTATCCATTTCTTCCAGGTTCTCATTTTTAGTGGCGTAGAGTTTTTCAAAGTAGTTTCTGATTACCCTTTGAATCTCTGTCATATCAGTAGTGATCTCTCCTTTTTCATTCCTGATACGAGTTATCAAGTTTCTCTCTCTCTCTTTCTTTGTTAGGTTTGCCAGTGGTCTATCAATCTTTTTTATTTTTTCAAAGAACCAACTTCTGCTTTCGTTGATCTTTCGGATTTTTTTTTGAATTTCCACTTCGTTGATTTCTGCTCTCAGCTTTGTTATTTCCTTCTGTCTTCCTATTCTTGGGTCCTTTTGTTGAGCATTTTCTAGTTCTATTAGCTGTGTCATTAAGCTACTCAGGTAAGCTCCTTCTTCCTTCCTGATGTGTGCTTGCAAAGCTATAAATTTTCCTCTCAGTACTGCTTTTGCTGTGTCCCATAAGTTCTGATAGTTTGTGTCTTTATTGTCATTTGTTTCCAGGAACCTTTTGATTTCCTCCTTGATTTCATCTCGGACCCACTGGTTATTGAGCATGAGGCTGTTTAACCTCCAGGTGTTAAAGTGTTTCTTCTGAGTCCCTTTGGAGTTCACAAATAATTTCAGAGCCTTGTGGTCAGCGAAGGTAGTCTGCAAAATTTCTATTCTCTTGATATTATGGAGGTATGTTTTATGTGCCAGCATGTAGTCTATCCTGGAGAATGTCCCATGTACATTGGAGAAGAATGTGTATCCAGGTTTCTGGGGATGGAGTGTCCTATATATATCCACTAGGCCTCTTTCTTCCATTTCTCTCCTCAGGTCTAGTATATTCTTGTTGGGTTTCTGTCTGGTTGACCTATCCAGTGTTGACAAAGCCGTGTTAAGGTCCCCCACAATTATTGTGTTGTTGTTGATATTATTTTTCAGATTTGTCAACAGTTGTATTAAATATTTTGCTGGCCCCTCATTCGGTGCATATATGTTTAGGAGAGTGAATTCTTCCTGTTCTACGTACCCCTTGATTAATATAAAATGTCCATCTTTGTCCCTTACAACCTGCCTGAATATAAAATTTGCATTATCTGATATTAGTATGGCCACTCCAGCTTTTTTATGGGTGTTGTTTGCTTGGATAATTTTTCTCCAGCCTTTTATTTTGAGTCTATGTTTGTTCTGACTATTCAGGTGCGTTTCTTGTAGGCAGCAGAAGGTTGGATTGAGTTTTTTGATCCATTTAGCCACTCTGTGTCTCTTGACTGGTGCATTTAGTCCATTGACGTTGAGAGAAAGAATTGTCCTGGGATTTAACGCCATCTTTATTTCAAAATTTGGTGTGTCTTTTGGGTAGTCTTGTCTTAGATTAGGTCTTTCAGTTTTTCTCTTGAACTGGTTTTGTGTCTGTGAAGTTTCTGAGCTGTTTTTTGTCTGTGAAGCCATGTATTCTTCCGTCAAATCGGAAAGTGAGTTTTGCTGGGTATAGTATTCTGGGTGAAGCATTCATTTCATTCAGTCTTGTCACAATATCCCACCACTGCTTTCTGGCATTGAGTGTTTCTGGTGACAGGTCTGCTGTAAATCTCAGGGAAGCTTGCTTGTACGTGATTTCCCCTTTTGGTCTTGCTGTGTTCAGAATTCTGTCTCTATCTGTGGGATTTGTCATTGTGACTAGGATGTGTCTTGGGGTGGTTTTTCTGGGGTCTCTTTTGGTTGGTACTCTTCGGGCATGCAGGATTTGATCACATATATTCTTTAGCTCTGGAAGTTTCTCTTTAATGATGTTCTTGACCGTTGATTCTTCCTGGAAATTTTCTTCCTGGGTCTCTGGGACTCCAATGATTCTTAAGTTGTTTCTGTTGATCTTATCATAGACTTCTATTTTCATCTGTTCCCATTCTTTGACTAATTTTTCCATTGTCTGCTCATTTGCTTTAAGTTTTTTGTCCAATCTCTCCTGCTGTATGGAATTGTTATATATCTCATCTTCCACAGCACCAAGTCTATTCTCAGCTTCTGATACCCTGTCCCAGAGCTTATCCATTTTGTCATTCACTTCGTTTACTGACTTTTTCAGTCCTGTTAGTTGACATGTTATTTCAGTTTGGAGTTTTGTGATTTCTGTCTTCATATTTTCTTGGTTCTTATTAGTGTTCTGTTCAACTCTATCCATGGTTTCTTTGAGTTCTTTGAGCATCTTCCATATTGCTAGTCTAAAGTCCTTATCTGAGAGGTTGATTAGTTGGTTGGTCATTATCTGGTTCTCAGAATTGTCATCTTCATTCTCTATGTCTGATGCTGGCCTGTGTTGTTTCCCCATTGTCACACATGTATTGTGGGTTTTTCTACGTGTTGTGGTGTTATTCATTGTCTATATGATGCAGGCAGCACACTCCTCTGGCTCCTCCCTTTCTGGATGGGCTGACTTGCCTCTAAGGGAGGGGAGTCCTTCGTGGATGAAGCCTCACACTGGGTCAAATCTTAGGCCCGAGCATGCAACAGAGAAGACAGTCCAGAGAGAAATGTTTGCTTCTGTGATATAGCACCGTTTTTAGTGTAATTTTTCCTTCTTGTTGCAATGGTGTTCTTTCCTTAGAAAGAGTGCACAGCCGCTCCGCTTCGCTACGCGGCCGTGCTCCGCTAGAGCCTCTTTTTGCCCCACTCGCAAGAGTTTCACGCAAGAGGACAGTAGACAGACATAGACAGGTCACACTCACAGTTTTTCACAGTTGGGCCCCACTGGGCCGGTGTACTTTCGTGGACTTTCCCTGCCTGGTGTCACACACAGGGAGCCGGCTTTTGCAAAGCTTAGCTGGTTTTCATGCTCTGTAGTCCCTCCCTGAAAATGGCGTCTGGGCGAGCGAGGTTTCTGGAGCCTCTTTTTGCCCCACTCGCAAGAGTTTCACGCAAGAGGACAGTAGACAGACATAGACAGGTCACACTCACAGTTTTTCACAGTTGGGCCCCACTGGGCAAGTGTACTTTCGAGGATTTTCCCCACCTGGTGTCACACACAGGGAGCCGGCTTTTGCAAAGCTTAGCCGGTTTTCATGCTCTGTAGCCCCTCCCTGAAAATGGTTTGTTATTTTCCTTCTTTGTGTTCTTCCACTTTTCTCTTTCTTTTTCACACTTGTGGTTATTATTTAGAGATTTATTTTTATTTTTATTTTCCGGGTCCATTTTTTTTCTTTTTCTTCCATTTTTTTCTTGTCTCCTCCTTTTTTTGGTAGTTGTCACCAAATTTTTTCTCCCCTTTTTCTTATCCTTTTTATCTCCAATGACGGTGAAATGGATGCTCAATCTACAACAAACTGTAAAGTGGAGACCAGTTGCACTGGCATACTGGGGGGGTAGAGGGAGATGTGGGATGCATGCTGGGAATAGGGACGGAGGGAGGACAGCACCGGTGGTGGGAATGCCCCTCATTCATTGTCACTATGTACCATAAATGATGCAGTGAAAGATTTGTAATGCACTTTGGTCACAATAAAATTTAGAAGAACTACTTTTTATTTCTAATTTTGTCCAGGAGTTTGGTTTGCAGAGGACATGAATAGATACAGAGAGAAAGCCTTAAAAGCAAACAGTAAAGCCAGTTCACCACTAAGTAACAACAAATAGATTCACAGAGAGTTTATATAGGAAAGGAGACCAATGTGCATATGAATAATATCCTTAGAATGATAAGAGAACATGTCTAATACATAGCACTATGTTATGATACATAACACTATCTTTTTTTTTATTTTTTTTTCTATGTATGTTTAATTTCTTTTTTTTTTAATTTTTATTTTTAATTATGAGAACAAGGGTGCAAAGTAAGAGGTAAAGTTACAGTGGAAGGACAATCACCCATAACATAATTCTCAGAAGTCCCCTTGCTGATATCTTAACTTTGAAATTTCAGCCAAAGAACATTAAGATAAATAAGACAGAATCCATGTACAATTACTTTGTCCCTCAAGTCCCCAGATTGTAACACATTATAATATTTCTTAACAGTACACAAGGCAATCTAAAGCCATTAAACTTATGTAACTCCTTAAACATTACAGGCATAGTATTTTCTTACATTTCCATATACATGCATATTAGCTTAAGTTAACCTCAAATTTTAAGTGAGTTCTTTTTAAGGATTAGAGTCAAAGGAGCACAGTAAGAATGGTGTTAGAGTGGCAATTGTTGTTTGCATAGGCCCACCAAAATATGAGGGACATGGAAAGAAATAACCTTGGCCTAAGTACAAAGAGACCCGACCCCTGAAGTTTCCTGGCACAAGACCAAGTCTAGGCTCCAAGCAAGCTAGATCATCCAATCCAATACATTGTCTGTAGTGCCAACATACTTTTATTTTTCACACAGTCTCTGTTGTTGGTATCATGTTTCTGTATTAAAGATCCTGGAATCTGCATATCTTACATTGAAGTCAGGACGTGGAGCATCCTCTCCTTTCACCTCACAATCAAAGGGCAATGCAGGGAGCCCTGTCCTGTAAGCAGGTCGTTGTACATAACACTATCTTGTTAAATCATTTATTTGGAAGGGTTTAAAAGAATATTTCTGAGTCTTAAAAGTCTTAAAGTCTTAAAAGTCTAAAGACCCTCAGAAAAAATGTGAACCTAAAAAAAAGAGGCAAGAAGCAATGCTGAACAATACCATAAACTACATATAAAGTTATAAATGTTTTATTATAAATATTAAAAATAATATACCTCAGCATTTCAAAGATGAGATCAATAACAACAAAATTAGAAATTAATTTGATCTGATTTAAATATAAAAAGTGTCTTATACTATTGGGGGTGTAAAATATTAAACATATTAATATATTTTAATTTTAACTCTAATATTAGAACGTAAAATGCAAGATAATCACCAAAACCACAAAAATAAAATAACTAATGCCCAAGAAAAAGAGATAATAAATTTTAAAACTTGGTACAGTCACTAGAAAGAAGAAAATGGGTGACTGAGAAGCAACAGAATGCGTGATAAATAGAAACTGAAAGTTAACACTGAATAAATACATTTTCATAGGCATATGAATTTTTTAAATGACATTTTTATTTAAGCACCATAATTACAAACATATTTGTAGTTAGGTTTCAGTTATAAAAAATGAACACCGACCTCTACCAGTGTAACCATCCTACCAACAATGACTACCAATTAAGAATCTTCAATTGAATTGAAAAATAAAAGTCAGCTCTATGTTACCTTAAAAACATGAAACATAAACACAGACATATTGAAAGTAAGGAGATATTGATAGGAGTGTCAGGAAAACAGTAGTCAAAAGAGAACTGGAATAGCAGGCTTTAAAATCTGAACATTTTAATAATAAATGAAATAGACTTGATAGAAAAATCAAATACTTAATGGGGATGTCTATATTTTCCTTGTATGTTCATTATCTGAATACTTATGCCAATTAATGTGTTTATTTGTAAAGAAATAGCCTCCTCTGTTCCTTTTTAATGGTTAATTTCTTTAAAAATTTTTATCTTTTTTCATTTATATATATATCTTTTTTCATATATATATATATATGTTCATTTCACTTGTTTTGGTTCTGCTTGGTATGAAATTTTAGAAGAAAAAAATCCTGCTTGGAATAAAAGCCCAGGTCAAAAACAGGGCAGAGAATGTAAAGCCTGTCATTCTTATCCCCAAAGGCACCAGCAATGGAAAAAGGCACTGTTCCCTTTTGCAAAAGCATAATAAAAAAAGGGGGAAATCTTATATATAGAAACAAACTCTTTATCTAATAGGGATAAGAGCCTTTACATTTTATAATACAGGGGCACCTCCCACCCTGAACACGTGTCATGAGGACCCGACTCCATATATTGGGACAGTGACCATCCAATCCCGAATCCCAGATCCCAAAAGAAGATCAGACATAGCTCTCTACAACAGCACCAGGGAACCAAATTCCCCCTGGAAAATCCGTAATACCATTCTGGCACCAGGTTGATATGACAACCTGACAATGAGGAAATAGCAAAAACTTGACCCAAGAAAGTTTGCCTTGTTGCATCACCTAACGGTAAAATGAAATCAGAAGACATGCGGTTCTTTTATCTGTGCAAAAACCAATATCACTAATTACAGAAGACAGGTTATGACAAACATGACTGGGAAGAACCTATCCTAGGATCAATAAGAAAGATCTTAGCCTAGGTTTCGACCTAGGGTTTATACAAAAACCAAGAATTATGAATTTATAGAAAAACCATAATTCTGACTTTGACAAGCAGAAAATTCTGATGCTATAAGAAAAGACTCTATCCTAGGCTTTGACTCAGGATCTGTGCACAAGCCAAGATCACTAATTACAGAAGATTGACTACAACAAACGTGACAGAACAGATCTTCTAGAATCATAACAAAATTCTATCCTAGATGTTGTCGTATGACCCATTGAAATACCAAAATCTCTAGCTACAGAAGACTGAGTTTGTCATCCACAACTGAGCAGAAAGTTTCCTGGCACCATAAAAAGACCTTGGTGCTCGAGAAATGAGCGTGTATGTAGTTGCTCCCATGACAGTATGCTTCAAGGGTGGAGAAACTCTGTACCTCCTAAGCCAAGGAAATTACCTCTAACTTCCCCAATACTTATTGTGCCTATGCAAAAAACCCAAACAAACAAACAACAACAACAACAACAGAAAAACCCCAAACCAAAAACAAAGCCTGACCACACCAGTCCTTTTTCTCTTCCCTTTTTTTTTCTTGTGGGTTTTGTTGATGATTTTTTTTTTGTAGCCGCTGTTGTGTTTTTTGTCACTGCTTATTTTTGTTTTGATTTTTGTTTTTGTTTTCCTTATCTTTTTTTTCTTTCTTCTTCTGAACAAATATTTATGGATTCCCCCCAGTGTTTCTTTTTTACTATTCTTTCTTTTCTTTTTTTACAACAACACCACAGAACTTGAATCATCTTGCTCTTCCTCATAACTAGAGGGGAAAAGATGGATGGTACTAGGAACAATCATCCATATAAACATTGAGTGTAAATAAAAACTAATCAGACTTAAGCACCAAACCCAAAGTCAATGACACCAAAATCAATACCCAAATCTACAGCAAGCTATATACAAAGGAGACCTCTTACACGAGTAGTCCAAGGGTCAAAGGAGAGAGTTATGGGATGCATGCTGGGAACAGGGGTGGAGGGAGGACAACATTGGTGGTGGGAATGGTCCTAATTTATTGTCACTTTGTACCTTAAATATTACTGTGGAAGACTTATAATTCACTTTGATCACAATAAAATTATTTAAAATAACTAATGACTTTATAAATGAATTATTTATTGAATGTGATCGGGGCTGAGAGATAGTATAGTGTTAGACAAATGACTAGCAGGAGCCTGATCCAGGCTTGAGCCTTGGCACCATAACGTCTTCAGAATACCACTGCAGCCCTGCCTGAGAGGTCTCTGGGAACTGCTGGTATGGTTTGGGCACCACATATTCTTGGCATCACAAGATCAAAGCAACATTGAATACTTGATCCTCTGCCTCAAACCACTAGCTTGATTGGTTCAGAATAGCCAATGTGGCCTTTGGTTTCTTGAGAATTAAAAAAAGGGACAAAATGTGCACAATTATATATATGGGCTATTTGAAAGATTTAAGCCTAAATTATACATTTTTCATTTTTCATGAATAGATATCCATAAGTATAATGTTCTAAGATTTGGGGATTATTAATAGTTTTCTATATCTTCAGATATTTAGGCAGTTGCATGTTAAGACAAATCTGCATTTAGTTTTAAGGTCCAACACAATTTGACTACTCACAATTTGAATTATAATTATAGATGTTATTACTGAAAGGTCTGATACCCCAAATATGACCTTAGACTCCTAAAGCACATACATATATAAACACACATATATACATGTATACACATATCTGTATATGGACAGATATAGGTATGTATTTATTACTGAATCTTATGACAATTATTGTTTGAGACTAACTTATTTACTTAAAATTCATCTATATTTGTACAAAAATATAGATTAAAAATTAGAAAAGTAGTATATATTTATATGTACATATGTGCATAACCTTCTATAGAAAGAAAAACATTGAATTACCTATCTAAGACTTACAAAACAAGAAACATAGTTAAGGCAACTAGGTCAAAGCAATTTAAAAAGAGTCTGAAACGCTAATTAAAATTAAAAATATAAACTATAATATCAGATTTATACAGAAATAGATGTTATAATCTTAGGTTGATTTTATACTTAGAATATAATTAAAATCATCTTGTTTGCTTAGAATTGCAAAAAATAAACACAGATCAAAATTATTAGGTTATATTTTAAAATGTTAAATTAGACAAATTAAATCATCTGAATTCATTTATAAAGTCACTTTTTATTTCAGAAATGAATAATGACTATTTTGTGGCATAAATAACAAGCAGAACTAAGAATGTAGCTCAGTGGTAGAGCACTTGCCTTACATAAATCCCTATATTTGGTCTCTGACACTGAAAAAATATAGAAGATTCACTTGTGAAAAAGGTTGCAATTACGTTCAGTATTGTGTTTGTGGAACTGACATAAACAAACAACAAGCAATTCTTTTATTAAGAATTTGAGTAAGTGCCCATTGAAAACTATACATTACTGTTGAGTTACTCAGTACTTTACAATAACTCTTAATATTTATAACGTGCTAAAGTTAATAAAATATCTTCTCCATTGAAAATTTTATAAAGAAATATATGTTACTTAGTTCAATGGCTTAAATATTCAATTTTTGTTAATTTTGGTTATCTGTAAGACATACAAATAATCATAATAAAAATATCAAATTAATAAGCTATATAGATGCTTAAAATATTTTAACATAAAATAATTTATGTTTGATAATTATTAATCATTGTTTTATTTCATTGACTGGTTCATTTTGTCATTTCTAATTTTAAAAAGAAGAAAGAGGGGCCGGCGAGGTGGCACTAGAGGTAAGGTGTCTGCCTTGCAAGCTCTAGACAAGGAAAGACGGAGGTTCCCCAGCGTCCCATATGGTCCCCCCTCCAGCCAGAGGCAATTTTTGAGCGCTTAGCCAGGAGTAATCCCTGAGCATCAAACGGATGTGGCCCAAAAAACAAAACAAAAAAAAAAAAAAAGAAGAAATAGCTGTGTAAAAACTAGGCATATACATTTCAAAGGAATAAACAGAACAGGATTTATCAAGTACCTTTCCTTAAATATTTAATACTGTATTTAATACTATACAGGGCAGCTGTGAGTTCCCGGGACAGGGCAGAGGTAGTGTGGGGAGTCACCGACTGGAGCGCGTGGAGGGCACCTATTCAAGGGAACAGTGAGCCCCTGAGACAGGCCAGGGGAGGGTTGGAAGGCCACCAACCCGAGCGTGTGTTGAGCGCCCACTCAAAGGTGTCTACTCTTAGACATAGCACGTGAGGCCGGGGAGAAAGGCCAGTGGGAGCACTTGTAGGGATCGCCAACTCATCAATCTATTATACCAGTTCAGGGAGACAGAGAGTCAAGAGGACCAGTGACTAGAGGGGCAAGAAGGAAGCACAGGCTGGCTCCCAGGTGGGGAGGGCTAGTGATCTAGGCTCTACGGCGCCCTCACCATTGTGGCCAGGAGTGAACCTGCAATGTCTGGCATGAAGGGGGTGGCGATAGACCAGACTTGTCTGGAGGACGAGGGAGGGACCAAAACTCAGTGAATCACCCAACATACTCACATAGAGCCACACCCCAAGAAGGGACTCAGCCCCACGCCACAGGTGGCAAATGTGGGCTGAAACCTGAAGGCACTGCACTCCAAGCCAAACCAATAAATGCAAAGAAAGATGGGTAAACCAAGGAAAACAATAACAATAGGGGAGATGGAGAGAAATCAGAACAAGTTTCCAAGTCCACCAAAATGCACAGAACCAAGAGAGGAAGACCTAAAAGCAGCCATGAGAATAGAATTCCAAGCCATGATAGAAGAAATGAGAGACACACTGGCCAGAGATTACAAGACATCAATAAATGAACAAATGAACCAACTTAAACAAGAATTGCTACAAAATATGAAAGACTCCATAGAAACAGAATTAAATGAAATACGTAAAACCATAGAAAGCCAGAAGAGCAGAATCGCACAGCTCGAGAATCACATAAAACAACTCAAAGATAAACTGCAAACAAAAGACAACAAAGAAGCCAACAAACAAATAGAATGTAAAGTATTGGAAGTAAAAGTCCAGTATTTAATGAACAAAGACAAAAGAAACAATCTAAAAATTGTAGGTATACAATGAAAAGGGGAAGAACAATTAGTCAGGGAGATAATTGGGGAAAACTTTACCACCCCCTGGAAAGACACATCTGAGCAAATCCACGAGGTGAAAAGAGTCCACAACAAAATAGACCATAACAAACCAACTCCAAGACACTTAGTAATTTAAATGGCAAGAAACAAAGAGAAAGGCGACCTACTTAAAGCAATAAGGGAGAAAAAAACCCTCACATACAAAGAAAGGAACATTAGAATCAAACCAGATCTCCCATATGAAATACTTCAAGCAAGAAGACAGTGGAATGACATATTTAAATGTCTGAATGAAAGAAAATTTTAACCTAGAGTCCACTATCCAACAAAACTATCATTCATATGAGAGAGAAGAATAAAATCATTCTCAAACAAAAATGAACTCGCATTATTTGCACAAACAAAACCGACCCTAAATAACCAACTCAGAGACAAATTACACAATCCAAACCCTCGATTGTAACAACAACCACCCTAAACAACACAACTGCACAACAGCCCTCTTTATCAATAATCTCCTTAAATGTTAATGGACTAAACTCTCCCATTAAAAGACACATAATAGAGAACTGGATTAGAAAACATAAACCAGATTCTTGCTGCCTACAAGAAACACACCTACAAGTACAAGATAGGCACAGGCTTAGAATAAAAGGATGGAAATCAATTATCCAGGCCAATGGAAATAAAAAAGCAAGGACAGCCATTTTTTATATCAGACCAAATTGCATTCAACCTCAAGAAAGTGATCAGAGACAAAGAGGGTCACTACTTACTGATCACGGGAACACTAGACCAAGAAGTGATAACACTGGTTAATATCTATGCAACTAGTGCATAGCCAGCAAAATATGTATGGCAATTGCTT
This sequence comes from Suncus etruscus, assembly GCF_024139225.1. Taxonomy (NCBI): domain Eukaryota; kingdom Metazoa; phylum Chordata; class Mammalia; order Eulipotyphla; family Soricidae; genus Suncus; species Suncus etruscus. The sequence continues at coordinate 3,814,845 of NC_064862.1, read as the reverse complement.
GCAAAACTGGAGAAACGCATGAAAGGAAATGTGATAGTAGCAGGAAATCTTAATACTCCACTATCACCACTGGACAAATCCACCAGACAGAAAACTAACAAAGAAATAAGAGCCCTACATGAAAAATTAGAAGAACTAGGGCTAATAGACTTATATAGGGCCCTCCACCCCCTGAAAGCAGAATACATATTCTTCTCAAGTCCACATGGAACCTTCTCCAGAATAGACTATGCCTTAGGATACAAAACTAACCTGCATAAAATCACAAAGGTAAGGATCATTAGAAATACCTTGTCAAATCACTATGCAACAGAGGTCAAAATTGACTGTAAAAAGAAGCAATGGAGAAAATCAAACACCTGGAGATTAAACAACATGCTGCTCAAAAACAGCCAGATCAAAGAGGTACTCAAGGAAGAAATAAAAAGATTTCTTGAGACAAACGACAATGAAGAAACAACTTGTCAAAACTTGTGGGACACAGAAAAAGCAGTAATCAAGGGAAACCTCATAGCAATAAAATCCTCTGTCAGAAAAGAGGAAAATGACAAAATTAGCAGCTTACAGGACCACCTTAAGTAGCTGGAACAACAGCAACAAAGAAACTCAAACACAATCAGAAGACAGGAAATAATAAAAACCAGAGCAGAAATAAACAACATAGAAACTAAGAAAACAATACAGAAAATCAATGAGACCAGGAGTTGTTTTTTTTTAAAGAATAAACAAGATAGACAAACCACTGGCAAGACTCACCAAAAAATAAGTAAAACACCCAAATAAGCAGGATCACAAATGAAGGGGGAGAGATTACAATAGAACCTCAATCCAACGCACCATGAGTACATATTATGAACAACTATACTGTTAGGCTAGCGAACCCAGAAGAAAGTGACAGATTCTTGGAAAAATACCAGCTTCCAAGACTAGAAAAGGAGGATTTAGAAAGCCTTAACAGTCCAATCACCTCAGAGGAAATTGAAACAGTAATTAAGAAACTCCCCAAGAACAAAAGTCCAGGCCCAGATGGTTTTACAGGTGAATTCTATCAAACATTCCAAGAAGAATTACTTCCACTGATACACAGGCTCTTCCAGACCATTGAAAAGACAGGAATCCTCCCCAATTCCTTTTATGAGGCTAATATCTCTCTGATACCCAAAGAGGGCACAGATACCACCAAGAAAGAAAACTACAGACCAATTTCACTAATGAACATAAATGCAAAAATACTCAACAAAACCTTAGCGAACCAAATCCAGCACTACATCAAAAAGATTATACACCATGACCAAATAGGTTTCATCCCAGGGATGTGAGGATGGTTCAACATAAGCAAATCAATCAACATCATACACCACATCAATAATAAAAAAGACAAAAACCACATGATAATATCAATCGATGCAGAGAAGGCATTCGACAAAATCCAACACCCATTCATATTGAAAACACTAAGCAAAATAGGTCTGGAAGGAAGCTTTCTCAAGATAGTTACAGCTGTCTATGAAAAGCCCACAGGCAACATTATCCTTAATGGTGAAAAACTGAAAGTATTTCCACTAAGGCCAGGAACTAGGCAAGGATGTCCACTCTCTCCACTCTTATTCAACATAGTCTTAGAAGTCCTAGCAATAGCAATTAGACAAGAGAAGGGAATCAAAGGAATTCAAATATGGAAAGAGGAATTCAAACTATCTTTTTTTGCAGATGACATGATGATTTACATGGAAAACCCTAAAGAGTCCACAGTAAAACTCCTAGAAACAATAAATCAATACAGCAAAGTGGCTGGCTACAAAGTCAATACACAAAAGACAGTAGCATTTCTTTATACAAATAACGAAGTAGGTGAGAGAGAGATTAAGAATATAACTACATTGAAATTGAAACTACATTATATAACTACATATATTATATAACTACATATTATATAACTACATATTATATAACAATATAACTACATTGAAAACTACATGAGAAATTCCTCCCTAGGCATCCAAGAACTACAGAGGCTTGGCTGGGCTCAGAACACTCCACATGCCAGGATTTCGTGGGCTTTTGACTGGTATGCTGGGGGCTCTGGGCAGGACAGCTAGCCATAGGACCCCTGGGCTGACCACTTTGTCCAGGCGAGCATGATTTCCCCCACACCAGGCTGGTCTTCAGGGCCACGCCTGGTTAATCGGGCCCTGGGAGGAGGGGGTGAGAGATTCCTTCCTAGGCATCCAAAGACTACAGAGGCTTGGCTGGGCTCAGAACACTCCGAATGCCAGGATTTCTTGGTGTGTTTGCCTGGTATGTTGGGGGCTCTGGGCAGGACAGCTAGCCATAGGACCCCTGGGCTGACCACTTAGTCCAGGGGAACAAGATCCCCCCCACACCAGTATTACACTACCTCTTTCCCCAAATGTAAGGTAGTTTCTTGCATCACTTAGTTTCTTTAATTACTTTTTTATTTCATTTTTAAAATATTTTTATATATATGTGAGGACATATATTTTATTTCTATTTTTATCTTTTTGGGGGTGTGACCTATTTCTGTTTTCTTCTCTCTCCACCCTCAAATGCACCGGCAATATAATGTAGCACCATTTCCCCCTGCAAAGGCACACTAATAAAAGGGGAAATCTTACATATAAAAATGAGCTCTTATATACTAGAGATAAGAACTCATACTTGTTTACAAAACAGGGGCATCTCCCACCTTGAAAATATATCATGTGGTCCCAACTTAGACCCCAGGTTCAATCGTTCAGCCTTGAACTCTGGATCCCAGACATAGAATTGACACAGTTCTTCACAATGGCCACAGGTAACAGATCCCATCCGGGACATCCTTAATACTGTCCAGACACCAACAAGTGCCAGCTCTAATATGATATCTTTACAACGAGGAAACTGGGAACAACTTGACCTAAAAGCAAGTTATCCTACCTCACCAGGTAATAATAAGACAAAATCAGAAGACTTGTCATCCTTTGGTCTGTCCAAATGCCAAGATCGCGATTTACAGATAACTGGCTGATAGAACCATGACAGGACTGTATTTTTCCTGGTACAAATAAAAAAAGCCCTTGTCTAGGGTTTGAGCTATGATCTGCACAACAACCATGATCTCTAGTTCCAGAGGTCTGTCTGAGACGATTGCAATGGAATGGGTCTCTGGAAACATAACGAATGACGCTATCCCAGGCCTCATCCTAGGATCAGTGCAAAGACCAAGACCACCAACCACAGAAGATAGATTAAAATTACACTGATAGAACAGAACTTCTAGAACCACAAAGAAAGACTTTATCATAAGTTCCAATCCCTAACCTGTGCAGATATGAGATCTCTAGATACAGAGGTCTGATTTTATCACCCAGGACGGAGCAGAAGTCTTCCATACACCACAAAAGCACCATGGGGAAAATGAACCTGAAAGGAGTCTATAGTTAATCACTTGACAATACACTTCAAGGGTGGAGAAACCCTGTATCTCTTAGGCCAATGGAATTCCTTTTTGAATGACCTCAATATTTACTGTGCCTGTGCAGGAGGGAAGAATAAAAGGGGGGGGGAAGCAAAAAGCACAAAACAAATTTTCTTACTTATCTAGTCTTTGTCTATTTCTTTGTTTTAGTGTGGATATTGAAGTTGTTGTCTCCATTTATATTTTTTCTTCTTCTTTTCTTTTCTTCCTTTATGTGCTCTGCCATGTTTTTTGTTTATCTCAAGATCATGGCTTTTATGTGGTGCTTATCTTTATTGTTGGATCGCTCACTGGATATTTTATTTGACACTTCTTTTTGTACTGTTGTGGTGTTTTCCCTTCTTTTTCCCCTTTGTCTCTCCAACCTAGGATGAGAGCCTCCAGAAGGACTTGCCCATTTTTGGCATATTTTATTTTTTTCCCAGTTTATTACTTTTCTCTTCAAACAAAACCACATAACTTGAACTATCTAGTCCCGCCTCCCAACTAGAGCGGGAAATAAGGCAGGTACCAAAACCAAACAGGAGTAGGACCACTATGTAGTAAGTTAGGCACAGAGGGGACCACTAATTCTGGCAGCCCCGGGGGGGGGGGGGGGGGGGCGGGGGGGGGACGGGGAAATGGGGGGTAGGATGGGAATGGAGATGGAGGGAGGACAATTTGGTGATGGGAATTCCCCTGATTTTATGTTAATATGTACCAAAAATATTATTGTCAATGATATGTAAACCATTATGATTAAAATAAAAATTATATTTATTAAAAAGTATTTAATATATTTCTTTAAGATATACACTTAACCTGTAAATTACTTATAGTGATTGGACTCTAAGCTTAGTTATTTTGCACATGTTAGTTGTAACTTTAAGTTCATTTGTGTCCCAAGATACATGGAAAATAGAAATACTTCAGAAAAGTTGACTAACTGCTAGATACAATAGATAATAGAGAACTCCAAAGCTCAGGGTTTACATAAATAGAATACAGCTGACATGGCTGCTGTACAGTTATATATATTAGATATAAACATATAGATATATTTATATATGTAAATATATTGAAGAGATAGCATGGAGGCAAGGCATTTGCCTTGCATGCAGAAGCATAGTGGTTCAAAGCCCGGCATCCTATATGGTCCCCTGAGCCTGCCAGGAGTGATTTTTAAATGTAGAGCCAGGAGTACCCCTGAGCGCCGTCCGGGTGTGACCCAAAATCCAAAAAAAAAAAAAAAATTCTTTTTATAACTCCAAAAATAATAGCTAGTACAGCAAAAATAAATTTTGATTTTTTAAAACACATAAGGATTTTAAATATATTTAAAGTACTATGTTTACAAAGTTATAAATAGTTAAGTTAATTTAGTTATACTATGTTCCAACACTAAAACCACCATCAGCATAATGTTCCTTCCACCACAGCTCCCAGGTTCTCCTCCCCTCTCAGCCAGGACTATCATTTTTTATTCACATTAATTAGATTTGTTTGTATGAAGATATAAATAAATAATTTGTATATTGGAGAAACCTGTTAATAGCTGATCATAGAAAATTACAACACATTGCATAAAATACTAATAATAATTTGATAAGCATTTTTATTAGTATATGTTACAGTCTTTTTTGAAAAGCAGAGTCTATTATTATTATTATTTTACTTTTTGGGTCACACCCTATGGCGCTCAGGGGTTACTTCTGGCTATGCGCTAGAAATCTCTCCTGGCTCAGGGACCATATGGGATGCCAGGGATGGAATTAAGGTCTATCCTGGATCAGCCACATGCAAGGCAAATGCAATACCACTGTGCTATTATTCTGGTCCCTATTATGTTTTCCCTTCATTAGGAAATTAGCAGTTTTAATAATATGTTTACCAAAAAATTTTCAGAAAATAGTAATTACATGGATAAAATTGTGATTATTTTATTTTTAAATAGGGATCAGCCCTACTGGTACTTAGGGAGTTGGAGTAACCCTTGGTAATACTTGACACAGTAGTTGGTGAGTGCTCAATAGTGGCATGGCCACTTTGTTAGTGCTCCGGGGCCAAAGAATATCTGAATCAATCTCAGGCTAGGCATGTGCTTGAAATATTTCCTTGCATCCTCTAATTATTATTTTCCTTTAAAATATTGGTAAAGGCCTTAATATACAAGTTACAATGGATTTAATGAAACAAAGCAGGTAAACAAAAATGTAATTTTAACTTATTTAACTTTGATAAATAGAAACTTTTATTTTAAAATTTAGTTTATATATTTAAACAAAAATTATAAAACACATTTGAGAATTTACTTTGATATTTAATAAGAAACTTTGAATGCTTATATATTTTTCTTCTTACTTCTCCCTTATTTTTCTTTCCATATTCCTTACTGAAAATATTAAAAAAATATGAATAGTTTTCACTTTATTTTCTACATGCCAGGTACTGTTTTAAGTTCTTCATTTATACTCATTCAATATGAAATCAGATTTAGAGAATAAGAATTGTTAATGCTACTGGTAACTTGGCAGGAGCAAATATGTGAAGAATGATAATATCACAAATTTCTCAAGCTTTGAATGTATTTAAATATTTGCAAATTTAATAAATCAAAACCATAATAAAATAGCAAAGCAATTGGATATATTTATAGTATGATATCTTCTTTAAACACAATTTTATTACCATTACATTAAATATAAAAGGAGTAAACTTACCATAGAAAGAACTAATGTATTCAGACAGAATGATTTTAAAAAATACTTATTTGCTGTTTGTAAAGAAATACAGCTAAAGCATAAGCATATATCAAAAGAAAAATTGCATGAATGAGAAATGATATGCTATGTAAAAATAGTATCAGTCAAGGTATAATTTAAAGAATAATAATTAATGAAGAAAACAGTATGTTTTGTTATAAAAGTTACACTTAATTTCACTGAATATATAATAGTTCTATACTTCTGGTAGTTTTATTTTATATTTTCATTTTATCCCCATAAAGAGCTTTTTTCATAATTTATCCTAATGACCTCAGTCCCCTCAAGAAATTTGAAAACCATATTTAGTATATGCCTGCTTTTATATTTTTTGAGACCCATTGACCATTGTATTATATTAAGATATTTTTATCCTTCTCCCAAACCAATGACAATTCCAATGAAAAGATATGATTTAGTGTCAGTATCAAAATATTTCAAATATATAAAATGCTGCTAATCCATGATTTTATTTCATAATATTTGCTATTTGAAATCGATAGTACAAATTTTGGAGTAAAATATGGCAGAACTAACAGGGAAACCAATAAAATCAAAATTTTATCTCTTAAATTCAGAGAGAATAAACACTTTTGGCCCCAAAGTATAGTGAAGAGAAGGAAAGAAATAAAGAGAAAGTAAGATAGATGTGAAATAACAAGGGACAGGAGTCAAGGGGAATCAGGTGCATTGGTGATGATAAAGGACAGAACTAAATATTCAAACCACATGTTAATGACTCTGAAATCATGATATCTAAACTTTAATAACCAAGCATAAAAAAGTTTCTGCTAAAATGACAGGCTGGGAGAGAATGTTTGGGATAGACTCTGGAAACATTGATGGAGTAAAGTTGACACTGGTGGTGGGATTGATGCTGAAACAATGTATGTCTATCTAAAACTCAACTCTGAAAAACTTTGTAATCACAATGCTTTAAGTAAAAGTTTTTTTAAGAGCCAAAGATGATTAAAACACAAAGAAGACACAGAAGATTTGAGGTGTATGACTAATGCATTTGTAATAGGTTTATAGAGAGAACACTGGGTATAACAGGGTACAGAATACATATTTGTTTTAAGGTAAAAATAATCACACAATATTTTACTTTATTTCAGGCCATACATAGAAGTTTCAATACATCTGAAAGATCTAAATCACATAATATACTTTATAATTACAGTAGAATTATAAGAAAATAATAGTCAAAAGATAAGTAGAGGGGCCAAACAAATTTTCTGCCTGAAATTCAATTCCTAGCACCTCTAATTGACTTGACTAGGCTCACATCACTGTATCAAGTATCAAAAATTCAACAAACTCATATAGCTGTACTAAGTGTGACTAGAAGTGACCCCTAGCTACGAACACTAATTTAGAACACTCCCCAAAGGGAACTAGAAAATTGCAATAATATTTAAAATTGTTAATAATTGTTAAATAATTAATAATTGCATCTCTAATTAATTTGACTCCAAGAGAAATTACAGTTGAAATTAGAGTTGAAATAATTTTGAAGTAAATGATGATGTAAATAATAAAACTTATAGAATACAATTAAATAAAATACAATTATAGAAATTTATATAATACAATTAAATCTATTGGAGAAAAAATTGTTATAAAAGTATTTAAAAAGAATACAGGTAGAAGTAAAATAAATTTATATAAGTTTGAGAAGATAATATTGCCTAATATCTTTCCTATAAGAAAATATTTTGAGTGGGGACCGACTGTGAAAAATTGTGAGTGCTGCCTGTGTGTGTCTGTCTACTATCCTGTTGCATAAACCTCTTGGGAGTGGGCTGAAAAGAAGTTCCAGCAGAGCACTTTAACTCTGCTTCACTACACGGCCCTGCACTCTTTCTAAAAAAAGAACACTATCCTAACAAGAAGAAAAAAATCACACTAAGAACTGTGCTGGATCACTAAAGCCAAGCATTTCTCTCTGGACTGTCTTCTCTGCTGTGTAATCGGGCCTAAGATTTGATCCTCTGTGAGACTTCATCCATGGAGGACTCCCCTCCCTTGGAGGTAAGTCGGCCCATCCAGAAAGGGCGGAGCCAGAGGAGTGTGGCTGCCTGCATCATTTAGCCAATGAATACCACCACAACACGTAGAAAAACCCACAATACAAGTGTGACAATGGGGAAACAACGCAGGCCAGCATCAGACATAAAGAATGAAGATGACAATTCTGATGACCAGATAATGACCAACCAACTAATCAACCTCTCAGATAAGGACTTTAGACTAGCAATATGGAAGATGCTCAAAGAACTCAAAGAAACCATGGATCGAGTTGAACAGAACACTAATAAGAACCAAGAAAATATGAAGACAGAAATCACTAAACTTCAAACTGAAATAACATGTCAACTAACAGGCCTAAAAACTCAGTAAACGAAGTGAATGATAAAATGGATAAGCTCTGGGACAGGGTATCAGAAGCTGAAAATAGACTTGGTGCTGTGGAAGATGAGATACATAACAATTCCATACAGCAGGAGAGATTGGAAAAAAAACCTTAAAGCAAATGAACAGACTGTTACTCCACCCTGGATTTACGTGTAGCGACCTGAGACCCACCCATGTCTGGGAGGGGTCTTGGGAACTGGATAATAGGTGTGACCTTACCTGCAAGACCTGGCCCATTCCTGGGAGGGGTCTTGGAATAGGTAGATAAACCCGGAAGCCAGGGGATTAAGGGTCTTTGCCCTTTCGGCCCTGCTGAGCTCGCTGGCTTTGGGGCCTCTGTGTTCTGGTCTTGGACCAGCATGGAGCCCAAAGGAAAGATGGCTGAAAGAAGTTTAGATGCAGGGCCAAGAATAACTAGTGCTTGAAAGGTTATGAGTAGGCCACACACACATGTGGCGAAGAGGGCATGAAAAAAGCTGATGCTTTCTTAAGCCTGCCTGTGAGTAAGTGATTTCGCGTTTCACCTGGGCCTGGAACTCGCAGGCTGAATGGGGTTGCAGAGCCACGTGGCCTGGGGTGGCAGAGAGAAGAATCTTTCCATCCATCGCCATCCAGCCACATCGTTAATTATTTAATACAACACAGACAATGGAAAAATTAGTCAAATAATGGGAACAGATGAAAATAGAAGTCTATAAGCTCAACAGAAACAACTTAAGAATCATTGGAGTGCCAGAGATCCAGGAAGAAAATTTCCAGGAAGAATCAACGGTCAAGATCATCATTAAAGAGAAATTTCCAGAGCTAAAGAATATATGTGATCAAATCCTGCATGCTCGAAGAGTACCAACCAAAAGGGACACCAGAAAAACCACCCCAAGACACATCCTAGTCACAATGACAAATCCCACAGATAGAGACAGAATTCTGAAAAGAGCAAGATCAAAAGGGGAAATTACATCCAAGCAAGCATCCTTGAAATTTAAAGCAGACCTGTCACCAGAAACACTCAAGGCCAGAAAGCAGTGGTGGGATATTGTGACAAGACTGAATGAAATGAATGCTTCACCTAGAATACTGTACCCAGCAAAACTCACTTTCCAGTTTGACAGAAGAATACATGGTTTCACAGACAAAAAACAGCTCAAAAACTTTACAGACTCAAAACCAGTCTTAAGAGAAAAACTGAAAGAGCTAATTTAAGACAAGACTACCCAAAAGACACACCAAATTTCGAAATAAAGATGGCATTAAATCCCAGGACAATTCTTTCTCTCAACGTCAATGGACTAAATGCACCAGTCAAGAGACACAGAGTGGCTAAATAGATCAAAAAACTCAATCCAACCTTCTGCTGCCTACAAGAAATGCACCTGAATAGTCAGAACAAACATAGATTCAAAATAAAAGGCTGGAGAAAAATTATCCAAGCAAATAACACCCATAAAAAAGCTGGAGTGGCCATACTAATATCAGATAATGCAAACTTTATACTCAGGAAGGTTGTAAGGGACAAAGATGGACATTTTATATTAATCAAGGGGTATGTAGAGCAGGAAGAAATAACTCTCCTAAACATATATGCACCGAATGAGGGACCAGCAAACTAATACAACTGTTGACAAATCTGAAAAATAATATCAATAACAACACAATAATTGTGGGGGACCTCAACACGACTTTGTCAACACTGGATAGGTCAACCAGACTGAAACCCAACAAGAATATACTAAACCTGAAAAGAGAAATGGAAGAAAGAGGCCTAGTGGATATATTTAGGACACTCCATCCCCAGAAACCTGGATACACATTCTTTTTCAATGTACATGGGACATTCTCCAGGATAGACTACATGCTGGAACATAAAACATACCTCCATAATATCAAGAGAATAGAAATTTTGCAGACTACCTTCGCTGACCACAGGGCTCTAAAATTATTTGTGAATTCCAAAGGAACACAGAAGAAAAACTTTAACACCTGGAAGTTAAACAGCCTCATACTGAAAAACCAGTGGGTCCGAGATGAAATCAAGGAGGAAATCAAAAGGTTCCTGGAAACAAATGACAATTAAGACACGAACTATCAGAACTTATGGGACACAGCAAAAGCAGTATTGAGAGGAAAATTTATAGCTTTGCAAGCATACATCAGGAAGGAAAAAGGAGCTTACCTGAGTAGCTTAATGACACAGCTGCTCAACAATAGGACCCAAAAATGGGGAGACAAAAGGAAATAAGAAAGCTGAGAGCAGAAATCAACGAAGTGGAAACCCAAAGAACAATCCAAAAGATCAATGAAAGCAGAAGTTGGTTCTTTGAAAAAATAAACAAGATTAATAGACCACTGGCAAAACTAACAAAGAAAGAGAGAGAGAGAGAAACTTGATAACTCATATTAGGAATGAAAAATGAGATATCACTACTGATATGACAGAGATTCAAATGGTAATCAGAAACTACTTTTAGAAACTCTACGCCACTAAAAATGAGAACCTGGAAGAAATGGATAAATTCTTGGACTCTTATAATCTTCCATGGTTGAAGGAAGAGGATGTAGCATATCTAAACACCCCCATCACTATTGATGAAATTAAAACAACAATCAAATGTCTGCCCAAAAACGAAAGCCCAGGCCCAGCTGGATTCACTAATAAATTCTTTCAAACTTTCCAAGAGGAACTACTACCAATCCTGTCATGACTCTCATGAAATTGAACAAACGGAAACACTTCCAAAAGCTTTATGAAGCCAACATCACCTTGATACCTAAACCAGACAGAGATTCTAGGAAAAAGAAAATTACAGACCAATATCGCTGATGAATGCAGATGCAAAGATCCTCAACAAAATCCTGGCAAATAGGATTCAATGCCTCATTAAGAAGATCATCCACTACGATCAAGTAGGTTTCATCCCAGGAATGCAAGGATGGTTTAACATCCGTAAATCTATCAACATAATACACAACATCAACAACAAGAAAAATCAAAACCACATGATTGTATCAATAGATGCAGAGAAAGCATTTGATAAGGTCCAACATCCATTCTTGAACAAAACTCTCAGCAAGATAGGAATGGAAGGAACCTTTTTTAATATAGTTAAGGCCATCTACCACAAGCCAGTGGCAAATATTATCCTCAATGGAGAAAAACTAAAAGCCTTCCCTCTAAATTCTGGCACAAGACAAGGCTGTCTTCTCTCACCACTCCTATTCATCATAGCACAGGAGTACTTGCTATAGCGATTAGGCAAGAAAAAGATATCAAGGGAATCCAGATAGGAAAGGAAGAAGTCAAGCTCTCACTGTTTGCAGAGGACATGATACTCTACTTAGAAAACCCTAAAGACTCTACCAAAAAGCTTCTAGAAACAATAGACTCATAAAGCCAGGTGGCAGGCTACAAAATTAACACACAAAAATCAATGGCCTTTCTATACACCAATAGTAATAAGGAAGAAATGGACATTAAGAAAACAATTCCATTCACAGTAGTGCCACACAAACTCAAATATCTTGGAATCAACTTGACTTAAATATGTGAAGGACCTATACAAAGAAAACTATAAAACTCTGCTCCAAGAAATAAGAGAGGACACACGGAAATGGAAACACTTACCCTGCTCATGGATTGGCAGGATTAACGTCATCAAAATGGCAATATTCCCCAAGGCATTATACAGATTTAATGCAATCCCTCTAAAGATACCCATGGCATTCTTCAAAGAAGTGGATCAGGCACTTTTGAAATTTGTTTGGAACAATAAACACCCTAGAATAGCTAAAGCAATCATTGGGAAAAAGAATATGGGAGGAATTACTTTCCCCAACTTTAAACTGTACTACAAAGCAATAGTTATCAAAACAGCATGGTATTGGAATAAGAACAGGACCTCAGTTCAGTGGAATAGGTGTGAATACTCAGAAAATGTTCCCCAGACATACAATCACCTAATTTTCAACAAAGGAGCATGAAATCCTAAATGGATCGGGGAAAGCTTCTTCAACAAGTGGTGTTGGCACAACTGGTTAGCCACTTGCAAAACATTGAACTTAGACACCCAGCTAACATCATGTACCAAGGTAAAATCCAAAAGGATTAAAGACCTCGATATCAGACTCAAAACCATAAGATATATAGTACAACACATAGGCAAAACACTCCAGGACATTGAGACTACAGGCATCTTCATGGAGGAAACTGCACTCTCCAAGCAAGTGAAAGCAGAGATTAACAGATGGGAATATATTAAGCTGAGAAGCTTCTGCACCTCAAAGGAAATAGTGCCCAGGATACAAGAGCCACCCACTGAGTGGGAGAAACTATTCACCCAATACTCATCAGATAAGGGGCTAATCTCCAAAATATACAAGGCACTGACAGAACTTTACAAGAAAAAAAAATGTAATCCCATCAAAAAATGGGGAGAAGAAATGAACAGACACTTTGACAAAGAAGAAATACATATGGCCAAAAGACAAATGAAAAAATGCTTCACATCACTAATCATCAGGGAGATGCAAATCAAAACAATGATGAGATACCACCTCACACCACAGAGAATGGCACACATCACAAAGAATGAGAATAAACAGTGCTGGCGCGGATGTGGAGAGAAAGGAACTCTTATCCACTGCTGGTGGGAATGCCGTCCAGTTGAACCTTTATGGAAAGCAATATGGAGATTCCCCCAAAAACTGGAAATCGAGCTCCTATACAATCCAGCTATACCACTTCTAGGAATATACCCTAGGAACACAAAAATACAATACAAAAACCTGTTCCTTACACCTATATTCATTGTGGCACTATTTACCATAGCAAGACTCTGGAAACAACCAAGGTGCCCTTCAACAGATGAATGGCTAAAGAAACTGTGGTACATATACACAATGGAATATTATGCAGCTGTCAGGATAGATGAAGTCATGAAATTTTCCTATACATGGATGTACACGGAATCTATTATGCTGAGTAAAGTAAGTCAGAGAGTGAGAGAAAAACACAGAATGGTCTCACTCATCTATGGGTTTTAAGAAAAATGAAAGACATTCTTGCAATAATAATTTTCAGACACAAAAGAGAAAAGAGCTGGAAGTTCCAGCTCACCTCAGGAAGCTCACCACAAAGATTGATGCGTTTAGTTAGAGAAATAACTACATTTTGAACTGTCCTAATAATGAGAATGTATGAGGGAAATGGAGAGCCTGTTTAGAGTACAGGCGGGGGTCGGGTGGGGAGGAGGGAGACTTGGGACATTGGTGATGGGAATGTTGCACTGATGATGTGTGGTGTTCTAATAAAATATTAAAAAAAGAAGTAGCTTGGGTGGTGGAAAGAGAGAGCATTTGCAGAAAGTGTTCTTGGAGGCAGTGATACGAGGCTGCAAGAAAATTTTAGCTGAGAAGCAATGTGGAGAATTGCACATGTCAGTTAGGTCCTTGAAGTAAAGCTAAATAACTCCTGGAACTTCAACTGACTGCCTATGGATCATTTCTCCGCCCTTACCCTGCAACCAACATACCCACTGGGCAAAGGAGCTACAGGCACCAGACCAAGCCGAGAAAGGCCCCACACTAGGACTCTATATTTTATATTTAAACAACACTCATTGAATATGTTTTTGAGAATTACTATTATCAATATTTTTCTCCTTTTTCTTCTTTTTCATTTCAAGCTACTTTACTATTATATCATAATGCTCAGGCTGTCTGATTCCTTTCAGGTAAAGAACCTCGATGCTTAAGACAGGTGGATGATACTTCATATGTTAGACTCCTTTTATAGTGCTCACTATCATATTGCATAGTATTCTAGATGTAAAAGCTACATTTATACTAAAATGCTACAGGCACAATCTAACCCCCAAGCTTCATTTAGCAAAGTACATTTCCACCATTGATTAAGTGCCTAGAAATTGGAAAACCTTTCCACTCCAATGTGCCAGCCCAGTTTTTAAAAAATGTTTAATTTATTTTATTTTTAAAATTTATTTATTTTTATTTTTCAAGCTCTGTGACACATCCCATAAGGGTCAGACCTCCAACTACAACCTATGAATAGATTTCAAATGTCTGTCTATAGGTGTGCGTGGTGTGCATGCAGGGATTCCTCTATGTTTGCCTAATCTGAATTGTAAACAATCCATGCCTATATTGTATTATAGCTCCTGTTATATATTATCTCTCCTCCTCCCCATTCAAAACTCTTTCTATCCTCTCACCCTCTCAATCCTGATTCACTATCTCTCCCTCCTTACCCTTAGATTTAACTTCTTAGGAGGAACTGGCTTCCAAAGCAAAAGGACCAGCCACATGTCACTTGCCCTGGCAAGAAGCTGCAGCCACCACTCCTGCTGACTTCTTCTATGTGAACCTTTCTTCTACTCCCCCCCGTCTTCAGTGTGGACGGTTGCTTGCTACTGGATTCAGCTCCAGAGGGACCCTCAGCTCGAGGACACTACCTGACTCCTTACTGCTTGCTGCAAACCATTTCTCAGACTCAACAAGACCACGTTGTGGGATGAAAATGTGCCTTGGATCTGATTGCACCCAAGACATCTCAAATGACTTAATAGAGATGTCTATATTTTTGTATATTTATTTCCTTAATAGTTATAACTCTTAGTGTGTTTATTTCCAAATGTAGAGGTAGCCTCCTCCACCCCCCCAACTTTTTTTTTGGTTGTTTTGGCACTGCTTAGTAAGGAATTCTAGTAGAAAAGTCCTGCTTGGGATAAAAGCTCAGGTGAAAACTAGGGCGCAGAGATTGTATTGCTTATCATTTTTATACCCAAGTGCACCAATAATATAGCATAGTTCCTTTTTGCATAGATACACTAAAATGGAGAAATCTTATGTATAGAAACAAGTTATTATTTAACAGGAATAAGACCCCATACATTTTATAATACAGGGGTGCCTTCCCACCCTGAACATTTTTCATGGGAACTTGATTTGGACCTCATGTGATCGAACATTAACCATTCAACCCCAAACTCTGGATCCAAATCTTAGAACTGGCACCATTTCCTGAAGCAGCACCAGAAATCAAAAAAACTCATCCCACGGGTGTCTCTAATACTGATATGGTATCAAATTGCTCCAAGGGAGGTTCATAGGACACCCAGACAATGAATAAACTGGAACAACTTGAGCTAAGGCATGTTGCCCTATTTCATCACCTAACGATGGGATGAAATCAGACAACACTCCATCCAAGGATCTGTGTAAAAACCAAGATCACTAAATACAGAAAGAAGACTGACTACAACAACCGCCACTGAGCAGAACATTTTCTGGGACCTTTCCTAGACTTCGTCCTAGGATGTACAAAAACCAAGATCTCCAATTAAAGAGGACTCACTTTCACAACCACAACTGAGCAGAACGTTTCCTGGCACCATAAAGAAAGAACTTGGGGTTTGACAATGAACATGTCTGGAGCCAATAGTCACTCTCATGACAGTATGTTTCAAGGGTGGAGACACCCTGTATCTCTTAGGCCGAGAGAATTTTCTTTCAAGTTTTTCAATTCTAACTGTACCTATGCAAATACACAAATACAAACACATACACAAAACTCGTCACATCAGCCCCCCCCCCCATTTTCTTTCCTTTTATTTCCTTCTTTTAAATTTGTATTTATAGCTTCTGACAGGGGCTCTGGCTCTCCTCCCTCTCCCCCCCCCCTTCTCTCTCTCTCTCTAACAGAACCATATGACATGAATCATCTTGTTCTGCCTCATAGTTCTATGGCTTCCTACAAATAGAGAAAATAAAAGTGGATGGTATCAGGGGCAAAGTGGTCTCATGAGCATTGAATGAACATAAAAAATGATCAGAACTAAACACCTAAATCAAAGTCAACGACCATAGAATCAAAAGACCCAAACTACAACAAGCTATACATAAAAGGGACCTGTTACACCAGCATTCTAGGAGACTAAGAATGGAGATATGGGAAGCATGCTGGGAACAGGGGCAGAGGGAGGTCAATACTGGTGGTGGGAATGGCCCTAATTCACTCTCACTATGTACTGTAATACAACTGTGAAATATTTGTAATTCACATTGGTCTCAATAAAAATTATTAAAAAAAGAATCAGTAAAGATTAAAGATTAATTTTAAACAAATGCACGTAATATAAGCAAATAAAGACTACTATTAAAAGCTGGATTTAATAACTTGATTAAACTGTAGCTTCTTTGAATAGCAATTTCCTTTCCTTAAAAATGGGCAGGGTCGATCTTTTTCTAATGGGATTATTTGGAGAATTAAGTGATTTGAGATTTGTGTTATGAATATATAAAAGCAACCTATTTGCACAGCAAGCAGACGCTAAAAATTTAAGAACCCCAAAGTACCTCATTTCAAATTTACATTCTAGAGCTTTGGAAGTCAAAAAGGCTGGATAACTTGCCAAAAGTATTATTCTTATTAAGATTAGCACCTGAAACTTAAACTTGGGGTTTTGTGCTTCAAAGCCCAAGTTCAAGGCTCCTTGTAAAACGTTCAGTTCTTGTTCGTCCTGCTTGCTTCTTCTTTCCTCTCTCCATACAAAATACAAACTGAATTCTAAATATTGTTATTTTCACTCAACTTAGTAAACAGATTAAATTTATTTCATTTTAAAATGTTTATATTCAAAAAGACATTTAAAATTGGAGATGTGACTAATATGTTTTTAAATGAACTGTGGCCTCCTCCAATTACTTTTTCCCCCCTTTGATCGCATAAACAGTACAGAAAAAAAGAGCTCTTAATACTTTGGCTTTAAGTTTGAGAAGGACCTTGTGCACTCTGTATCTTTAATACATTCACCCACAAAGAGGCTCTTGGTGAAAAAAATGTTCAACAAAAGAGTATTTATACTTTTTCTGTTTAAGGAGTAGTGATACTACTTAGGTAGTGAGTTTTTAAATATATCTAAGAGATTTATAGAGAAAAGTTTAGAATGTTGGCCTTGTTCATTCAAAACCTTACCATTTTATCTTTTTATTTTTTAGAACTTAAAACATAGAAAATAAATTTACTAAGTAATCCAAGTGGCAAAGGCTAACATCTTGTAAAAAAAAAACCTCAGAAATTATTATTATTTAATTAAAAAAGTAAAGATAATTAAGATATAATAAAATATACTAATATTACATGGAAAACAAATTTTACTTTTGTTTCATAATATTTTCTAAATCAAGGCATTTTGTAGACCTCTGTATTACTGTAGCTTCTCCTTGTATGAGAAAAATTTTACACTTTTGTGAATGACTATGCTCTTTTATCTAATTGGACACAACTGGAAGATGGCATATTGAGAAGAAGAGCTGAAAGTCCTTTTTTTCTTTTCTCTTTAAATACTGAAAGTGTACAAGTCATATTAAAAGTCAAATTATCTATATTAATGAATGAACTATTTATCTTAATGTACATACTGTTTTCTACTATTTTGTAAATAAATTGTATTATAGCATATTTTATATTAAAATTCTATAATGTGTCCATCCTTAAACACTATTTAGGGAGATAAAACTTTTGTATTTTCAATTAACTTGAAAAATTCAGCAAACTGACCAACTCTAAAATAGGAATTTTAGTCAAATTTTTAAACAAGTAAAATTTTGATTTAATTTATACGAAAAGATCTTAAGCAGTTGAATATATAGTAAGCCAAAGAAGTGTTTTTAGATATGTTTGAAAGTTAGATACAACTTTGAGTTCACGTAATTCTCTAGACTGTACAAGAGGAAACAGGTGTTCATTTAAATGACTGGCTCAAACTTGCTCAAGCAGGAGTGATGGAATCTACATCTTATATTTAAGACATTCAGAAGAATTAGTGAATTCAGGGAAGGATGATATGGAAGGAATGTAAAATAAATGGAAGTCTTTTATTTTATATTCAAGTTTTTGTACTTTATAATATAAAATAAATGTAATTTAGGCAAACGCCCTACAATGCTATCTTTCTGGCCCCTGTTAAAGGTTCTTTATATATATTTCTCAAAAAGTTCTATAAGCCTGTATGACTCTATGTCTATAGATATATGAAAATGAATAAAGCTCATTTTTACCTACAAAGACTATAGCAGACCTGTGCAAGTAGATCTATTGTAAGTATTTGTATGGCGTTATATTTTCATGTTTTCAACAACTCACCTATTGTAAGCCAAAATTATTTACATTTTTAATATTACAAACTAAAATAAAAAGAATTTTATATATTTTAGAATAAAATTCACTGTTGTCAAATATTATGTAAAACAAAGACCCTAGTTATATTTAAATATGAAAGAATAATTCAGGAATGTATTAACTTCTTTAGATAAACACTTCTGTTTATGGAAACATCTCTAACACCAAACTAGTCCTTGAGGGAAAGAATAACATATTTAGAGTAAAAAACACTTCAATATATTTCACAGCATTTATTTATAAACTATAATCAGAGATAATTCTTTTGTGTGTATGTGGAAGAACAACTATTATTTTTCATTGTGTACTTTCTCACTTGTAGGTTAGTTATGACAATTCAAAATAAAAATTATTAGCAAGAGAATATTTGAGAAAAAATTTTTTTTTGGTTTTTGGGTCATACCCGGCAGCACTTCAGGGACCCCTGCTGAGTCTATGCTCAGAAATTGCTCCTGGCAGGCTCGGGGGACCATATGGGATGCCGAGATTCAAACCACCATCTTTCTGCATGCAAGGCAAACGCCTTACGTCCATGCTAAATCTCCGGTTCCCAGAAAATTTTTTAATGAAATTTCATGTAAATTTATAAGGAAAAGGTAAAAAATGTTATTTCGATTTGCAAAAAGTTAACACCATCAAAATCTCATTACCAATCTTATTTTCTTCTATTTTATTAGGATATTTATAGTGTGACAATACTTTTTATTGTTTTATATATTTCTTTTGCCTTTTGTCAGATTGTATAAAAACTTATCTAAACTGCAAGAACTAAGCTCTATTATCAAGGGGGAATCAGCAGAAATACTCATACCCTGGTGGGAACCACCAGTGCTCGGATTAGAGTAATTGAATATCCAATTCCACCACTAGGATGGAGCCACAACTGCATGTCTGGGTAAAGCCTCTAAGCAGATATATCATGGACAGTTTTTTTTCTTTAAGGATTCTTCAATTTAGCTACTAATTTGTTTTTAGTTATTCTCTAACGAAGGCAGAATTTTAGTAAAGGAGTCACTAAAGAAATAGAAGTAGGAAAGTTGGGCTTCTCACTTAAGACATAACTCTTGGGCTTGTGTATGACTCAAAGGCAATATGTCTTTGGGTGTGAGGCTGACAGTTCAATCTCATATATCTTCTACATCTGCTGAGTTCTATCCAGATAGTTATGTGGTCAGACACTCCAGTACCACAAAACAATGTGTGTGATTGGTGGAACATGGATAGGTAAGCTTCACAATAAAGACCAGAAAGATTTAGTTTCACTGTGTACTAAAAGATGAGCACCTCAGTCAAGAGTGTAGCTCCTGGGATGCACATGATGTTCACAATAGAACCAGAACATGCTCAAGCAGCAAAACTAATGATATAGTGTAACTTCTGGTGAGCATAAAGGCAAATGTTACAACTATACATCTATAACCTCTAATAATCACAACAACAATAAATAGAAAGGGGTAAAACAATAAGTTATAAAGAAATGATGCTTATGATGTAACATTAGAGTCACTATATATAATGGAGTTAGAGCATATCAATTTATTATCACAATGAGTCATGATTAGCACATTAACCTTTTAAGAGAGAAATGGGCCAATGGTTCTCTTTGGGGAAAATATTGCCAAACTCAGGACTTGTTTTGCACTTGTTTGTCATTAAAACTGAGTGTACTCTACAGGTAAACTTATATAAACTTGGATAATTCATAAAGACAAATTTGACAGGAATGTAACTGAAGTAAATGATAAATGATGGTAAGTAAATGGGGAAGAATAAGACAATTCATGACTGTGAATATCAGTGATATTATGGTAAGCTACAGAATTTGGAGAAGCAAAAGATATTTAAAAAAATATTGACCACCTGATTTTACAGATGAGAGAACAGAGGTCTCCAAATTTGTCTCCAATTTTAAGGTATTTGGCTCAATTCACACAAGTCATCTCTGAAAGTCTGATTCACCCCATTTGAGGGTTCCTGGTACCAAAACCATTCCCATGATATTTTATATCAAAGTTCAAGCATGTCAAGCCTATGAACCTTCCCTATTAATACCAGATAAAGGCTGCCATCTGGGACTTTTGCTGTCAAAATTCTTAAATGATATTTTTACTTTCAAGATTCCTAGGGTCTAAAGATGAAGAACAAAGGTCATGTTATGATTTAATTCCAAATATCTGGACTGAATAGTTGTTTAATCAACAGTTAAGGAATTTTTTAGAACACATGATTTCAGAAGAGTGCGAATGCCTTCAATTTACCATATTAAAATTAGTATAATGAAATAAATACGAACAGAAATTAAATTTTTTCCATAGAACATCAATTTGTACAAAGTAACCTTTTCCTTTCTTTCTTTTTTTCTTTCTTTCTTTCTCTTTCTTTCTTTCTTTCTTTCTTTCTTTCTTTCTTTCTTTCTTTCTTTCTTTCTTTCTTTCTTTCTTTCTTTCTTTCTTTCTTTCTTTCTTTCTTTCTTTCTTTCTTTCTTTCCTTCCTTCCTTCCTTCCTTCCTTCCTTCCTTCCTTCCTCCCTCCCTCCCTTTTCTTTCTTTCTTTTCTTTCTTTCTTTCTTTCTTTCTTTCTTTCTTTCTTTCTTTCTTTCTTTCTTTCTTTCTTTCTTTCTTTCTTTCTTTCTTTCTTTCTTTCTTTCTTTCTTTCTTTCTTTCTTTCTTTCTTTCCTTTCTTTCTTTCTTTCTTTCTTTCTTTCTTTCTTTCTTTCTTTCTTTCTTTCTTTCTTTCTTTCTTTCTTTCTTTCTTTCTTTCTTTCTTTCTTTCTTTCTTTCTTTCTTTCTTTCTTTCTTTCTTTCTTTCTTTCTTTCTCTTTCTTTCCTTCCTCCCTCCCTCCCTCCTTTCTTTCTTTCTTTCCTTCCTCCCTCCCTCCCTCCCTCCCTTCTTTCTTTCTTTCTTTCTTTCTTTCTTTTCTTTCTTTCTTTTTCTTTCTCTCTCTCTCTTTCTTTCTTTCTTTCTTTCTTTCTTTCTTTCTTTCTTTCTTTCTTTCTTTTCTTTCTTTCTTTTTCTTTCTCTCTTTCCTCCCTCCCTCCTTACTCCTTCCTTCCTTCCTTTTTTCTTTCCTTTCTCTGTCCCTCTTTCTTTCTTTCTTTCTTTCTTTCTTTCTTTCTTTCTTTCTTTCTTTCTTTCTTTCTTTCTTTCTTTCTTTCTTTCTTTCTTTCTTTCTTTCTTTCTTTCTTTCTTTCTTTCTTTCTTTCTTTCCTTCCTTCCTTCCTTCCTTCCTTCCTTCCTTCCTTCCTTCCTCCCTCCCTCCCCTCCCCTTTTCTTTCTTTCTTTCTTTCTTTCTTTCTTTCTTTCTTTCTTTCTTTCTTTCTTTCTTTCTTTCTTTCTTTCTTTCTTTCTTTCTTTCTTTCTTTCTTTCTTTCTTTCTTTCTTTCTTTCCTTCCTCCCTCCCTCCTGTCTTTCTTTCTTTCCTTCCTCCCTCCCTCCCTCCCTTCTTTCTTTCTTTCTTTCTTTCTTTCTTTCTTTCTTTCTTTCTTTCTTTCTTTCTTTCTTTCTTTCTTTCTTTCTTTCTTTCTTTCTTTCTTTCTTTCTTTCGTTCTTTCTTCCTTCCTTCCTTTTTTCTTTCTTTCTTCCTCTTTCTTTTTTCTTTCTTTCTTTCTTTCTTTCTTTCTTTCTTTCTTTCTTTCTTTCTTTCTTTCTTTCTTTCTTTCTTTCTTTCTTTCTTTCTTCTTTCTTTCTTTCTTTCTTTCTTTCCTTCTTTCTCTCTTTCTTTCTTTCTTTCTTTCTTTCTTTCTTTCTTTCTTTCTTTCTTTCTTTCTTTCTTTCTTTCTTTCTTTCTTTCTTTCTTTCTTTCTTTCTTTCTTTCTTTCTTTCTTTCTTTCCTTCCTTTCTTTCTCTCTTTCTTTCTCTCTTTCTTTCTCTCTTTCTTTCTTTCTTTCTTTCTTTCTTTCTTTCTTTCTTTCTTTCTTTCTTTCTTTCTTTCTTTCTTTCTTTCTTTCTTTCTTTCTTTCTTTCTTTCTTTCTTTCTTTCTTTCATCTTCCTTCCTTCCTTCCTTCCTTCCTTTTTTCTTCCTTTTTTCTTTCTTTCTTCCTCTTTTTTCTGGCCACACCCAGTGATGCTCAGGGGTTACTCCTGGATATGTGCTCAGAAATTGTTCCTGACTTGGGGGACCATATGGGACTCTGGGGGATCGAATTGCAGTCTATCTTAGGCTAGCGTGGACAAGGCAGACACCTTACCACTTGTACCATCGCTCCGGTCCCACAAAGTCACCTTTTATGCTTAATTTCTCATCACCTTTTTCATCCCAACTTATGTTCCTCCATTTCTCCATACTGGCTCCACACAGTTGCCTAGATATTCAGCAAGAATCAGATTTTTAAAGGTACTGTAAGTGTGTACCTATCCTTTTATTCATGCCTGTCAACATAGCTTTTGACAAATTGAAATGAAAGGACATAGCAGTGCTCTTCTTAGTGAAGGTTTGACACCATCACATATATATACATGAGCCCCATTTAGGGTACAGGGATTAAAGCACATGCCTTGCATGAGGCAGATCCTATTTTATTCCAAATTCCATATGGTCCTGTGTGTATTATCAGATGCATCTCCAAAGACTGAGACAACCACCTGGTATGGTTTTGGAGGCCCCTCAACCAGAACACTGCATCTATGACCAGCACCATAGTGTTGGAAAAGTACTCTATGTTCAGACTTTTGCATTAAGCTGTGGCTCTCATTGGATGACAATCTCAAGAAGAGGCCTCCCAGATTTCTGCAAACCTCTCAGGAGCTCCCAAGCCTAATAAAACCCAGATTCAGAATGAGAAGTGCTAGGAGATGTTTGCTTTCAAAATTATTATTAGGAAGAACACTATTCAATAGATAATAAAACAAATTCAGAGAAAGCCAGCAATTCAAATCACACAACTGTTTAGTTCCAAAATGAAATTGCTTCACTGTCTTGGTCTGTTACTCTTGTAAAAAGAAATCTTAGATACCAAAATGAATCTTTGGGAAATTATAAATATTCTCAAAATGATCTGAACCATGACAGATTTCACTCACTATATTCAAATATCTATCAAATTAAGTATTCAGTATAGTGTTCTATAACATTTTTCTCCATACCAACCAGATCATACTAAAAAACTGAGATTTATTTAATTAATCCAGGTGGGAATGCTAACAAAAGCAGGTAGGAAGTCAATGGCATTGATCCCAAGCCCATTTTGAAATAAATTATAATAAATTATAGAATTTATACTCAAAATATGGACTTAGAGTAAATAGAATGTTTTAAGGAGGTTCTAAGAAAAATAGGGATGCCAAGAAGATTTTATATCTATGTAAGAGAAAATTTTCAAATGCAAAAGTTCTTTTTTCTTCAGCTACATGTGCCTCCTAGAAGCACTCTTCCTACCTGTAAGTGTGCTTATTTGGGCTATTTACTGAATGTTTATGGTAGATCTTTGTATAAAAATTTCTGTAAAAAGAGGATCACACAATAAGTTACCTATTTTCCCAACATCATTGTGAGTTGACATCAATGAGTTAACATCATTGTGAATTGAACCACATAGAATGTCTGTTAGTTTTTATATTCAGATGCTCTCAATTCTAATTTGATTTTTAATTTTGACAGTTCTCTTTAATATAATGAATTCATTTTAGTCTTGCTTGGGATTAGTTTACCACCTAATAAATTTCCTTCCAACACTATGTTCTGTGAATCAACAAACAGCTTCCCCTGTGATTTGAGACTGGTTAACAACAAATTAGAATCTGGAAGATTAATTGCAAGGCAGAGGCATTTTTCCAGACAATTCATTTCCACTTTGAGAAAACTTGGTTATTTTACTTTTACATCAGTTAGGAGAAAGATGTTCTTTGAAAAATAACACAAGTCAATAATTGTCATGCTCTCCCCTGCACTACTGATATATTGATTTCTACCATATATTTTAGACTGAACTAACACCAAATTAATTTTACGAAGACCGTTGAAATATTCTATATTTAAGAAAAGCTGGAGCCCAGTAGAAGAGGAGGTTTGCAGCTGCATCCTCTAAGGAGGAAGTAAAACTTAAGGGAGCCTTCCTTCCAGCAATAGCAGTGGCAGTGACAACAGTATTATGGCCTTGATGGCATAGCAGCACTGCCTAAGTGAACCGACAGAGCCCAAGGCAGGGAGCCAGTGGGATGTAGCCACTCTGCTCCACTCCAGATGTAGAAAACACACTACAATGTTGACAACAAGGAAACAATACAGACATTCACCATACTTAGAGAATAAAGATGCTAGCTCTGATGACCAGAAAGGCACCAATCACCTATTTAGTCTCTCAGATAAGGACTTTAGAGAAGAAATATGTAGGATCCTCATAAACTCAGAGAAAGCATAGAATGAAATAAATGTGCCACAAATAAGATCAAGAGGATATGAGAATAGAAATAAAAAATCTTCAAACTGAAATAATAGGATTGAAAATCTTGGTGGGTAAAAGGAAAACCTCTTTGGAAAGTCTCTTAAACAGAGTAACAGTGGCTGAAGACAGAATCAGTGAGTTGGAAGATGAGATGCATAACAACTCCATACAACAGAAGAAGTTGGAAAAGATCTTTAAAATAAACAATCAGGCAATTGGAAACATCCTAAAAATGTGAACATACAAAATAGAAATGTTTGATAAACTAAACAGAAACAATATAAGAATTATTGGAGTCCCAGAGACCCAGAAAGAAAATCCCCAACAGTCAAGGATATCATTGCAGAAAAAATCCCAAAGCTAAAGAGTGCATGCAACCAAATCCTACATGCTTGAAGAGTAGCAGCTAAAAGAATTCCAAAGAAAAGCATCCCAAAACACATCCTAGTAACAATGACGAACCTCACATATAGGTATAAACTACTGAAAGTAGAAAGATCAAAAAGAAAAATTGTCTACAAAGGAGTAAGTAAGATTTACAGCAGATTTGTCACAAGAAACCCTCAAGGCTTGAAGACAGTGGTGGGATATCATACACCCAGACTTACATTCAGGTTTGAAGGAAGGATATACAACTTCACAGATAAAAACATCTCAGAAAATTTATGACTGAAAAATCAGACTTAAAGGACAAACTGAAAGGTCTAATCTAAGACAAGAAAAACCAACAGATACACCAAACTCCTATAAAAGATGACACTAAATCCCATAATTTTATCTCTCTCAATGTCAATGGACAAAATGCACCAGTTAAGAGACATAAAATGGATCAAAAATCTGAATCCAACATCTTGCTTCTTACAAGAAACATATCTGAAAAGTCATAATGAACAGACTTAAAATCAAGGTTGAAAAAACATAATTTCAGCAAACAACTCCCTTAAAATAGCTGGAGTGGTCATACTAATATCAGATGACACAGACTTTAGACTTAAAAAAGTTATAAAGGATAGAGAAGGACATTTCTTAATAATCAAGGTATATGTGAAAGAGGAAGAAATTACACTTCTAAACATGTTCACACCCAAAGAAGGACCAGCAAAATATTTAAAACAACTGCTGATAAATTTGAAGGAAGACATCAACAGCAATACAATAATAGTGGAAGATGTCAACACCTCTTGTCACTTTTTGATAGATCAACCGAACTGAAACCTAACAAGAATATACTAGTTCTGAGAGGAGAAATGTAAGAAATTGGCCTAGTAGATATATGTAGAGTTTTCCATTTCCAGAACATTTTTCTTCAATACACATAAATATAATAGACAACTAAGTATAAATATAAGTATAACTAAGTTATAAGTATAAGTATAAGTTATAAATGTAAGTACAACATAAGTATAAATAGACAACTAGCTCATAAAATTTTTCATAAAATAAAGATGACATAAAATATATGAGCTACCTTCTCAGATCATAATGTACTGAAATTAGAAGTGAATAAAAAACAGACACAGAAAAAATTTTAATACCTAGAAATTTAACAACTAACAACTGAACAACCAGTGTGTCAAAGGTGAAATCAAAGAGGAAATCAAAAGATTCATGGAAACAACAGAGAATGAAGACACAAATCATCAAAATTTGTGGAATGTAGCAAAACTGGCACCATGAAGAAAATTTAAAACTTTGTAAAAACTCACCAGAAAGAAAGAAGGGGCATACATAAACAATTTAATGGTACAACTTATAAAATTGAAAAGTGATCAACAAAATAAACCAAAAATAGGCAGATAGAAGGAAATAATAAAGCTTAAAGCAGAAATTAATAAACTGAAACTACAAAAACATTCCAAAAAATCAATGAAAGGGGTATTTATAAATGGGTAAAGTTGGTTCTTTGAAAAAAGACATTTGGTAGAGTCTTTAGGATTTTCTAGAGTATCAAGTCATCTGTAAGTGACATTCTTCCTTTCGTATATATTTTTCTTGTCTAATTGCTATAGCAAGAACATCCAGTATTATATTGAATAGTAGTGGCAAGAGGAACAGACTTATCTTCTGCCAGATCTTAGGGGAAAGGTTTTCAGTTTTTCTCCATTGAATATTATATTTTCCATGGGCTTGAGGTAAATGGACTTGACTATATTTAGAAAAGTTCATTCCATTACTATCTTGTTGAGAGTTTTTATTATGAATGAGTATTAGCTAGTAGATATAGTTAGTAGATATACTTTCTTTGCTTCATTTGATATGCTCTCACACCAGAGACTGGCATACATCACAAAGAACAAGATCAGTCAATGCTGGCGGGGATGTGGAGAGAAAGGAACTCTCATTCACTGCTGGTGGGAATGCTGTCTAGTACTGCCCTTATGGAAAACAATATGGAGATTCCTCAAAAAACTGAAAATTGAGCTCCCATATGATTCAGCTATACCACTCCTAGGGATATAATCTAGGGCAGGGCTCTGGAATCCCTGGGTCCAGAGTCACATGCGGCTCTTCTGAAGCTTTGCTGCGGCTCAGAGAGCAGGGCCAATAGAAAGGGGCAGAGAGCGGTATCACTTAAATATTATAATTGGCTATTAATTTGCACAAAATATGTTTTACATTGTTAAGTGAAAAAGTTTATTTTACTTCAGATTGACAGCTAACTGCCCGATCCTGTATATAGCATTAAGATAAGAAACAATGTATGCAGCGCTATATTTGTTTTAAATCTCACGATAGTTTTGCGGCTCCCAGATTTTTTCCCCCTTTGGAAACGAGTCCAAGTGGCTCTTTGTGTCTTAAAGGTTACCGACCCTGTTCTAAGAACACAAAAACACAATAAAAAATGCTTTCCTCACACCTATATTCATTGCAGCGCTATTTACAATAGCAAAACTCTGAAAACAACCAAGATGCCCTTCAACAGATGAATGGCTAAAACTGCGGTTTATATACACAAAGGAATATTATGCAGAGAGATAAAGTTATGAAATTTTTCTATACATGGATGAACATGAAAACTATTATGCTGAGTGAAATAAGTCAGAGGGAGAGAGACACACACAGAATAGTCTCACTTATCTATTTTTTTTTTTGGGGGGGGGTTCAGACACACTCAGTGATGCTCAGGGTTTACTCCTGGCTATGTGCTCAGAAATCGCTCTTGGCTCAGGGGACCATATGGGATGCCGGAGGAATTGAACCTTGTTCTATCCTAGTACAGCAAGTGCAAGGCAGATGCCTTACTGCTTGTGCCCCATTATCTATGAGTTTTAAGAAAAATAAAAGACACTATTGTAATAATGCCCAGAGATGAGAACCAGAAGGACTGCTCATGATATCAAGCTCATCACAAAGAGTGGTGAGTGCAGTTAGAGAAAAAAAAAACTACACTAACAATATCATAAAAATGTCAACATTAATGAGAGAAGTAGAATGCCTGTCTTGAATACAGGCGGGGGGGAGGAGAGATGGGGTGTATTGGTGATGAGAATATTGCACTGGTGAAGGAGGTGTTCTTTTTATGACTGAAATCCAACTACAATCATGTTTATAATCATGATGCTTAAATAAATATATTATATAAAAAAGACTACCAAAAAGCTCCTAGAAACAAAAAATATATATAGCAAAGTGGCAGGCTACAAAATGAACATGCAAAGTTAGTGGCCTTCTTATACACAAATAATGATAGAGAAGAAATAGATATTAAAAAGATTTCCATTGACAATAGTACAACAGAAACTCAAATATGTTGCACTCAACAAAATAGGTGAAGGATCTCTTTACAAAAATATACAAAGAAATATCTAAAAGATATTTCTTAAGAAATAAAAGAGGACACAGAAAAATTGAGACTAAAACCTGTTCATATATTGTAAGTATTAACATCAGTAAAATAGCAATACTTTAAAGAGCATTATACAGTTTAATGCAAGCCCTCTAAGGATACCTATGACATTCTTCAATTAGATTAGAACTACTGAATTTAATTTAGAAAAATAAATACTCATTAATAGCTAAAACAATCCTTAGGAAAAATAAGATATGAGGCATCACTTTACCAACTTTAAATTGTACTACAGAGCAACAGTCATTTAAACAGAATGGTAGTGGAATAAAGACAGACCCACAGATCATTGGAATAGACTTGAGTATTCAGAAAATGATCCCAGGAATACAATCAATCAATCTTCAGAAAAGGGCAAGAATTGCAAAATGGGGCAAAGAAAGCCTCTTCAACAAGTGGTGTTGGGATAATTGGTAACCCACATACAACAAAAGTGAACTTAGATTTTTATGTAATACCATGCTCAAAGGCAAAATTAAAATGGATTAAAGATCTTGATACAAGACCTGAAATTATAATGTGTATAGAACAAATGTAAGCAAAACGCTTCATGACATTGACACTAAAGGCATCTTCAAGGAGGAAACATCACTATCTATACAAGTGGAAGTGTGGAAGCAGAAATAAGCACATAGGACTACATTAAACTGAGAAGCATTAGCACTTCAAAGAATGCAGCATAGGGTACAAAAGTCAGCAGTGGAATGGGAGAAATGGATTACCCAATAATTATCAGATAAGAATCTATTATTTAAGATATCCAAAATGCTGACAGAACTTAACAAGAAAAAGAATCTAACCTCATCAAAAACTGGAGAGAAGAAGTGAACAGACTTTCCCTCAAAGAAGAAATACAAATGACCAAAAGGCACATGAAAAATGCTCCACATCACTAGTAATCAGGAAGATGCAAATCAAAACAACGAGATACCATCTCATGCCACAGAAACTGGCACACATCACAAAGAACAAAAACAACCAGTTTGGCAAGGATGTAGGGAGAAAGGAACTCTCATTCACTGCTGGTGGGAATGCCATGTAGTCCAACCTTTCTGGAAAACAATATAGAGTCTTCAAAAATTGGAAATTGAGCTTCCATATTATCCAGTAATATCACTCCTGGAATTATATCTTAGAAATTTAAAAACACAATGTACAAAAGTGTCCTCAATTCCCCTATGTTCATTGTAGTACTATTTACAATAGCCAGAATCATTAAACAATTCAGATACCAAACAATGAATGGATGAGTGGCAAGAGAAACTGTGGTACATCTACACAATATAATACTGCACAGTTATTAGGGAAAAATAAATCATGAAAATTTTCCTACATACATGAATTGACACGGAGACTATCATGCTGAGTAAAATGAGTCAGAGGGAGAGAAACAGATACAAAATAGTCTCACTCATCTGTGAAATTTAAGAAAAATAAAAGACAGTATGGTAATAATATCCAGACAATAGAAATGCAAACCAAAGGACCAGCCCATGATATGAAGCTTACCACAAAGTTTGGTAAACACAATTAGAGAATTAACTGTACCAACAATTAGCATGACAATGATAGTGGGAGAGAAAAAATAGAATGCCTGTCCAAAGACAGGCAGGGGTGGTGGAAGTAGGAAATAGGGCACATGGTGGTGTGAAAAAGTTATACTTGGTGAAGGGTGCTGTTCATTCAATGAATGAAACCCAAACTACAAACATTTTTGTCACCATGGTGCTTAAATAACTAAATTATTATAAAAATAAGAGAAAATTCTATATTTAAGTATAATTTAAAATATATAAAAGGCAAATATTTGGCAAACATTTTTAACTAGTAATTAGTTGAAAGTCAATAATAAGTAGTTTTGTCCTAAATACTATAAGGTATTAAGAGATATATACGTTCAATTAATTTCTCAATGTGTACTTGATACATTTTGGCTTTTTCCATCATTGTCCTAAGTTACTTGATGCAAAAACAAGTGTTTTCCAACTAATTCACTGACTTGTAATCAGCACACAAATTTTGTTTTATGTTTTTTGATTGAGTCAGTGCGCTCTGAAATTGGACAATTTACAGTGACAGGTATAAATCCTCATGAAGACAATACAGGTTTTAGAGTTACAACTAGCTAGCTTTGAGATTTTACATGAAACAAAAGGCCACTT
The DNA here is from genome assembly GCF_024139225.1 of Suncus etruscus. Taxonomy (NCBI): domain Eukaryota; kingdom Metazoa; phylum Chordata; class Mammalia; order Eulipotyphla; family Soricidae; genus Suncus; species Suncus etruscus. Next base: position 3,783,624 of record NC_064862.1, on the reverse strand, counting down.
CATTTTATTAAAGAAAATGTCAATCAAGAAGCAACTACTGACACCCGTCTTTGTTTTACCAGCCAGTAATAAAAGATAAAGCAGAGGAAATGGAGGGGCTGCAGTTAGGCATTTGAGACACACAAAGTCCTTGTTTTCTCTTTAGAAGCGGCAGCAAACCAATTGTCCATTCACAGCACATCCTCTGCATTTTGGAACTATATTTTCGCAGTTTCTTAACTTGGCACATCTCATTCTTAAACAGTTAATTTTGTTAACCCTTTGTTAATACTACATACTAAATACACTACTAATACCAGCACTTATGTGACTGAATTTTTAAACGATTCTGGTTCTAAATGTTAAGAAGTAAAACCTTAGAAAAATTAAGTAAGAAAAAATTGGAAACAGGAGTAGTTGAAAATAATCTTATCTTACTTGCTATTCATGAGTTTAGAAGGATCATAAGGAAATCCATGTTAGCCATATTACATTGTTTTACAAATTTGACTTCTTAGAAAGATATAATTTTAATTGTTTCCCTTCATAAACAATACAATTGGACTACTGAAACATTAGCCCTGTGTTTAAATTATTCTCTGTTCTAAAGCATCTAGAGTGTTTGCTCTACATGAAATGCATATGCTTGCCTTCTGGTGCAGAGGTTCACTCTAACCCTTTTGCTAGAACACAGGAAGAACAGTATCTATGGATGCTTAATTAATCCCAGGCTTAATTACTTAAGTCTCTAATTAAATAGCTCACTAGCATTCAGCTATTGTAGGAAAAGATAATTAGCAGATTTGTGGTGCCAATGCTGAGATTTTTTATTTTCCTTCAACAATACTAATATCTAAATTATTGGTCAAGAAACTTGGTGCTTCGTCCCCTGTTTTGACTTCTAAAGCCAAGACCTTTGTGAAAAAAATGCAGAAAAGTTGTACCATGAATTTTCCTAAAGAATTTTTATTTTCTTCTATGCTTTTCTTTTATAGGGTTTGCTATTTCCAGTCTCTTTAACATCTTATTTTTGTTCAAATAAGTGTTTCTTGAATATAAGAGCACTCTTAAGCAATATGACAAACTCCAAGCAAAAACTGATTTTCATTTTTTTCTAGCCTGCGTTTCTTACCGATTTTTTTATTTCCCTATCCTGACCCATCATAAATAAATGACCTAACAAAATTCTGAAGAAGAAATATTGAATTTATCAAAACACACACACACATTCACACACACGTCACTGGAAGCTCAAAGTGCAGTGAGAATTAACGTTCAGAGTCTCTCAAGCTCCTTGGAATTTGGAACAAAACCCGGTGCCCTCAAATAGTTAATCCAGGCTAAGTGATATGTTTAGTCAGTTCACTTAGAAGAAGGAAGGAAATTCAAAAGCTGGTTGCTGTAGTAACAATCACAGACCACAATCTCCCTCAATATATATCACTATGTATGTTCATTTAAAATAAAATTCCTGCCATATCTCTGTGATCCTGTTCTCTCGAGAAAAACATTGAGCTTTCCCTGAAGTGGGTTCTACTTACCTCAACCATTAAACAAGACATTTAACCATAGTGGCAGTTCTGTGACCTTTGAATGCCAGGAAATCTCTGAGAAGTGCTGCTTGTTCATGAAGACTTGTGCTGCAGAATCCAGCAACTTCATCCAGGATTAGAGATATAATTAAGTGGGAAAAAAAGAAAAGAAAGAAAGAAAAAGAAGGGGGGATTATTGAGGGGGAAAATCCCGAGAAAAGAAATGCAAAAGCACACAGAGAGACCGAAAGTGAAGGGATGTTAGAAAGAATCTCTGGACAGAGCCCAGCGTGCTGCAGTGCCCAGACCCAGCGACTGGCTGTGGGGAGCAGGCAGCCCGCCTGCCAGGCAGGGAGGTGCTGTCAGTTGCCACAGGCAAGGAAAAGCAGAGACCAATCGGCTTCAACTCTGGCAGCTTACTGGAGTGGAGCATTTTTCTGTTTATGTTTCCTCAGTTCAAGAGTGACGTCAAACGGTTTAGTTTTCCCTCTGCATGTGCTATTAATTTTAAAGTACTGTACTATGGGAAGAATGTGTGTGCCTGTGGTTAGCCTGGGCACCCTCTCATAGGCTAACCTAAGAAATGTTTCTAGATTCAGCAATAAAAATGCTTGAATGTAAAATACGTTAAGTACAGTTTGGTTAGGGAGATGCAAAAAATAAAAAGAAAAGAAACCTCAAACAGAAGTCAAATCCCTGGGCTACACAAAAGCACCGAGATTAATAAGCACACACCCCTCCCCCGAACTCCATGTGATATCTGTCCAGCTGTTCTGTTGCTTATTCTATTTTCAAATGAATTCATTTGAACCCTCACCTAAAACATGAGTTAATCTTTGAGCCACAGATGTAGTGATTGTACAAGTGAGCTGGGAAACAATTTTACGTGTACTAAAAAGTAAGAAAGAAAAACAGAAAGGAAATAACCCAAAAATCCCGTGCATGAGGCTGCTGCCTACTCTTCTACTTTCCTTCTGTTTATGGGGTGGTTCCAGGATTATTTATGCGAAGGGGATCCCTCCTGCAATCCTTCACAGTGAGTCATTCAAAATGCAGGTGCAAGGAATGCAGTGAGCGTTCTCTCTTCTGAGGTCTCAGCATGAACGTCCTTTCCCAAAGTGTGTGAAGGTACAGTTATTTAGGGATACATTCTTTGCTAGGAGCTCCAGCTTCCCCTCGTATTTCTCTTTCCACTCTAGAAAATATTGGTGGTAGCCACCTGTATCTACCTTCCTCATATAGTTTTTAATTTTTTAACATACCTCCATGCTAACAGAGTACTTTTTATCCCCACCCCATTTGTAAACTTTACTTTCCTCTGAATTGTGTAGTTTTCCCCCAATCCTCAGTACTTTCAACAAAATTATTAAGAACATGTGACTCAAGCTGGCCAATCAGATTTCTTCCTTGCATTAAAAATGCATTAGAAGCCTTTTTCTTCATGCATTAGAAAAATGTTTCAGAGGTAAAAGGAACTTCACTCACAAAAGGCCAATATTTTAAATATATCAATATTGAAGTTTTTAAAAGAAAGTTTTTAAAAGGTCTTATATCAAAGACCTTATAAAGCTGTAATTATTTCGGTAGGTCTTTGATGCTGAAGAAAAGACGTGAATAAATTTGTTTCTTGTGTAGTTTACATTTTAGGAAAGGGAATGAAAAATTTAGGAAAGTTGGTATATAGGAGGCCAGAGTGGTATAACAGGGAATAGGGCATTTGCCTTGCATGTGGCTGACCAGGGTTTGATTTCTCAAACTCCCTACATCCCCTGAGCTACCAGGAGTTATCTTTGAACAGAGCTAGGAATGACCCCTGAGCATTGCTGAGTGTGGTCCCCAAACAATAAAAGTGGGTAAATGAAGAAATATACATAGACAGTTGAAAATATGGATCTTGAAATAAAAGAAAGTACATAAATATATGTGTGTTTTAAAAAAAATCTTAAACTCGGTAAGTATTGTGAATTACTCAGTTTTTCTGATTCTCCCAGGTGTATAGGAAAAATATATTATTAAAAACTTTCCCCAGAGAGGTGCGGTTGGGCTCAGAATACTCCACATGCCAGGATTTCTGGGTGTGTTTGACTAGTATGTTGGGGGCTCTGGGCAGGACAGCTAGCCATAGGCCCCCTGGGCTGACCACTTAGTCCAGGGGACCAAGATCCCCCCCACACCAGGCGGGTCTTCAGGGCCATGGTTGGTTAATCGGGCCCTGGGGGGAAAGGGTGAGAAATTCCTCCCTATGCATCCAAAAACTACAGAGGTGTGGCTGGGCTCAGAACACTCAGCATGCCAGGATTTCTGGGTGTGTTTGACTGGTATGTTGGGGGCTCTGGGCAGGACAGCTAGCCATAGACCCCCTGGGCTGACCACTTAGTCCAGGGGACCAAGATCCCCCCCACACCAGGCGGGTCTTCAAAGCCACGCCTGGTTAATCAGGCCCTGGGGGAGGGGGTGAGAAATTCCTACCTATGCATCCAAAAACTACAGAACCACGCGGGGGCTCATGTCCCCGCACGTACTTTGTGTAGTAAGAGTATTCCTTATTCTTATGCTATGTTTTGCGTATTCAGAATGTTCATTTTGTATTCTGCCCTTTCCCACACCCTTACAAAGCTCTTTTTTACTCCTTAACACTCTAACCCCCCCCAACGTCACTAACCTACATTACTCTTTTTAACTTCAGCAGTGTACAATCTTAATCACAGACCAAAGCCGTGCATTGTGTGTAACAACCCCAAACTGTTTCAAGATACATAAAATAGACACGTATTTCTTTAGAATATTTTGTGTTTTTTCTCTGACAACTATAATTCTTACTAAATGTTGTCTTCTACAGTGACGATTCTATCCACTTTTTATCTTCTCTTTTTGAGCTGTTTAACAAGGAATTTTGGTGAAAGAATCCCCCAGTTTAATGCTTATGATTGAACCATATCATGTGAATCATTGGAATTGTTCTTTTGGTTCCCATATGCGCCAATAACACCACGTGGCATTGCTCCTTTTTTGCATAGGCACATTAAAATGGGAAAATACTATACATACAGATAAGATCCTATCTAATAGAGATTGGAACACACAAATCTTGTAGTGCAAAGGGACCTTACACCCTGAACATTGACATAACGACCTGGCACAGACCTCAGAAGAAAGGGCATTTTTCCTTTCACCCCTGAACCAGGGAAGCCATCCACGAAACATCCAGGCTGGTCTATAACATCACCTGGAAGCAATCCTCTACCACGGAAGACCCTACATTGCTCAGACATCAACCTGCTCATAAGAGACTTCCCTTAACACTGAGAAGACTTAGCAACAACAACGACCTGCTTACAGGACAGGGCTCCCTGCATTGCCCTTTGATTGTGAGGTGAAACGAGAGGACACTCCACATCCTGACTTCAATGTAGGATATGCAGATTCCAGGATCATTAATACAGAAACATGATACCAACAACAGAGACTGTGTGAAAACAAAAGTGTGTTGGCACTACAGACAATGTCTTGGATTGGACGATCTAGCTTGCCTGGAGCCTAGAGTTGGTCTTGTGCCAGGAAACTTCAGGGGTCGGGTCTCTTTGTATTTAGGCCAAGGTTATTTCTTTCCATGTCCCTCATATTTTGGTGGGCCTATGCAAACAACAATTGCCACTCGAACACCATTTTTACTGTGCTCCTTTGAGTCTAATCCTTAAAAAGAACCCACTTAAAATTTGAGGTTAACTTAAGCTAATATGCCTGTATATGGAAATGTAAAAAAATACTATGCCTGTAATGTTTAAGGAGTCACGTAAGTTTTATGGCTTTAGATTGCCTTGTGTGCTGTTAAGAAATATTATAATGTGTTACAATCTGGGGATTTGAGGGACAAAGTAATTGTACATGAATTCTGTCTTATTTATCTTAATGTTCTTTGGCTGAAATTTCAAAGTTAAGATATCAGCAAGGGGACTTCTGAGAATTATGTTATGGGTGATGGTCCTTCCACTGTAACTTTACCTTGTCCTCTTTCTTTGCATCCTTGTTCTCATAATTAAAAATAAAAAAATTAAAAAAAAACTTTCCCCTTTGTCTTATCAATGTAGTTGATTGCTAAAGAAGCCAGGTTATAGATTTTATTTTCTTTGACCCAACATTATGAAAAATAGAAAATATCCAGTTGAGTTATAATTATTATAAATAATGAAATCTTAATGAAGCAAAAGAAAGGAGAGCAGTTGAAGTATCAATGGAGTATGGAAGAAGAATGTCCCTCATTCTATCCATACTTTAATCCCCAGAACCTATGAATTTGTGGGATTGTATGGCAAAAGGTATTTTGCATATAGAAGTATTATGGATATTAAAACATGGAGGTGGTCCTGCATTATTTGTGTTAGATTATTGTGTTGCATTACTTGTCAATCTAAATCACATGAACTGTTGAAAAAGAGCAAAAGGGTTTTCTCTGATTTGAAGCAGAAGTGAGATGAAGATGAGAAATTGGAGTAATCCGAAGTATCAAATGCAGCCACAATGGGGCTGGAGAGTAAGAACAAAGGTAAAATAGATTGCATTGCGAATGGCCAACTCAGGGTCAAATTCTGGTATGCCATATGACCCCAAAATCCACTAAGAATGATTCCCAAGCAAAATGCCAGGAGTAAGTCCTAAACACTGACAGTTGTGAGCCCAAAACAAGGCAAACAAAACCAAAAGGAACCAACAAACTTTCACTCACTCTCAGATGTATGGCCTATGTGCAAGGATCTGAGAGGAGTCTCTAATAATAAGGGCTTCCCTCACTGACAGCAAAAAGAAAACTAATACCTGAATCCAATAGCTGTAAAGGAATTATATTTGTGCCTACAACATGAACTTGAAAAGGTTTCTTTCTCAAAGGAGCAAAGGAATCTAATGATACCTTGTGTTCAACCTGGTGAGATTCATGTAAGTGAATATAAGTCTGCACGCATATCTATGAATTAGCAAAGTACACTTTATTGTAACAAAAATAGAAAACATATATTGTTGACTCTAGGAAGTGATGTGAATGACTTATCTATAGAAACATAATAGAAGGAAGAATATGTGGTACAGCTACTTCTAGGAGGATTATGATAGTGGTGAGTGAAATTAAAAAAGTCTCTGTGATTTTTAATCTTAGTTAAATGGAAATCAAGTGCATTTATTAAAAGAAAGGTATACATAGCAAGATTTGAGGAAAGAAGATATTAATTGTCCTGGAGAATAAAGAGAAGGCATTATTGAGAAGTATATATAATATGATGGTCAAGAGAACTGTTCATTAAGTTATCATCTCATAAAATGATACCGCATAACATGTTACCTTAATAAAATGATGAGATAACAGAAATGACATATAGACCATAAATAATTCTGGAGATCCCAAGGCAGATGTAATGGCAAGTACATTTTCATTTTGGGGGAAGAGAATAGAATCGTGCTCTACATTCTGGAGACTTCCCATGTTTACATACTAAAAAATTCTGATGATCCTAATTTATACTTACTTAATTACTAATTTTGGTTCTTGGGCCATATCTTATCATGGTGCTTAGGAGTTACTCATGGTTCTGCACATTACTAGATTCCAGGGATTGAATTCAGGTCAGCTGTGTGCAAGGCAAGTGCCATACCATCTGTACTATCACTGAAACCCCTTCTGTTTATTTTTGAGAGCAAAGAAATTAGAAAGAAATAGCTACAGAGTTAAATCTATAATCATCAAAGAAGTTTCTCAGAAGTATAGTTCCAAAAGTTAGTGACTTAGAATAAATTGGATTCCTCCCAAATTCATATCTCAAAGTCCTAGTCCACAGGTTGACTATATTTGGAGATATTTGTATAAAGGGGTAATTAAGAAGAAAAGAAGTCACAAAGGTAGGGTCCTAATAAAATGTATACTTTCTAAGTTTCTAAGTTTTCTTTTTTCTTTTTTCTTTTTTTAGTTTTTTTGGCCACACCCGTTTGATGCTCAGGGGTCACTCCTGGATAAACGCTCAGAAATTGCCCCTGGCTTGGGGGGACCATGTGGGACGCCGGGGGATCGAACTGAGGTCCGTTCTATGCTAGCGCTTGCAAGGCAGACACCTTACCTCTAGCGCCACCTCACCAGCCCCAGTTTCTAAGTTTTCTAATATAAGGTAGTTTGGACATTGTAACCAGGTACCACACTGGAGGTATGTCTTATTCTATATCCATTTAAAAGCATTATTTGAATTTTTGTCCACTTGCAATTATTTCAATTATCTTTATTTTGGGGGAGTTATAAATTGTTATTCCCATCATTAGGCATATTCAACTTCAGTCATATATTTTTAATATCTTTATTTAAGCACCTTGATTACAAATATGATTGTAGTTGAGTTTCAGTCATGTAAAAAACATCCCCCTTTACCAGTGCAATATTCCCATCACCAATGTCCCAAATCTCCATCCTCCCCATCCCCACCCCCTTCCTGTACATGAGACAGGCTTTCTACTTTCTTCATTTATTTTCTTTGCTATGACAGTTCTCAATGTAGTTATTTCTTTACCTGCACTAATCACTCTTTGTGGTGAGCTTCATGTCATGAGCTGAACCTTCCAGCCCTCCTCCCCTTTGTCTCAGAGAATTATTGCAAAAATGTCTTTTTTCCCCTTAAAACCCATAGATGAGTGAAACTATTCTGTCTATCTCTCTTCCTCTGCCTTATTTCACTCAGCATAATAGATTCCATGTACATACATGTATAGGAAAATTTCATAACTTAATCTCTACTGATGGCTGCATAATATTCCATTGTATATATGTACCAGAGTTTCTTTAGGCATTCATCTGTTGAAGGGCATCTTGGTGATTTCCAGAGTCTGGCTATCGTAAATAGTGCTGCAATGAATATAGGTGTGAGGACAGGATTTTTGTATTGAATTTTTGTGTTCCTAAGAGTGATATAGCTGGATCATATGGGAGCTCAATTCCCTGTTTTTGGAGGAATCTCCCTATAACTTTCCATAAATGTTGAACTAGACAGTATTCCCACCAGCAGTGAATGAGTTCCTTTCTCTCCACATACCTGACAGCACTTCTTGTTCTCATTCTTTGTGATATGCATCAATCTCTGTGGTGTGAGATAGTACCTAAGAGTTGTTTTGATTTGCATCTCTCAGATGATTAGTGATATGAAGCATTTTTGCATATTCCTTTTGACCATGTATTTTTTTTGACAAAGTGTCTTTTTATTTCTTCTCCTCAATTTTTGGTGGCATTAGATATTGTTTTTTTTTTCTTATAAAGTTCTGTCAGTGCCTTGTATATTTTGAAATTAGCCCTTATTTGATGGGTATTGGGTGAATAGTTTCTCCCACACAGTGGGTGGCTCTTGTATCCTGGGCACTATTTTGTTTGAGGTACAGATGCATCTCAACTTAATATATTTCCATATGTTTATCTCTGCTTCCACTTGTTTGGAGAGTACTGTTTCCTCCTTAAAGATGCCTTTAGTCTCAGTGTCTTGAACTGTTTTACCTACATGTTGTTCTATATACTTTATGGTTTCAGTTCTGATATCAAGGTCTTTAATTCATTTGGATTTTACCTTCATACTTGTTGTTAGCTAGGGGTCTGAGTTTGCTTTTTTGTAAGTTGCCAACCAGTTGTGCCAACATCATTTGTTGAAGAGGGTTTCCTTGCTCCATCTAGGATTTCTTGCTCCTTTATCAAAAATTAGGTGATCGTATGTCTGGGAAATAGTCTCTGAATACTCAAACTTATTCCACTGATCTGTGGGTCTGTTTTTATTCCAATACCATGCTGTTTCGATAACTATTGCTTTGTAATACAGTTTAAAATTCGTGATAGTAATGCATCCTATATTTATTTTCACAGCATTGTTTTAACTATTTGAGGGTGTTTATTGTTCCAAATGAATTTCAGAAGTGTTTGGTGCACTTCTTTGAAGAATGTTATGGATATATTTAGAGTGACCTCTCTTATTTCTTGGAGCAGGGTTTTATAGTTTTCTTTGTATATGTCCTTCATGTCTTCAGTCAAGTTGCCTCCAAGATATTTGAATTTGTGTGACACTACTGTGAGTTGTTTTGTTTTCTTTTTTTTTTTTTGGTTTTTGGACCACACCCGTTTGACGCTCAGGGGTTACTCCTGGCTATGTGCTCAGAAATCGCCCCTGGCTTGGGGGGACCATATGGGACGCCGGGGGATCGAACCGCGGTCCTTCCTTGGCTAGCGCTTGCAAGGCAGACACCTTACCTCCAGCGCCACCTACCCGGCCCCTGTTTTGTTTTCTTTTTTTTTTTTTTTTTTTTATGGTTTTTTTGGGTCACACCTGGCAGTGCTCAGGGGTTATTCCTGGCTCCAGGCTCAGAAATTGCTCCTGGCAGGCACAGGGGACCATATGGGGCGCCGGGATTCGAACCGATGACCTCCTGCATGAAAGGCAAACGCCCTACCTCCATGCTATCTCTCCGGCCCCTTGTTTTGTTTTCTTAATGTGCAGATCTTCTCTACCATTATTGGTGTATAAAAAGGCCATTAATTTTTGTGTGTTAATTTTGTAGCCTGCCACATTTCTATGTGAATCTATTGATTCTGGAAGCTTTTTGGTAGTCTTTAGGGTTTTCGAAGTAGAGGATCATGTCATCTGCAAAGAGTGAGAGCTTGACTTTTTCCTTTCTAGATTTTCTTAATATTTTTTTCTCGCCTAATTGCTATAGCAAGTACATTCAGTACTATGTTGAATAGAACTAGTGAGAGAGAATTTATTCATTTCTTCCAAGTTCTCATTTCGGTTTCATAGAAATTCTCAAAGTAGTCTCACATCACACTTTGAATCTCTGCAATATCTGTAGGGATATCCTTCTTTTCTTTTCTAATAGAAGTTATCAGATTTCTCTCTTTGTGAGTTTTGCCAATGGTCTATCAATCTTGTTTATTTTTTTAAAGAACCAACTTCTGCTTTAGTTGATCTTTTTAATTGTTTTTTGGCTTTCCACTTCAGTTATTTCTGCTCTAAGTTTTTTTTATTTCCTCTGTCTCCCTATTTTTGGTTTCTTTTGTTGCTCATTTTTTAATTTTGTAGGCTGCATCATTAGGCTATTAAGGTATGCCCCTTCTTTCCTCCTGATGTGTGCTTGCAAAACTATAAATTTTTCTCTCAGTACCACGTTTGTCCCATAGATTCTGATAGTTTGTGCCTTCATTGTCATTTGTTACTAGGAAAGTTTTGATTTTCTCTTTGATTTCGTCTTTGTCCCACTAGTTGTTCAGTAGCAGGCTGTTTAATTTCAGGTTGTTAAAGTTCTTCTTTTGTGTCCCTTTGTAGTTCACATCTAATTTCAGAGCCTTGTGGTCAGCAAAGGTAGCCTGAAAAATCTATCCTCTTGATTTTATGTAGGTATATTTTATGTGCCAACATGTGGTCTATCCTGAAGAATGACCCATGTACATTGGAGAAGAATGTGTATCCAGGTTTCTGGGGTTGGAGTGTCCTATATAGATCTACGAGGCCTCTTTCTTTCATTTCTCTTTTCAGGGTTAGTGTATTTTTATTGGGTTTCAGTCTGGTTGATCTATGAAGTGTTGACAGGTCTGTCTTGACATCTACCACAATTGTTGTGGGACATATCCTCTTTCAAATTGGTCAATAATTGTTTTAGATATTTTGCTGGTCCCTCATTGGGTGTGTATATGTTTAGTAGTGTGATTTCTTCCTGTTGCACATATCCTTTGATTAGTGTCCATCTTTGTCCCTTACAACTTTTCTGTCTAAAGTTTGTGTCATATGTTATTAATATGGCCACCCCATGTTTTTTAAGGGTGTTGTTTGCTTGGATGATTTTCTTCCAGCCTTTGATTTTGAGGCTATATTTGTTCTGACTTCAGGTTAATTTCATGTGTGTAGCAGAAGGTTGGATTCATTTTTTAATCTATTTAGTCACTCTGTCTTAATTGATGCATTTAGTTCATTGACATTGAGGGAGATGATTGTCATGGGATTTAATGTCATCCTTTTCTATAAATTTGATGTATCTGTTGGTCTGTCTTGTCTTAAAGTAGACCTTTCAGTTTTTTCTTTAAGGCTGGTTTTGCATCTGTAAAGTTTCTGAGCTGTTGCTTATCCGTGAAGCTATGTATTCTTTTTTCAAACCACAACGTGAATTGGGCTGGGTGCAGTATTCTAGGTGAAGCCTCTATTTCATTCACTCTTGTCACAATATCCCACCACTGTCTTCTGGCCTTGAGATTTTCTTGTGATATGTCTGCTATAAATCTTAAGGATGCTCCTTTGAATGTAATTTCCCTTTTTGATCTTTCTGCTTTCCGTATTTTATATCGATCTGTAAGATTCATCAGTGTGTCTAAGATGCGTCTTGGGTTGTTTTTCTTCGGGTCTCTTTTAGCTGGTACTGTTATGGCATGCGAGATTTGATTGCATGCAGTCTTTAGTTCTGGGAGTTTCTCTGTGATGATATCTTTGTTGATTCTTCCTGGATTTCCTCTTCCTTGGCCTGTGGGACTCCAATGAGTCTTGCGTTGTTTCAGTTGAGTTTATCAAAGATGTCATTTTCATTTGTTCACGTTCTTTAAGTACTTTTTCCATTGTCTAATCATTTACCTTAAAGTTCTTTCCAGTTTATTCTGCTCTATCCAGTTGTTCTGCATTTCATCTTCCACTTCACTGATTCTGTCTTTGGCAGCTATTATTGGGGAGGCTTTCTATTGAGGTTTTCTGTTCAGCTAACGAGTTTTTCAGATATGTTAATTATGAGTAGAGAATCAAAATACCAATAGTAACTTCCTGTTTTCAAAATGTGTTTTTTAAAATATAATTAAACTTATGATTATAATGCAATTGAGCTCTCATGTGAAAGGGGGACTTTAGGGTGATATGAAAGTATGTCAAAGAGTAGGACATTTGTCTTGCATGCAGTTGACCTAGGTTTGATTCTCAAAATCCAATTTGGTCCCCTGAGTCTGCCAGAGTAATTTTTGAGCATAGAGCCAGAGGTAACCTCTGAACACTGCCAGGTATGCCCCCCTAAATAGAGAGAAATCAACATCAGATAGACAATAACATGCCTTGTATGTGGTAGACTGGGGCTACTCCAGCACTGCATTTTTTTTTCTTTCATGGTTTTCTTTTTTTTTTATTTTGACCATATTAGCTTACATATCTTTCACAGTAAAACTTCAGGTACATATTAACATAGAATCGGGGAAATCCCATCACCAAATTTGTCCTCCCTCCACAACCCGTTCCCATCTTGCATCCCATATCCCCCACCGACACCCCCCGCCCCCCGGGCTGCTAGAACAAGTGGTCTCCTCTATGTCCAGCTTACTATTTAGTGATTGTACATCTGTTTGATCCTGGTACCCTCCCTAATTTCCCCCTCTATTTGAGAGGCAGAATTGGATAGTTCAAGTTAAGTGGTTCTGTTTGAAGAAAAGAAAAGCAATAAAATGGGGTAAAATCAAATAAGCCAAAAATGGGTGAAGTCCTACTAGAAGCTCTCAACCTCAGTTTGAGAGAAGAAAGGAGAAAAGGAATTAAAACACCACAACAATACAAACAGAAATGTCAAATAAAATATCCAGTGAGCACTACAGCAATAGACAAGCACCACATAATAGTCCCTGTCCTGAAATAAAAAACATGCCAGAGCGCATAAATATATAAATACACAAAATAAAATAAAATTGGAGAAATCAACTTCAATATCTATACCAAAACATATAAGTAAAAAAATCAATAGATAAATATATAAGAAATTATTTTGTGCTTTTCTTGCATAGGCACAGTAAACTATGGGGGACATTAGAGAGGAAATTCCCTTTGCCTAAGAGATACAGGGTTTCTCCACCCTTGAAGTATACTGTCATGGGATTAACTATAGACTCCTTGCATGTTCATTTTCTCTCCCTTCGGAGTTTTTGTGGTATATGGAAGACTTCTGCTTAGTCATGGGTGATAAAATCAGATCTCAGTATCTAGAGATCTTGGTGTCTGCACAGATCAAGGAGTGGTGCTTATGATGAAGTCTTTCTTTGTGGTTCTAGAAGTTCTGTTCCTTCAGTGTCATTTTAATCCTTCTTCTGCAGTTGATGGTCTTAGTCTTTGTGCTGATCCTAGGATGGAGCTTGGGATAGCATCATTCGTTATGTTTCCAGATGACCCATTCAGTTGCAATTGTCTGGGTCAGACCTCTGGAATTAGCGATCTTGTTTGTTGTACATATCGTAGATCAAAACCTAAGCTAGCGCTTTTTTATTGGTCCCAGGATACGCCAGCACTGTGTCTATTATTTTTAAATAATTTTGCTCTCACTTATCTGGAAACAAATTTATTTTGATCAATATGTCAAATATGTGATAATCTTTAAATAAAGAAAATCTAGAAATTAAAATATAGACAAATACAGGCAACATAACAAATGAATGTTTGGTAGCATGCAACACAAAATAATTGTGCTTCAATATGTAAAATGGTGTTAACATTACACTTTTTGAAAGAAAAGTTAAATGATGCCTTTTATAACTACTGAACAGTGATAAAAATTAAAATAAATATAGTTTAATTTGTGTTGATATAAATTTAAAATATAACAAATGAATCAAAATATAACCTAAAAGTTAGCTAGTGTTTATATCGAAACAGTTTATGAAAAAACTAATTTTCTAAAGGAGAAATATTGGGACAAGAATAACTAGTTAGAAATTACAGCAATCCTCTCTTGTGCCTCTACCCATTAGCTCTTCTGTCTCCTGAAAGTCTCCTGAGGAGGCCAAGAAAAACCCAGCAAAAACTGTCTCCTAGAGGCTCCACAATAGACAATGGCTCTTGAAGAGCATGGCCACTCTGCTTTGCTTCAAGGCCACGTGCTCTTTCTAACTAATGAACCCCACTATAACATGTAAAACAAAATCACAGTACAAGCATGGCAATGGGAAAACCACATAGGCAAACACCATGCATAGATAATGAAGATGATAGTTCTGATGACCCAAAAAATACCAACCATCTTATTAATCTCCCAGATAAAGAGTTTAGAATAGAAATATGGAGGATCCTCATAGAAATCAAAGAAAGCATATATCAAGCTGAACAGAACACAAAGATAGAAATCAGAAAACTCAAAACTGAAATAACAAGTATGAAAAACTCGGTAGATAAATTTAAAACTTCAATGGAAAGCCTCTCCAACTGAGTAATAGCAGCTGAGGACAGAATAAGTAAACTGGAAGATGAAATGCAGAACAACTAAATATAGCAAAAGAGAATGTAAAAGAACCATAAAGCAAAATATCAGACAATGATAAATGTACACAAAGTATGTGAACAGATGAAAACTAAAGTCTTTGATAAATTCAACAGAAACAACATAAGAGGCATTGGAGTACCAGAGGTCAAGGATGGGAATCCCCAGGAAGAATCAATAGTCAAAGACAGCATTACAGGGAAACTCCCAGAACTAAAGACTGCATGCAAACAAATCCTACATGTCCGAAGACTACCGGCTAAAAGAAACCCAAAGAAAAGCACCCTAAGAAACATCCTACTCAAAATGGTGAATCCCACAGATAGAGATAAAATACAGAAAACAGAAAGATCAAAAATGGAAATTACATTCAACGGAGCATCCTTAAGATGTACAGCAGACATGTCACAAGAAACTCTCAAGGCCAGAACCAGTGGTGAGATATTGTGACAAGACTGAATGAAATAGAAGCTTCACCTAGAATACTGCACCAAGCCCGACTTATGTTCAGGTTGAGTGAAGAATACATAGCTTCACAGATAAGCAACAGCTCAGAAACTTTACAGATGCAAAACCAGCATTAAAGGAAAAACTGAAAGGTCTACTTTAAGACAAGATAGACCAACAGATACATCAAACTATTACACAAAGATGGCATTAAATCCCACTAAAATCATCTCCCTCAATGTCAATGGAAAAATGCACTAGTTAAGAGACACAGAGTAGTTAAATGGATCAAACTTCTGCTGCCTACAAAAACACACCTGAATAGTCAGAACAAATATAGCCTCAAAATCAAAGGCTGGAAGAAAATCATCCAAGCAACATCACCTTTAAAAAACCTGGGTTGGAGGCCGGAGAGATAGCACAGCGGTGTTTGCCTTGCAAGCAGTTGACCCAGGACCTAAGGTGGTTGGTTCAAATCCCGGCGTCCCATATGGTCCCCCGTGCCTGCCAGGTGCTATTTCTGAGCAGATAGCCAGGAGTAACCCCTGAGCACCGCCGGGTGTGCCCAACCCCCCAAAAAAAATCTTGGATTGGCCATATTAATAACATATGACACAAACTTTAGACTCAGAAAAGTTGTAAGGGACAAAGATGGACACTTTGTACTAATCAAGGGATATGTGCAACAGGAAGAAATCACACTACTAAACATATACGCACCCAATGAGGGACCAGCAAATTATCTAATACAATTATTGACCAATTAGAAAGAGGACATCAATAATAATAACACAATAATTGTAGAGACCTCAACATGGCCCTGTCAACACATGATAGGTCAACCAGACTGAAACCCAACAAAAATATACTAGCCTTGAAAAGAGTATATATATATATATATATATATATATATATATATATATATATATATATATATATATAGTATATATATAGAAATGGAAGAGAGAGACATAGTATATATATATATATATATATATATATATATATATATGACACTCAATCACAAGGAATTGGATATACATTCTTCTCCAATGTACATGGGTCATTCTTCAGGATAGACCACATGTTGGCACATAAAACATACCTCCATAAAATCAAGAGGATAGATTTTGCAGGCTACCTTCGCTGACCACAGGCTCTGAAATTAGATGTGAACTACAAAGGGACATAGAAGAAAAACTTTAACAACTGGAAATTAAACATCCTGCTACTAAACAACCTGTGGGACAGAGACAAAATCAAAGAGGAAATCAAAAATTTCCTAGAAACAAGTGACACTGAAGACACAAACTATCAGAATCTATGGGACACAGCAAATGTGGTACTGAGAGAAAAATTTATAGCTTTGCAAGCACACATCAGGATGAAAGAAAGGGCATACCTGAATAGTTTAATAATGCAGCCTCCAAAATTAGAAAATGTGCACAAAAAGTAATAAAAAATAGGGAGACAGAAGGAAATAACAAAACTTAGAGCAGAAATCAATGAAGTGAAAACCCAAAAAACAATTCGAAAGATGAACTAAAGTAGAAGTTGGTTCTTTGAAAAAATAAATAAGATTGATAGACCACTGGCAAAACTCACAAAGAAAGGAAGAGAGAAACTTGATAAACAGGATTAGAAATGAAAAAGGGGATATCACTACAGATATTGCAGAGATTTAAAGGATAATCAGAGTCTACTTTGAGAAACTCTA
Source organism: Suncus etruscus (assembly GCF_024139225.1). NCBI lineage: Eukaryota > Metazoa > Chordata > Mammalia > Eulipotyphla > Soricidae > Suncus > Suncus etruscus. The sequence goes on along the minus strand of NC_064862.1, from coordinate 3,766,686 downwards.
TGACACACACATGAGAACCTGGAAGAAATAGATAAATTCTTGGACTCTTATAACCTTCAACTGTTGAATAAGGAAGATGTAGCATATTTAAACACCCCATCACTATTGAGAAAATTAAAATGACAATCAAATGTCTGCCCAAAAACAAAAGCCCAGGTCCAGATGTATTCACCAATGAATTCTTTCAAAAATTTCAAGAAGAATTACTGCCAATCCTTGCCAGGCTCTTTCAAAATTTTGAAAAAAAAAACAGGAACACTTCCAAATAGTTTTTATGAAGCCAACATCGCTTTGATATTAAAACCACACAAAGATGGTGCCAAAATAAAGTAAATTACAGACCAATATCCCTGATGAACACAGATGCAAAGAGCCACAACAAAGTTCTGGCAAATAAGATCCAATGCCTCATCAAGAAGGTCATTCACCATGAAAAGTAGGTTTCATTCCAGGAATTCAAGGATGTTTTAACATCCATAAATCAAGCAATGTAATACACTATATCAACAAAAAGAATAACAAAAACCATATGATCATATCAGTAAGATGCAGAGAAAGCATTTGATAAGGTCCAACACTCATTCTTGATAAAACTCTCAGCACGATGGGGATGAAAGGAACTTTTCTCAATATAGTTAAGGCCATCTACCACAAGCCAATGGCAAATATTATCCTCAATGGAGAAAAACTAAAAGCTTTTTTTCTGAAATCTGGTACAAAACAAGGCTGTCCTTTTTCACTACTCCTATTCAACATAGTACCAGAAGTATTTGCTATAGCAATTAGGAAAGACAAAGATATCAACAGCATCCTGAAAGGAATGGAAGAAATCAAGCTCTCACTGTTTGCATATGACATGTTACTATATTTAGAAAACCCTAAAGTCTCTACCAAAAAGCTTCTAGAAACAATAGATTCATATAGTAAAGTGGCAGGCTACAAAATTAATATGCAAAAATCAATGACCTTCTTATACACCAATAATTATAGAGAAAAAGTGGACATTAATAAAATGACCTATTCACAGTAGTTTCACACAAATTCAAATATCTTGGAGTCAAGTTAAATATGTGAAGGACCTGTACAAAGAAAACTACAAAACCCTGCTTCAAGAAATAAAAGAGGACACAAGGAAATGGAGACACAAACTGTGCTCATGGATTGGCAGGATTAACAGCATTAAAATGGCAATGCTCCCAAATCATTGTACAGATTTAATAAAATCACTCTGAGGAATTCTTCAAATAAGTGGTTCAAACACTTCTAAAATTCATTTGGAACAACAAACACCCACGAATAGCTAAAGCAATCCTTGGGGAAAGGAATATGCGTTGCATTACTTTCCCCAATTTTAAATTGTATTACAAAGTAATAGTTATCAAAACAGCATGGTATTGGAATAAAGACAGATCCTCAGATAAGTGCAATAGGCTTAAGAATTTAGAGAATTTTCCCCATATATACAATACTTTAATTTTTAATAAAGGGGAAAAATCCTAAATAAAGCAAGGAAAGCCTCTTTAACAAGTGGTGTTGGCACAACTGGTTAGCCATTTACAAAAGAGTGAACTCTGACTTCCCAGCTAACACCATGTATGAAAGTAAAGTCCAAACGGATTAAAGACCTTGATATCAGACCTGAAACCATAAGGTATATGGAACAAAACGTAGGTAAAACACTCCATGACTTTGAGACTAAAGGCATCTTCAAGGAGGAAACAGCATTCTCCAAACAAATCAAAGCAGAAATAAATAGATGGGAATATATAAACTGAGAATCTTCTGCATCTCAAAGGAAATAGTGCCTAGGATACAAGAGCCACCCACTAAGTGGGAGAAATTATTCACCCAATACCCCTCAGATAAGGGGATAATATCCAAACCATACAAGGCACTGACAGACTTTACAAAAAAAAAAATCATCTAACCCATCCAAACCTGGGGAGAAGAAATGAACAGACACTCCAGTTTTTGCTTGTTTGATTTCTGCCTCCCCCTTTTTTCTTCTTTCCTTCAAACAGAACCACATAACTTGAACCATCTTGTTCAGCCTCACAAACTGAGGGGGAAATAATGGAGGGCACCAAGACCAAACAGTCCTATGAACATTGAGTAGAAATAAAAAATGATGAGGCTTAGGTACCAAATCCAAAGCCAATGCAACAGGATCTATATACCTTAAATTTTACTATGAATGATTTGTAATCACTTTGGTCAGAATAAAAATTACTAAAAATAAAAAATTAAAAAAAACAAGCCCCAACACACACAAATTAAAAAAAAAAGAAGAAATACAAATGGTCAAAAACACATGAAAAAATGCTCCACATCACTAATCATCAGGGAGATGCAAATCAAAACGTCTATGAGATACTATCTCATACCACAGAGTTTGGTGCATATCACAAAGAATGAGAATACATTCTTGCAGGGATGTGGAGAGAAAGGAACTCTTATTCACTGCTGGTGGGAATGCCATCTAGTTCAGCCTTTATGAAAAACAATATGGAGATTCCTCAAAAACAGGAAATTGAGCTTCTATATGACCCAGCTATACCACTTCTAGGGATATACCCTAGGAACACAAAAATAGAATTCAAAAATCCCTTCGTCATACCTATGTTTATTGCAGAGCTGTTCACAATAGCCAGAATATGGAAACAATAAATATGCCTTTCAACAGAGGGTTGGGTAAAGAAACCATGGCACATATACACAATGGAATATTATGCAGCTGTCAGGAGAGATGAAGTCATGACATTTTCCTATACATGAATATACATGGAATCTATTATGCTGAGTGAAATAAGTTATAGGGAAAGAGATAGGCACAGAATAGTCTCATTCATTTATAGGTTTAAAAAAGTAAAGACATTATTGTAACATTCTCAGAGACAATAAAATGAAGGGCCGGAATGATTGGCCCATAATATGAAGCTCACTACAAAGAATGCTGTTAGGGAAATAACTGCACTAACAACTAGCATGACAAAGTTAATGAATGTTATAAGTAGAATGCCTGTCTCAAATACAGGCATGGGAGGGGGAAGAGGGAGATCGGGGCATCAATGGTGGGAATGTTGCACTGGTGAAGGGGAGTGTTCTATTTATGACTGTAACATAACTACAATAATGCTTGAAATTATAATGCTTAAATAAAAATTTATATTAAAAAAGATTATAGAATTCCAAAAGATAAATTTTTATTTATTTCAAAATTAATTTTTAAATGCAAACTACACTGGGATAAATGAATTAAGCAAGAAAAGTCAAAAGTACAAAACTGTCAGAAAATATGTTGTTTAATATTTGTGATTTTAAATTTGAGAAGATTATCCTTAAAAGTCACAAAAGCATAAGCCTCAAGATATTGATAAATTATTTTACATAATAATTAATATTTTCTGGATTGGATCTGTAGTTCAGCTGGTAGGACACTTGTTTGTATGCTGCCTACATAGCTCCAATCTCTGGAACCTCATATGGACCTCTGAATACCTCCAGGAATGATTCCTGAGCACAGAACAAGCTCTGAGCAATGTCCCAAAAATTGAAAAAAAGAATCTGTATAGTTAAGGACACAAAAGTTAAAGGACAAGGAAAAAAGTAAAAAGTATTGTCAATCTATATGGCACAACACTAATAACTATCATTATTCAGTAATATTTTATGAGATTCATAAAATGGAGGATAAATACTAAAACACAAATCAAAAGAAGTCCCATTATTTTATGAGCAGACAAAGAAAGAGACTTTTATAGACATAAAATATATGGAGAAGAGAAATATGAAAAGTACAATGATTTATAATAAAATAAGTATAATTAGCTATTAGAAAAAGAACTTTGACAGAAAAATTGGAACAAGTTCAAGTAAAAGATAAACAATAAAAAATAAATACAAGTTATAAAATAAAATTCTAGTCACATATCAGGACAGAAAGGAGACTAATGAATTTGAACTCATAATCTCTCCCCCCCCAAAGATTAGAATCACAGAATGCAAGGAAACTTATGTTTTAATACATGTAAAGCACCGTTTCAAAATTCAGATGTCTTAAGATTTTAAAAACATAAAACCATTTTAATCTCTAACTACTGCCATCATCCTCTCTCTTTGGGTACAAAGCCCCAACACTCACTCGTAGCCTCATCCTAGTCCTGAATTGACCTGCCTCTGCCAAACTTCTCCATCAATTTTACATCACATTTGCCAAGTAATACTATGTTTATACCAATTTAACCTTTCTGCTTATCTGACTCTCACAAACACACACTCTCAGAGATGCCTTTGAAATAAAATCATTACATCTTTATAGGAGACCTATTGGTCAGCACTAAGTAATTGTTTACAAATGTTTACTGAGTGATCACTGCTTACACATAATTTTGAAACAAAATCCATTAAGAAATACTAAAATTTGATGAGAAAAGTCATCTCTTTAATTTTTCTCTTCTGCTTTTAAACTACTATGATTTTAAATTATTCACTCTTTTGATGCTACTACTCTGATTTTTCACTAACAATACTTTCCAATTTTATAACTTTGTCAGGTAATTTAGCTCAAAATCATGGTCAAAGTATGTCCAGACTAATGCCTCTGTGGAACTCTTCGAAAGGGGGAAGGGTAGATCCCCCCTTTTGCATGAACTACAATAGCCCAGTGCTACACCTTATGTTCCTTACAGAAAATTATTTGACTAAAATCAAATAATATGAGCAGCTAAATCTTCTCAGGTGAGATCTGACTGCAGCACTGAAAACTCTGGAGTCTTTTCTTTTGGAAGGGAGTTGGGCCAACCCCATCCTCACAACCTCCTCACCAGAAAAAGAGGCAGGCCCCACTCACCGCTGCCATCTTCCAAAGATGACTGGCTCCTCCACCAAGCTTTAAAAAGAAATAATACCCTCCAATACCTCCTAGATAGCCTGGTACAGGCTGATACCTCTGCGACAGTCTCTTCATGTGGGAATCACAGTAGCGCAATGCCATCCCCTACACCAGGGGCCTCAAACTCAATTGACCTGGGGGCCGCAGGAGGCAAAGTCGGGGTGAGGCAGGGCCGCATAAGGGATTTCGCTTACCAAATATTAGCAATAAAAAATCGCATTAGTAAGAAAAAAAGTCGCAAAAAATAGCATTAAACATTTGCATACCCGAACGGAACTGCTCGGGGTATGCGAATGTTTAATGCGATTTTTTTTCTTCCTAATGCGATTTTTAGTGCGATTATTCGGTAAGCGAATAATCGCGAATACTGTGATTTTGAAGGCCGGCCGCGGGCCACAAAATGTATGGAGGGCCGCGAGTTGGAGACCCCTGCCCTACACCCTCCAGAAGAAACTACCCAGCTTTAAGACTTAGCCAATCAAACTTCTAAGCCACCAAATTTGTTTTATAGCTGTAAATCTGGGACTGCACTGCTATGAAACATCAATATTTTATAATAGTATGAGCCCAATATTATGCCAGAAAATCTTATGGAAAACCTACACCGAAGCTAAGTGAGCCTAAAGAGTAACACAGAAGGTTTAACTAAGGCATTAGCCACAGTCCAGGAAATCCTAAGGTTCTGTCTTTAATAATGCCATGGAGATATATAACAATCATTTCAATTTGATCCTTGTTGACCTAAATTTTGATATGTCCTATTTGTCTTTGTGTTGTATAAGAAACAATGTGAAGTAATGTGGAGGCAGGCTATGGTGATGGGTGGGATATTGGGGGCACTGGTGGCTGGTATTTAAACATTTATGTCTGAAATGACTATTATGAACAACTTGTTAAATCATGGTATTATAATAAACAGAAAAAATATCAATAATTAGAAAGCAAGAAGGGAAATAATTTTAAAGTATTTCATGCTTATCATCACATACTCAATTACGACTATTTGTCACTTTGATTAATGTTTTCTATCTATGGGATGGGGCTGTACAACTGCCTACAGGCAAGTGAAGTCTTACAATCCTGATATTCCTGCTTCTATCCAGGTACTGTGAAGAAACTCTCTTGAAGGTAGTCCTTAGATTTCATTTTTCTAGTCCCACTCTTTAAGTCATTTCCCAGCTATTTTCTGGGTTCTTTTTTTATCCTTCTATTCTCTGTTTCCCAAGATGGGAGTCAATATCGTAACACCACCTTTTTTGTGTTTTGTTTTGTTTTGGGGCCTCAACCAATGATGCTCAGGGATTACTCCTGGCTCTGCACTTAGAAATTATTCCTGGCATCATAATTGGAGGTAGAAAAATAGATGGTATCAAGACCAGACAGTAGTGTGTTCATTTCTTGGAAATAAAAATGATCAGACTTGAATATAAAATCCAAAGTCAACAACAACAGAAACGATACCCAATCTACATCAAACTGTACAAGTGGGGAACAGTTGTACTAGCATTACGGGGGTTAGAAAAGGGGGAAGTGGGGTGCATGTTGGGAACAGAGCTTAAGGGAGGACAACCCTGGTGATGGGAATGCCCCTCATTCACTATTACTATGTGACTTAAATATTACTGTGAACGATTTGCAATTCACTTTGCCCACAATAAAAACAAAAGACATTATGCCTGGCAAGGTGGAAGCAGCATAAGGGATGCCTGGATCAAACCTGGGTTGGCTGTGTTCAAAGCACATGCCTTCCCATTGTGCTATCACTCCAACTCCCTCACAAACATATTTTTGTTACTGCCTATTATGAACATATAAATGTATCTGATACACTTAAGCATACAGCAACACATTTATGTAGAAGTGGCTAAAACTTTGAGTCTTATACCTACAGATACTGACTTTGAGACTTAATTTCTCTAATCTATGTTATGGATCAAATTATGCTTCCCCCCAAATATAATTGTTGTTGCTCTAACATCCCAGCACCTCACAATATGACTATATTTAAATATAGGGTCTTTAAAGAGGCCCTTAAATTAAAATAATGAAGGAAGGTTCCCTTAATTATTCAAAATGGTAGTTTTCCTTCTAAGAGGAGATTAAGGCACAGACAAGTATAAAGGGAAAATGAAATGCAGGGAGGTATTCAACTACAAAGTAAAGAAATAGGTCTCAGAATCATAGAAACCCTAACCAAAATTTAATTTTGGATATTTAGCTTCCAGGATAGTGAGGAAACATGTTTATAACTTATAATTTTAAACCATCAAGCCTTTGAGTTATTTTTTTGTTGAGGAAACTCAACTGTTATCTCATAATTTACATTTTGTTTTTATACATACCAGTTATTCTTGTAATGCTGAATATTTGCTTTGATGTGGATAAAATAATTTAAAAATATTAATTTATTACATCAATTTAATATATTTTTTTTAATTTTGGAGAGCATTTGGGCTATACCATTAGTACTCATGGCTTATTTTTCTTTTCTCAAGTGTCACTCCTGGCAATGCTGGAGTAGAAGGTCTATATGAGGTACTGAGAATCAAAATGGGATCAGCTGCAACTATATTACCTTTTTTTTACCACCTATCTAGACTCCAAATTGAGATATCTGGGAGGCATTTTTTCCATGCCTGTCAACACTCAGATAACTCTTGTCCCTGTGCCCTGGGATCACTCCTCACAGTTCTCAGAGAACCCCCATATGGTTCTGGATTTTGAACAATATCAGCAGCATATGAAGGGAGCATCTTACACTATCTACAATCCTCAGTATTAATTTTTTATTATTTATATGCTTAAAATAGCTGTATTCTTAATATAATCATACTTATATGCATTTTCCATTTACAAAAACTTACATTTAAAAGCATGTTTTAAGTTATTAAAATATATCTTTTTGTGTTTTTTTTGGGGGGGTGGCCACACCCATTTGATGCTCAGGGGTTACTCCTGGCTAAGCGCTCAGAAATTGCCCCTGGCTTGGGGGGACCATATGGGACGCGGTGGGATTGAACCGCGATCACAATCTTTCCTTGGCTAGCGCTTGCAAGGCAGACACCTTACCTCTAGCGCCACCTTGCCGGCCCCTATTAAAATCTATTATATTAGGTTCATTTAAAAAGTTTAAATTCACCACTATTCTTAAGCTAAATTTCTTTTTTTTTAATTTACTTTAATTTACTTATTACTTTTAAATAGTGTCTTTTATTTCTTTTGATTCCAGGGTTGTATTGGTTTCCTAGAAACTTCTTTTTTTTTTTCTTTTTTTTTTTTTTTTTTTGGTTTTTGGGTCACACCCGGCAGTGCTCAGGGGTTATCCTGGCTGATTGCTCAGAAATAGGGATACCGGGATTCGAACCAACCACCTTTGGTCCTGGATCGGCTGTTTGCAGGCAAACGCGGCTGTGCTATCTCTCCGGCCCGAAACTTCTTTTTTTAAGCTAAATTTCTTTTTTTTTTTTTAACATAATTTTTATTTTGATCATAGTGGCTTACATATTGCTGACAATAATATTTTAGGTACATATTTACATAAAATCAGGGGGGATTCCTATCACCGGTTTGTCTTCCCTACTCCTCCGTTTTTGTCCTACCTCCCATATCCTCTTCCCTCTCCCCCAGGGCTGCTAGAATATGTGGTCCCCTCTGTACCTATCCTATTACTTCGTAGTCTTACACCTGTTTGGTCCTGATGCCTCCTTTATTTCCCCCTCTAATTGGGGGGCAGGACTAGCTAGTTCAAGTTATGTGGTTTTGTTTGAAGAGGAGAAAAATAATAAACTGGGGTAAAAGTCTAATACGCCGGGAATAAGCAGAATTCTTTTAGAGGCTCTCGCCATCGGTTTGAGAGACGAAGGAGAAAAAGAAGGTGAAACAGTCCACCCCTACGAAATGAAGTGTCAAATATCTATTAAGAGTTCCAACAATAACTCTAAGCACCCCAAAAACAGAACAAAACAAACAAACAAACAAACAAAAAATGTCGTGGTCTTGAGAAAGGTATCATGGCATAGCCCATGAAGAGGGAAAAGAAGGGGCCTAAGAGATTACATGGAGGCAAGGCGTCTGCCTTTCATGTAGGAGGTCATCGGCTCGAATCTCTGCACCCCACATGGTCCCTCATGCCCGCCAGGGGCAATCTCTGAGCCCGGAGCCAGGCATAATCCCTGAGCACTGCCGGGTGCCACCCAGAAATCTGAAAAGAAGACAAAAAAAGAAAAAAAGAAAAAGAAAAAAAAAGGAGAAAAAAAGATAAGTGGGGGGCAATAACTTCAATAACCACACTAAAACAAAGAAATCGACCAAAAATAGATAGGTAAATAAAAATAATAATAGTAGTACATGAAGATAAAACATAATATATGAAAAATAAACAATGTGATTTTTTTTCTCTCCTGCCCAGGCACAGTAAATATTGGGGTCATTCAAAAAGGGATTCACATGGCCTAAGAGATATGGGATTTCTCCGCCCTTGGAGTATATTGTCATGGGATCAACTATAGACTCTGTTCATGATCCTTTATTTTCCAGTACTTTAGCAAGAGTATAGCAGGCAGGGAACTTGCTATGTATGAGGCTAATCTAAATTTAATCTCTGGCACCCCATTTTGTCCCCTGAGCCTCAAAGGAGTGATTCCTGAGCTCAGAGTCAGGAGTAATACCTGAGCACCACTTTGTGTAGTTCATAAAGCCAAAACACATGTATTTTACTGTGCTACTTCAAACTGTGTTGGATGTTCCCTCTTATTCCAAATTTCTTTCAATTAAATAATTTTGTTAAAAACAGGTGTGCAAAGCCACATGGATATCCAAATTCACACAAGATCTTATGTTTAGAAATGCATTCTATTTGGGACATAAGTTATTATAGAAGTAACATAAAATTTCCTTTTTTATTGTCTTGATTCAGCACTATGTTCTTTGTATAACATTTTAAATGTGATTATGTGATTCTATGATTAATTTCTTTATCTCTTCATATAAAAATCTAAGAACTGCCAGAATGAAAAAAAAAGTTTAAATTCACAATGAAACTTAATTTAAACATTATTAGATAATTTCTTGGAATGCTGACTGAGAAAATTTAAAAAATCTCAATTATAATTTAACAAAAGTTTAGCTCACTTGTTATTTTAAGGACACTTTTGAGAGACATACACACAGGGTATTTTAAGTTTGTTACTATATGCTCATAAGATTGTATACTTTGTGTGATCATTGAACCAAGCTCAACTTTCTATTTAATGTGTTCCCAGCATATAACACAATACCTGATACTTAAAAGTACAGTGTATGACTGAATTAATCAATGAACATGCATGAGTGGCTAGGGATACTGAATGAAAGTTGAACCTCATAATTCAGAGATTTGAAGAGGGTCCTTCTAGCAACAAACTTAGTAACTATAAAGTATTTTACTGTGCTGATATTATGAGAACCAACGGACAGAAGCTGTATACTTTATTGGGTATATCTTGCAGCTGATCAAATCTTTTGCTGAGTAATATTGATACTCTAGAATTAAAGGAGAGCTGTTAAAAATTCTGCCCTGATAAGATTGTAAAAAATTATACATATACACATCATAATATTAATCTTTATAAGAAAGTATGAATTTTTGCATTTAGTGAAAATTCGAGTAGGGTGTCTAAGTGATGTGAAATAAGTCAGAAAGAGAAGTGATCTCACTTCTAACTGGCATGCATATTAAGAACCGAAGCAAGTGAAAATACAATATCCAAAGAAAGAAAATCCTTAAATTCTGGTAACAGATCTGAGTCTAAAAAGCAGGGAGGAAAGTAGGAGGAGAAAACAGAGAGACAAGACAGGAAGGGACCTACAGTGTAGGAAAGAAATAATTAGGAAAGGAATAATTATGTGTAAATTGTCTCAAGGAGAATTGGTAACTGAAGAAAATTTCTATTTTATATTTACTTTGGGGACCTCATAAGAATAATGGAAATACACGTGAAACTGATGTTGGATGAATGTAGACTGTAAAATAAGAATTAAACACTTCCATTGATAACTAGTCATACCCTGGGAAACAGAACTTTGTTTTAAACACTGGAAGAAGCACTTTATTAACATCAGGTTTCCTACTGGTTTCAAGATTACTAAGCAATGTAAAAAAACTACATAAATAACAGAACTTGGGTATAGAAGTTCTATAATCCTTTTAATGTTAACTTATCCACTTATCCATATGGCTAATATTTTAGCACATATAACAAAAATCGCCCTGTCAAAAACTACAGGGATGTGCGATGACTTTCTCCGTTAGATTTAAAGTCACATTATGAAGACTTGAACATTTGTTTGAAGTGAGGGACATGGGAAGATTGTACAGTGTGGATACAGTATGGGTCTGTCATATTAGCTAAATATCAAGTTATAAAATATTTTAAGCATGTTGAAGTCAAATTGTATAAAAATACTTAAATTAATTTTAATATAAATACATTTCAGATACATAGACTATGAACATGTTATATATATATAAGGTTCAGATTATACTTTCACCTAATTGAGCTTGACATTTGTTCAAAGAAATATTTCTAATTAAAGGATATCTTGAGATATATTTCAACAGGAAACTAGAATGCATTTTTCTCAAGAGAGTTCAGATAGTTTGCAATTATTACCTTCTTGCCATAGAATATGCTCACCCTAACTTGCTAAATGGCCTGATTGCAATTCAATATTGACATTACCATATCCTCTGTGTTTGCTGGAAACTAAAGGAAAACCCATTTCACACACCAGGACTGATTAGTGTTATTAAGTAGCAGTAACTTTCTAGTATTTTAGACTATAAAATTAATCCAAATAGATCTCTGAATCTCACTCAAATACAATTATGTTTTTAATTATTTCATTTTCAGTCATTCTCCAGATACCCAAGCTCATTCTCTAAGGTTAAGTCAGAGCATTCTTACCCATTTCCAGTGATAGTAATTAAAGCACAATTCTTTCTAGTTGGTCTCTCTGATTTTTCTTTAGTCTAGGCATAATTTCAGCTTATGAATGCCCCACGTCTCAAGGAGGGTTTCTCCTCTGATTATCATAGAAATCTCCATAAACTTCCTGTTCCTGGTCATAATCTACATCAACTTTATTGAATGGATTCTTTTATGAGATTGTTCCTTACTCTCTGTTCCTCTGGAACATTCTTGATGATTAAAAGACTGGTCATTCTGTTGAACCCTTTTTTCTCGGTGGTTTTTCTCTCTTTTCAACTTTGCCACATTTTTAGTGACCAGACTACAAAGTTTTTTAAATAGTATCTAATTTTTGAATATTTTTTCTTAGCTATCATTCAACTATAGAGTCTAAGGAAAATTTCTTCATATATTTCAAACTGTTTTCTCCCAAAGCAAATAATAATTTGCAAATGTATATAAAATTGTTATATTTTGTAGGTAATCACATGAATTTAATAAAAACAGAATGCTAAACATTGTAAGGATGTCTATCTGAAAATGAATGGTCCCATATTTATCCTCATTTGTTGCATATTTAATATTCTTCACTGTGCAAATCCTAGTTTTCTGCACATGAAAGGTAGCCAGTTGTTCAATACTTTTCTCACATGCTTTGTCTCTGCAGTTTCTAAATGTAGTATCATACTGGGTAGATAGCCTTTTGTATCTGCAAAGGCTTTGCAACCTTAGCATGTGCTGCCCTTATTTCCATGGATACCACGTTTCTGTGAATGACACAGAGAGAAGAAAAGCTTTGACTGGAGAGGGTACTGGGAGTGATTTTACTCATTTCAGTTCATGTCCTTCTCTCACTGCTTTTTTTTTTCTTTTCATGAGTTTTTCCACTCCATGATAAATATGGTAAGAATCCTATCACACATTTCTGGTAATTGGAGTCAGAGCATTCAGTTTTTATTCTTTTTCACTGCTCTGTGAATATTCAGTTAAATTGAAGCTGCTGTAAGAAAATGGACAATTAAAAACTTCACTCAAAGTGATAGTTTAAAATGATCACTCTGGGAAGAACTGGTTGTTGAAAGGAGATAAAGTGATATAAGCATGATATGCTAATGTTAATATTGCAAACCATAGTGGAGAGAGACAGAGAAAGGAGAAACAGAAAAAGGAGATGATTATCATGAAGATAAAAATCGGGAAGAAGAAGAAAGAATATAAAGATGATGAGAAGGAAGAAGAAAGAAAAAGAAAAATGTCTACCACAGAGTAATTATGGCAGAGAGGAAGGCAGAAGGTAAACTGGGGACATTGCACCAGGAAAATGTACACTGGTGAAGGATGTTGTACATTGTATGATTGAAATTCAATGATGAACAACTTTGTAATTGTAAAAAAAACCAATTGTATTATGAACAACCTTGTAAGCCTTGTGTTTAAATAAAACAATTAAAACAAATAAACAAATAATGGAGATAGTTTAAACAAAAAAAGCAAAACTTGAATTTTTGACACTTTCTCAACTTGAGGAAATCAGAAGTCTTGTGTTCAATAAGAACAGTAATTGCTAGAGGTGGGATCTTTGAGCAATTTTTATATCTTTTAAAACTGCACTAGAATAGAAAGCTGTGATACACTAACAGTATAATTAAAGTTAATTTTAAAATTGGAATGTTTATCTTAGAAAATCCCTGTTCAACATATTGGTGGTGTTTAAAATCAGGTTTATTGTGCTTCATATTTTTAAATAATAAAAAATAATTTTTGCTGTTACAATAAAAGAGTGCTTATGTTTTTGAAAGAATTAAAATTTAAGTAAGGCAGTATACTGTCTGCTTTTGCATATTAAATCTTTCAAAATGACAAAAGCTATTAACCAGAAATATTATCTTTGATTTCAAAAAGTGCTATCAATATATTTCTTACCTTATAATTTTTTATTTATTTGTTCTGGGTATTCAATATAAATGTATAAACTTTTTCTAAGAACAACAGGCAAGTTAAAATTAATTTTTAACATATTTTCTTTCTTTTTTTAATTTATTTTTTTATTTAACCAACTTTATTACATACATGATTGTGTTTGGGTTTCAGTCATGTAAAGAACATCACCCATCACCAGTGCAACATTCTCATCACCAATGTCCCAAATCTCCCTCCTCCCCATCCAACCCCCGCCTGTACTCTAGACAGGCTTTCTATTTCACTCTTACATTCTCAATATTAGGTTAGTTCAAAACGTAGTTATTTCTCTAACTAAACTCATCCCTGTTTGCGGTGAGCTTCATGAGGTGAGCTGTAACTTCCAGCCCTCTTCTCTTTTGTGTCTGAAAATTATTATTGCAAGAATGTCTTTCATGGGGCACGGAGAGATAGTACAGCGGCGTTTGCCTTGCAAGCAGCTGATCCAGGACCAAAGGTGGTTGGTTCGAATCCTGGTGTCCCATATGGTTCCCCATACCTGCCAGGAGCTATTTCTGAGCAGACAGCCAGTAGTAACCCCTGAGCACTGCTGGGTGTGGCCAAAAAACCAAAAAAAAAGGAAAGAATGTCTTTCATTTTTCTTAAAACCTTTAGATGAATGAGACCATTCTGCGTCTTTCTCTCTGACTTATTTCACTCAGCATAATAGATTCCATGTACATCCATGTATAGGAAAATTTCATGACTTCATCTCTCCTGACAGCTGCATAATATTCCATTGTGTATATGTACCAGTTTCTTTAGCCATTCATCTGTTGAAGGGTATCTTGGCTGTTTCCAGAGTCTTGCTATGGTAAATAGTGCTGCAATGAATATAGGTGTAAAGAAGGGATTTTTGTATTGTATTTTTGTGTTCCTAGGGTATATTCCTAGGAGTGGTATAGCTGGGTGTATGGGAGCTCGATTTCCAGTTTTTGGAGGAATCTCCATATTGCTTTCCATAAAGGTTGAACTAGACGGCATTCCCACCAGCAGTGGATAAGAGTTCCTTTCTCTCCACATCCCCGCCAACACTGCCTGTTCTCATTCTTTGTGATGTGTGCCAATCTCTGGGGTGTGAGGTGGTACCTCATAGTTGTTTTGATTTGCATCTCCCTGATGATTAGTGATGCGGAGCATTTTTAACATATTTTCCCTTGGTCATTTGCTTGTTTTGAACTTAAGAAGGGAAAGTATCAGACCATTGTGTGAGGAACCTGATATAAACTCTTTGCTCAAATATCCCATGTTAAGAGACACTGAAATATGAGTGTCCAAAAGACTAACACTAGATGTGACCAGGAAATGAAGTAATTGAAAATACTGGTCATTGAAACTGACTGACTTTGAATATGGTGAAAAGGCTAGTTCTCAAGCCTTCGTTGACAAAAACTATGTTTCCAAGTGCAGCCATATGGAGCTTCCTAGAAGGAATCTTAATAGTCTTCCAAGAAGTAAGGGTAACTTATTGAACACTGGGTGTTCTTTAAGGATAGATTTAAAATATGTATAATAAAGAATAGGATTCAACACCAACGGCAGCTTAAATTATCATACTTTCTTTTTATTCTCTTACTAAAGAATGCAAAGAGTGTTTCGCATTAAAAAGAAGTCATTGTCAAAATGTCAAGCTCAAGTAACTATAGATGAGATAGCTAAAAATTCCTAACTGCAGATAGCAGTCAGTACCAAGTTTTCCTCCCATTCACCCACTCAACAACTTTATTGTAGGGATGGTTCAAAGAGACTTAAGAAACTCATCCTAACAGTTTGAAGTAAAACTAAGTACCTCTGATTCTTACTTCCAAGTTAGGTTAGATAAAAAGTGTAAATATTTTTTTGTGCAACTGTATGCCCAACATTGAAATTAAAAGATGGGGAAAGAAATACACTAAAGGAGGTAGAATATAAAAAAGAGCTACAGAAGGGCTGGAGGATAGCACAGAGGTTAGGGCATTTGCCTTGCACGTGGCTGACCCTGGTTTAATCCCCAGAATCCCACATGGTACCCCCAAGCCTGCCAGAATTGATTTCTGAGAGCTGATACAAAATGAACCCCTGAGCCACCTGGCACCCAAAAAAGGAACTACAGAATCCATCATTCTGGGCATTTCCTGACTCCAATATTAACAATCAGTTTATGCCAAGTAACAACCTGTTTACTATAGAGATCAGAACATTATTTGAAAAGGAAGTGTTTATAATTCAATAATTATAATTTATTTCTTGAAAATATAAGAAAAATTAAAATAAAAACTAAGAAAACAGATCAAATGTGTAAATAAAACATAAATATTAAAAGAAAGTAAAATATTTTTCACTTCAATGAATACTTCAGAGTACATTTCATGGTCTAAATGCAGAGTTAACCTTGCCTTGACTCTTAAAAACAGAGAAATACCACAATTTTCTCAAGTAAACTATAAATAGTAAAATTTGCCCCATAATCATTGCTCTATTATTTTACAAATTCTTCATTTTTAATAGTAATTTTTATTTTTACCAAAGTGGATTACAAATCATTCACAGTAAAATTGTAGGTATATAATGACATTGAATCAAGGCATTCTCACCACCAGTGTTGTCCTCCCTCTCCCTTTGTTCCCAGCATGCATCCATATCCTCCTCCTTTGCTCCCTGGGCTGCTAGTTTAAGTGGTTCCCTCTGTGTCTAGCTTGTTGTAGATTGGGTATCGGTCCTGCTGTAGTTGGCTTTGGATTTGGTACCTCAGTCTGATAATTTTTTATTTCTACTCAATGTTCATATGACTGTCTGGTCTTGGTAACATTCATTCTACTATGCCAGAGACCAAACCCTAATATGGAATTCAGTAGGACAAGCCAGTCTTGTGGCCTGAGTATATAACCTAAGGCAATGGTTATTGCCCATGCCCCAGAGCTCAAAGAAATACCGTAGTGTCCTATCAGTCAAACATTCCAGGAAGCTTGTGACATCTTTGAAACTTCACTAACTTTGAGATGTTCCTGTGCTCCTTATGTAAAGATGGCATGTAAAGATTACCCACAAGATGACCTCTGTCATGCAGGCTCTTCCATCCTGCCTTCTCTCCACCCCCTGTAAAATCATGCTTAAAAGGAGCCTGCCCAGCTCAATAAATGAACCTTGACAAGCCTCCAATTGCTTGGTTCTCTTCTTTCCCCCCATTCTCTTTTTCAGGCTGGATCCCCTGCACCCACGAATAACTGAGTCCTGCAGGCAGGACAATACTAATCAAATTTTTTAATATAAAAATCAAGTCTGTGAGTAAAATTTTTTTTCCTCCCCTGAGACTGTTTAGTCCATTTCTTATTTTTGCTACAATTATAAAATAAAGTGTAGGGATGAAAATTGATTAAGTTCCCTAGAGGAGGAATCACATTTTATTTTTAAACCCCATTGCTTCGTACTATATTTGGTAAATTTTGATATTCAGAACATATGCTTTAAACTAGCCTGGATGGATGTACTAAATTTATGAAGGATTAGGTGTATTTATGTTACATTTTAGTGTCAGTTATCAGAAAATGACATGTTGCCTCAATGTTTACTATGATTTCTTTGGTAACACATGTAGAGGTCAGGTCACTGACTCAAATAAAGGTGAAAGGAAGGGAATTGCCTTTGCTACGCACTAGAAAATATCCTGTGCTATTTTATGTGATTGTAATCATTCATCATTCAATGAACATACATTCTTAGATATGCCTTTTACAAATAACAGAGTTCCAGATAACTTACTATTCAGTACAAATTCACATGATTAAAGATTACGATTTAAGTTCCAGTATGTTCTTCAAGTCTCACACATTTTTCCTACTTTCTCTCTAAACACAAAAATCAAAGAATAAAGATCTCATTACTAACAAACCTGATTAAAAGGCTTTAATAATCTTGAAAATTAAGCAGCTATGACTATTTACTGGTTATTTACTTAGTGCTCCTGTTGAATATAAAGTGCACAGAAGAGCAATACTTTTCCTATGGGAAATTTGGGTCTCACGTCAATGATATGTATAATACAGCGTTCCTTTTCTATAAAAGTGTCTATAAAGATGATTAAGAGACTTCAAGAAAGCATCTTTTAAAATTATTGAAATTAACCCATTCCAAGAAATGGTCATCTTATATCATTATGAATAAAATATATTTAATACTAAATATCGGTTTTATAAGCATAGTAATCACTGTTAAGCTAACTTCATGACAAAAATAAAACCCTTAAAATGCTAAAAATACTATTAAAAGTAATCAACTTCCTGAAGATATTTTAAACCTTTACCAAACTAAATACACCCTTTTGGGAAGAATTTTCCTTTGTTTTCTCTTTTCTTTTTGTTCTGAATCTTTCTAAAGCTCCTATTTCTCTACCGAAGTATAAATAGGTGTACACTGTTTGGTAACTAAAGCTTCAACCAAGGTTCTAGTTAGTGACAGGAACTTCAAACTTGCCTCAGTCAGAGATCATCAGGTAAATGAAGAAGACTGCAGACACTCACACATAAGATAGACTAATCTGTCTCTTCAATATGCTGAACAAGTTTTAGAGGTGGTTTTTGTCCTAGGTGTTTACCAAGATGCTATGTAGTCCCAACAATTATGATCCCTTCAAGTTTTCCACACAGTTAATATCTCTTCCCCAGCTAACATTAACCTAGGAGGTGACAAGGGCCGAGAAGGGGAAGAAGACATAGAAGAAAAATCCATTTTAGATTTTAATGGGCTCCCAGCTCAGAAGGCTATGTGCTAAGATACTGTCAGAGTCCAGGCAACCCTCCTAACAGGACACATACAAGGCAGTCATTGTTCTCTGTGAGACCGATCATTGGTAGAAAAATTCTACATCATTGTCCAGACTTTCTCTCTTGTCTGAGATGCTGTATTGCTATTTGTGTCATCCATGGGTTTGGGGAATCTTACATTTCTCTGAACCTTTAAAGAACAAGTCCCAGAATCAATATTAAATATCAAGTTTGGATTTGTATGCGAATGAGAGATATCTTCTAAACTACCTCCCACACTAAAAAAATACCCTTTGTAAGGTTTTAATGAAAATTAAGGAAGACAATAAAGCAAAATTTTAACAATTTATTCTTTTGTTATTTTTCACAGAAATGTGAATTATTTGCAATAGTAATAAAGGAGGATCTATAAGAAATGTTTGCATTTTCTTTTATTTTACATGAGATCATTATTAAAAATAGGTTAAAATATCAAATATATTGCATATATTTTATCGAGTGCTTAGGGAAGTGATACAATTTAACAGAGGATTTCCTGTGCTGTCTGGAGTTGAGAATAAAGAATTGTATTGTGGCCATCCTTGCTCTATCTTCTCTTTTTCCTGAGCTTGATATATTAATATGTCAATTAAGAAAAATTAGTGTAAATAGAAGTCAATTAAAGACAGGAGGACACTAATGTTCTTTCTTTAATATATAATATCTTTATTTGAGATTATTATAATCATTATTATATTATAATTGTCTTATAATTATACTTATAATCAATCATATTATCATTGTCTTTATTTAAGCACCATGACAACAAACTTGTTTGTAGTTGGATTTCAGTTCTAAAAAAGAACACCACCCTTTAGCAGTGCCACCTTCCCACCACCAATGCCCCCTGTCTCCCAATTGTCCCACTCTCTTCCTGTATTCAAGACACGCATACCACCCACTTCTCTCATTCACTACATTGCCATAATAGTTGTTAGTGTGGTTATTTCTCTAACTGCACTCAATACTCATTGTGATAAACTTCATAGGGTGGCAAGGACTGAAAGGACCATCCATGAATAGGAACATTTCATGACTTCATTTTTCCTGATGTCTGCATAGTATTCCAATATGTATTTGGATCATAGTTTCTTTAGCCACTCATCTGCTGTGGGCATCTGGGTTGTTTCCAGATTCTGACTATTCCAAATAGTGCTGCAAGGTGTTTAGAAGTGAATTTAGTATGTGCTTTTTGTGTTATATAGTATATTCCTAGGAGTGGTAAAGCTGTGTCATATGGGAGTTCAATTCCCAGGGTTTTTTTTTTTGTTTGTTTGTTTGTTTTGCGGAATTTCCATATTGTTTTTCATAAAGGCTGAACTAGATGGCATCCCACTAGTAGTGAATGAGAGTTCCTTTCTCCCCGCATCCCTGTCAGCAATGATTGATCTTATTCTTTGTGATATGTGTCCGTCTCTGTTGTTTTGATTTGTATCTCCATGATAATTATTGACGTGGAGCATTTTTTCATGTGTCTTTTGGCCATTTATATTTCTTCTTTAAGAAAGTGTCTGTTCATTTCTTCACTCCATTTTTTGATTGCCATAGATTTTTTTTTACTAAGTTATCTCAGTAGCTTATATGTCTTAGATATTAGTCCCTTATCTGATGATTATTGGCTGAATAGTCTCTCCCATTCTGTGCCTGGGCTTTGTATCTTAGTCACTATTTCCTTTGACGTGCAGAAGCTTCTCAGCTTAATATATAGTCCAATTTGTTTATCTGTGCTTCCACTTGTTTTGACAGCGATGTTTCCTCCTTGAAGATGCCTTTAGTCTCAGTATCATGGAGGATTTTACCTATGTGATCTTCTATATATCTTATGGTTTGGGGTCTCATATCAAGTTTTTAATCCATTTGTATTTGACCCTTGTGTATGGTATTATTAGATGGAAGTCTGAGTTTCTTTTTTCCATGCAGCTGACAAGTTGTCCCAACACTACTTGTTGAAAAGACTTTCCCTGCTCTGTTTTGCATTTATTGCCCATTAATCAAAGATTAATTGATTGAATGTCTGGGGAACATTCTCTGAATACACAAGTCTATTCCACTGATCTAAGGGCCTGTCTATTCTAATACCATGTTGTTTTAATGACTATTGATTTTCAGTACAATTTAAAGTTGGTAAAAGTATGCCTCCCATCTTCTTTTTTCTAAGGGTTGCTTTATTTATTTGTGGGTGTTTATTATTCCAAATGAAGTTCAAAAGTGTTTGATCTACTTCTTTGAAGAATGTCATGGGTATCCTTAGAGAAATTATATTAAATCTATACAATGTTTTGGGGAGTATTGCCATTTAATGATGTTAATCTGCCCAATCCATGAACAGGGTTGTAGTCACTCTTTAATTTTAGGAGTTTCTCTGCAATGATGTTTATGACTGTGGATTCTCCTTGGGGATTTTTTTTGGGGGGTCTTTGGGATGCCAATGATTCTTATGTTGTTTCTGTTGAGTTTATCAAAAACTTCTATTTATCTGTTCCCATTCTTTGAGGATTTTTTCCATTGTCTGATTGTTTAAGGATCTTTTCCAATCTCTTCTGTTGCATGAATTTGTTATGCATCTCATCTTCCAGCTCACTGATTCAGTCCTCAGCTTCTGTTACTCTTTTAAAAAGGCTTTCCAGTGAGGTTTTCATTTTGTCTACTGACTTTTTCAGTCTTATTATTTCAGTTTGGAGATTTCTGATATCTATTTTTATATCTTCTTGATTCCTATTTGTGGTTCATTCAGCTCAATCCATGCTTTCTTTGATTTATATGAGGATCTTCTATATTTCTTTTCTAAACTCCTTATCTTAGAGGCTAAATAAGTGTTTGGCACTTTCAGGGTCATTAGAGCTTCCATCTTCATTCTTTATGCATGATGTTGGCCTATGTTGTTTCCTGATTGTCACATTTTTAGTTTGTTGTCTTCTGCATGTATTGGTAGGGTTTATTGGCTAGAATACATGTGCAGCCATGAAGCAAAATTGAGTGGCCGTGCTCCTCTGGCTCCGTCCATCATGGGTGGAAACAACCTACCTTTGATGACTTGCCCTCTGGTGATGCTTTCTGCTATAGTGCCTTCCTGAGTGATTCTGCTTGATGGCAGTTTCACATAGTAGAGAAGAGGCAAAATTTCAAAATGCCTTCCATGTGCCAAAGCACCTGGCAGGAATCAGGACTCTTCTGTTCAATGTTTCAAATAAAATCCATGTCATTATGAAGCAAGCAGATTTCTCTATTCATTAAAATTGATGAAATTATTACTATTACTTTAATAAAATGAGAACATTGAGACTTGCTTCTTCAAAATATTTATAGAAATTCTCAGAGAATAAACACAAGCTGTCATTTTAAATGACCAATATTTTAGTCTGAGCTGGTTGACCTATGGCTTGTATATGTAATTTCTTTGGCACTTGTTTCATCCCATAATCAATTCAGTATAACCTTCTTCCCTTCAGAGGAAGGTATGGGCCTGGTCCAACTACCAGCCAAGCTTACTGCAGTTTATTCCTGGAATATCTGCCCTGGAGAATGGTAGAACTGAGAATAGCTGTGAGGTGCATGTCTTTCTCAACTCCACTTGAAGCTAGTCTCCAGTTGTTAATTCCCTTCTGACTTGGCAGACACAATTTCAGGAGTATGGCAAAAATTTCAGGAAGTTGAACAATGAATGGGGGTATATAAAAAGGTTATAGCAAGTCACACTAAAAAGTCTTGGTTGTCCAGGAGAGACAGGGAGGGCAGTGATAGCTGGAGGATGCTGTCAAGTTTTAATTATGTTAGTTTATGCTCTGATACTGTTAGTACATTTACAACCTGAGCAAATCTTCTGAGAAAGGTGAGGGTTTTGAATTTTATGTTCACTTCAAGTTTTCACTGATAAATAAATAATCTCTCAGAGTATTTTAGATTTAACATTTTGATCTTTTACTTATGTATTTTTTTTGTTTGTTTTTAGGTCACACCCAGCAGTGTTCAGGGGTTACTCCTGACTCTATGCTCAGAATTCGCTCCTGGCAGGCACAGGGGACCATATGGGATGCCGGGATTCGAACCATCATCCTTCTGCATGAAAGGCAAATGCCTTACCTCCATGCTAACTCTCCGGCCCTTTTACTTATATATTTTTAAGAACCAAAAATATCTCCTTGGTGATAGAATCTCACAGGTATTTACATATCTTACTACCATACTGGAAGTTTTGGGATATCTGTGGGCAAAATAAGAAGAAAACTCTTGATAGTACCTTCATGACAGTAAACAAAAGACAGCACAAAACTTAATTTGAGGGAGATCTCAGGACTAGAGCTCAGACATGTTATACAAAAGTCCATGGTTCATTGACCAGCACAGGAAGATGGCCCAAACACCACTAGGTCTGGTTGGGGAGTTCCCAAATGGATAAACACAACACAATGCAGATTATGAGATTTCATGTGATTTACGGCATTTGAAAATATTAATATATTCTTCTGCTTTCACTATCTAGTGAAAATATGGTACTTTTAAATAAAAAATACTAACCACCAATTGTTCTTTCTTAGAACACTATTCAATTTCTTTTTTGCAATAAAATAATGTAAACCTTCCTTTCAATACTGAATTTTTTTTCTCAAGATTGCTTGGAACAGACAACTACTGTGAAATGCTTAAGTGCAGAAGAATCCATAGCTAAAATCTGCCAAACTTCCTGATGAGATAACTATTTTTTGTTTTGTTTTGTTTTGTTTTGGGGCCACACCTGGTGACACCCAGGGGTTACTCCTGGCTATGCACTCAGAAATCGCTCCTGGCTTGGGGGACTATATGGAACACTGGGGGATTGAACCACGGTCAGTCCTAGGCTAACACCCACAAGGCAGACTCATTTCCTGCTTGTGCTTTTTGCCTGCTCTGGCACCGAGAGAACTAATTTTAAGAAACATTGCATTTAGTGTTAACTGGTTGCCAAAGAATGTTTGATCTATGAATCCCTTCAGTTCAGTTGATTAATAAGAGATGTCTTGATAAACTTACAAAAGATATTAGCTAGAGAATCTCAATCCTTGATCTGCAATAGAAAGCTTTATCTAGGCTCAGTTTATGCATGGAAAGAAAATCCAGCACAGGACATTCACCACCTGCCCAGTGAGTACTTGGTGGCTTCTGGGCATAGAAGAAACTATGAATATAGTGCACAGGCCACAGGATCTTGTGTGTATGTGTATGCCTGTATGTTTGGCAGCTGATTGGTGGCAGGTGTCATTTAAGTTTTTTTTTTAAGCAGGAAAAGGTTTTTTATAAAAACAGTTTTTGCTGCAGCTATAGTGCTGGATTGTGGCAATCAGACACTAGAGTGGGAAAACTAACAATTGTCAAACTTTAACTTCCCTCTTTCCCTCAGTTTCCCCATTCTTCTGCAAGTCCTGATGGGTTTTATAAGTACAAGTGCCAGAGAAAAGTGCCAGGAGCAGGACTCAGAATCAGAAAGCTCTAAAAATACTCATGCTGGATCACCAGTCGCAGTTCTCGTGGGTCTCAGTTCCCTGAAACTGAGTGCTCTCTTTTGGAGAAATAACCAACCTCTCCTGTGCCGCTAACTGGTCCCAGGCTTTTTATTATACCAAAGGGCAAGAACCAGTTTGTAATGGGTAGTAGTTCCTGCTGTCTATCCCATATTGTAAAGTGAGCATCGCTAGGCCCATTATATGAAGAAGAAGTTAGAGGTATAGGGGCTGTGAAATTCTTATAAACCAGAGGGTCGATTGATATTAGAGCAGAACTCAAATCCAAACATGGTTGACCACAAAGTCAGCATCTTTAATCATCACTGAAGTTCTCCTCTTTGAGAGGAAGGAAAGGAAAATCAAGACAGCAAAGGCCGTGCTGTACAGCAGCAGAAATAAATATGTTCTAGCAGGTTCCCTTTGAGATAATAACTGTCCCAGTAAAGTGCTCTTGATTATCTAAGGACATTCTGACCCAACCTAGCTGGGACTATTTAGCTCTGTTGAAACCTACTCTTCAAGACACATTATCACTGAATTTCTTTTCCTTTTTCTTCTCTGAAGTTCTGCCTCCTAAGCACCAAAAACGTAACTAATCTAGAGAGATGAGCTCTCTGTTCTTTCTATTTGATTGTTTCAACCTATTACAAAAAAAATCTTTGTAATCTTTCTTAAGTTCTATTTTTTATTGTAAGTGCTTACTATCCTGGTTACCTAGCTGATGTTCTAAAATGTATCCTACTTGTTCATTCAGATACAAAATAAGGAGGCATTATATTCAAGATAAGTTTCATTATGTACCTACATTCCAGTCACTTCATAAAAATTTTAAATCGGGTGCAATGCAAAGCATGGTGAATAATTAATAATACTGTATTATATATTTTACATTTCTAAAGTGTTAGATACTAAAGGATATCATCAAATACACAAAATATCTGTAATGATATGTGGTGATAATGTTAACTGAATTACCTTGGGGAACTGTTGCACAATTAAGCATATAATAACAATTTAAGCATGTATTTATGCATATAATAATAAGCATATAATTTAAGCATATATAGCATATCTAATTCAAATACAATGTTATCTGTCTATTACATCTCAAAAATTGTTTCATGGTTACAAATATGTTTGTAGTAGTGTTTTAGTCATAAAAAGTACAATCCCTGGGGCTGGAGAGATAGCAAGGAGGTAAAGGTGTTTGCCTTGCATGCAGAAGGACAGTGGCTCAAATCCCAGCATCCCATATGGTCCCCCGGAGCCTGTCAGGAGTGATTTCTGAGCATAGAGCCAGGAGTAATCCCTGAGCGCGGCCATGTATGACCCCCCCCCAAAAAAAAAGTACAATCCCTTCACCCCTGCAACCTTTGCTCCACCAATAATCCCCATCTACCTCCTCCCTCAAAATATTTTTAAATCTGCATTTTTACTAACTTGGGCATGAACATCTTTCATGTAAATTTATTATAGAAGTGTTGAATGAAGGATCAAAAGCTTATCAGGCTTGCTTTTATACAAGAGCATATTTCTTCTGAAATGATGTTCTGATATAATTTTGCACCAATTCTCCAGAACACTAAAAATATATTTTTCTCTTGGAGGCAATAAAAACACCAATTGCCAAATCCTTTTTTAATTTAATAAAGTGTGTATGGACAAGGAATTTTTGAAAATTCTGTCATAGCTATGAACACAGTGTTTAGATTTTTGCCACCAAATTGCCTTTTGCTGAAAATGTTTTAACAATTATCATCAGTTTCATGAAAACAAAACACCTCCCAAGGTATGTTTTCAGAAATTCCAAAGAACTTAAAGAAGTGTTCTAAATTTGAGTGTACTGATGGTTTCACAACTCTTCAACCCACTTCCAAATTTCCCTCTCTCTAATTTGTTCTGGTAAGTTTTTGTTTGTTTTTACTTAAAGGGGTTTCTCAACTAAGGAATACAGCTCATGTAGCAGAGTCAAAAATGCCCTAACTGAGAGCCAGAAAAGCAGTAACCACATGGACAATGTAGAGTTGACTTACTGACTCTGAAACCCTATAAACATCTAGAAAAATGACTTGTAAACTACCTGAAGAGTTTCTAAAATCTTTATATTCTAGATAGAAAAAGTACTAGTTTGACTTATCTCCATTCTTACCTGTATTAGTAAAGAAAAGAAAACCGAAACTGAACTTGCAGAGTTTTGAAGATGGCTATTTCTGATCATTTGTACATAACATATCTTATGAAAATTACATTGGTAAAAACTGTGCCACAAATATTCTTTCAGAAATAAGCTATAGAGTATCTATACAACATAATGCATAATTACTATGTGGAGAAGTCAAACTCATTCTGGGAATGTTTTGCATTTCAAAAATTAGTGATTTTTTTGTATTGTGCTTTTACTCCCTTTCATGTATTCTTCACTATTCTCCTTTTGTTTAACCCTTTTATTATGGCCAGGCTTTTATAGAATCTACCCACTTATCAAATCAATGACAAATTGGTCAAACAATTCATTCTTTTACTAATGCAACAACTATGCAAGAACCACTATTCCTTGTGAATATTGCTAAATAGCATATCCATTAAGAACAGGATGGTGATGCCCTCATGATGCTGATGCCATGTAGTGACAAATTTTAAGATTTCATCTTATTTTATGACTTCATATTATTGTATGTGTGTCTAAGTACTACAACTTATTTTTCTATTCATCTGTCATTGGTTACCTGGGTTGTTCTGAGTATGTCCTCAACAGATTTGTTGCAGAATGTTTATTTTAAGCCACAGCTGGCAGTGTTCAGGGTTTACTTTCTGGCTCTGAGCTCAGAGATTTTCTAGGTAGGCTTTGGAAAAACAATATAGGGTGTGGCAGGATAGAACCAAGGTTGGCTGCAGGCAAGGTAAACACCATACTCTCTGTACTATCACTCTGACAACATTTCAATCTCAGAGTGTTTGTATAGCTTTTTCTAATCTGAGAGAGAACCTTGCACACTAGAGAATTCGGGCTTAGAGTTTTGTTTCATACAATGCACTGTATATCATTCCATTATCTTTTTTGCTTGTATAGTTTCATTAGAAAAAAATATGCTATGAAGCTGATGCTTTCTCTATGTATGGAGGTTTTGTTTTTTTTAGCTTTAAGGAGTTTGTCTCTGCCTTTGATTATCATCATTTCGATTATAAAATATCTTGATGTTATTCTGATGTTTTTTTTGTTTGTTTTGATTTTTGGTTTTTGGGTTACACCCGGCAGTGCTCAAGGGTTACTCCTGGCTCTACGCTCAGAAATCGCTGCTGGCTGTCTTGGGGGACCATATGGGATGCCGGGATTTGAACCACTGTCCTTCTACATGCAAGGCAAATGCCTTACCTCCATCCTATCTTTCCAGCCCCATTATTCTGTTTTGATTTACTTTGGTTTACTCTCTTTGGGATGAGGGCCTTACACCCTCGTGATTGTGCCTTGGTCTCATGTTTTAATTATGGACAGTCCTGGGATTAGCCTAAAGTTTATAGTAAGGCCCTCTCACTGCCAGAAGGATTTACAGTGTGTACCATGGGTGTACTAAGTTGTCTCAAATGTGTTATCCCAGGCTGTGACTGGGATAAGAAGACACAATCGTTCAAGGTGTCAGAGTGATGACTGATAACACCTGGTTAAGATAAAAGAACTACAGGAGTGGCTGGAGGTAGCCCTACAGCTGTAGTTCTAAAGGGATCTAGAAGCTGGAAGTGCACTGGCTGATGAATGGGGATTCACGATGAACTGAAAAATATTTGAAAAACACTATGTGAGTTATAGTCAATTATAATTATATATCCCAATTATACTCATGCCATAAAAAGAACTGTCCATGGATAAATATTTTTAAGTATAATTCCTTGAAATATTAGGTTTCAAAGTGTTTTCATGTATTTACACCTAGGATTTTGAAAAATCATTTTAATACAGCTCTTAATTTAAAAGAGTAGATATCTAATCAATAGTCAATTTAGGCAAGAGCTTTTATTGGCTAACACAACCCAAGGACATATATGAACTAATTAAATCCAAAAACAGGAGGCAATGCAGAAAATTAAAGGAAAGCAGGAATTTGAATAATGACAAACCTCTTTTTATAATTTGTCTAGGTCTTTTTAGACATCAATCTTTTTCACTTTAAAAGTTTTGCTTCCATTGTAGAAATTATAGCTACCCATAAAGTCCAAAATTTATTGTTGTGCAATGGGAGACAACTTTCCTCATCATATACTTGGTTCCAAGTTCAAAATAACAAATAACAACTTAAATGTCTAAAGAAGGGGCAGGATACTGTGCCTTCTCACTCTATTAGATACCACATAGTGGCCATAGAAGAATGAATGGTCAGCAATTTGGAGAAAAGGGTATAGAAATATTTAGAAAAAATGAAGAAAAGGCAAGTATAAGGTTGAGTTTTCTTCTTATATGCTCAATAAATTTAATGTTATTTTGAAAAAAAATTATTTCTCCACTTTGGCTCTATGGGCAAAGCAGTAGGCACATTGACAATATTTATATATTGGTAAAAGGTGAACAAATTATTCCAGAAAATGTTGGGAAAATTGTTACCATTCAACTCTCAAAAACAGTTTTGCAAAAAGCAATTCAATTATGAATGTATATATATATATATATATATAATTAGATGGGGTGGGAATAATATATAGAAGTACATCTCAAGAAATTATACTTATACCCAATGCATTTATTTTGTTTTAAATTTAGTCAAACATGATTAGTCAGAGAAAAATATATGACTGTTAAATATACTGTACACATGATTTTTATGCAATACAAATATACTAGGTATTTTTTTCTTTTTTCTTGAGGTCTTCTGGTGGAGACCAGGAGGCCTGCTGGACAAATTCTAAAAGAGCTGTAACACTTATACTAGGTATTTTATAAAATTGTCTTTACATTAGACATTTGGCTTTTAAAATGAACACTTTCTTCAGTTATAGTTATTATTTGTCTCAGAAACATTGGTCATTCTGTTTTTTAAGGGGTTGAGGTTATATCTGGTGGTACTCAGGGGTTACTACCAGTTCAAGGCTTAGGAACTCCCAATAGTGCCAGATGGGCCATCTATGTGACTCTAACGACTAAACCTAGGATTTTTTTTTCATTTTTATTGAGACAAATGTGAATTACAAGTCTTTCACAGTTATATTTAAGGTACATAGTGATAGTGAATTAGAACAATTTCCACTCCCAGTGTTGACCTCCCTCCCCACTGTTTCTAGCATGCATCCCATATCTCCACCCTTAGCCCCCTGCTAGTGTAACAGGTCTCTTTTGTGTATAGCTTGTTGTAGTTTGGGTCTTTTGATTCTATTGTTGTTGACTTTGTGTTGTGTATTTAGGTCTGATCATTTTTTTTCACTTAATGCTCATGAGACTTTTTCCCTGGTACCATACACCTATTTTTTTTCACAACTTGTAGGAAGCCATAGAAATATGAGGTCGAACAAAATGATTTATGTTCTACAATTTAGTAAAAAAAAGAAAGAAAGAAAGAAAGAAAGAAAGAAAGAAAGAAAGAAAGAAAGAAAGAAAGAAAGAAAGAAAGAAATTTGGCTGTCTAGAATCTATAAATATAAATTTAAAAGAAGAGAAAAGGAAAAGAAAGGAAAAGGGGAGGGAGAAGGGGGTGATGTGGGCAGAGTAAGTATTGGGGAAATTAGAGAGAAAATTCTCTTGACCTCAGAGATACAGGTTGTCTCCACACTTGAAGCATACTGTCATGAGACTGACTACATGCTCCTGACATGTTCATTGTCAAACTTCAAGGTCTTTATTTATGGTGCCAGGAAATGTTCTGCTCAGTCACAGCTGTCAAAGTCAGTATAATAACGTCAGTCTCTATAATTAGAGATCTTGGTTTTTATCACAGATCCTCGGTCAATGTCTAGGATACTGTCTTTTTTGTGGTCCCAGGAGAAGTTCTGCTCAGTGACAGTTGTTGCAGTTGGTCTTCTGTAATTAGTGATCTCGGTTTTTGTACAGATCCTAGGATGGAGTGTCTTCTGATTTCATCTTACCGGTAGGCAATGAGATAGGGCAACTTGTCCTTAGATCAAATAGTTGCTGTTTCCTCATCCTCTGTATGTCCTATGAACTTACCCAGGAGCAAGTTGGTGCCAGAGTGGTATTAGGGACCTTCCCTGGGCGGGGGTGGGGGTTTGATTCCTGGTGCTTCTGCAGGGAACTGTCAGTTCCAAGGTTGGAACCTGGGGTTCGCTTTGGAAGGTTGATGTCCGATCACATGAGGTCTGAGTGAAGTCCCCATGACAAATATTCAATGTGGAAGGCGCTCCTGTATTATAAAATTTATGGGTTCTTATCTCTATTAGATAAGAACTTGTATCTATACGTAAGGTTTTCCCATTTTAGTGTGCCTAAGCAAAAAGGAAAGATGTCATATTATATTATTGGTGCATTTGGGGGCAAAAATGACAAGCTATACAATCTCAAGACTTTTCTACTAGAATTCCTTACTAAGCAGTACCAAAACAAGAAAAATAAAAAAAGGGGGAGGTGAAGGAGGCTACCTCTACATTTGTAAATAAACACAATAAGAGTTATAACTATGAAGAAATAAATATACAAAAATACATATATCCTTATTAAGTCTTTTGAGATAGGCTTGTAGGTGTTAAGATGCAGGGCACTTTTTCCTCTCACACCATGGTCTTATTGAGTCTGAGAAATGGTAGTAAGGGATCAGGTAGTGTCCTTGAGCAGGGGGTCCCTCTGGAGCTGGATCCAGTAGCATGCAACAGTCTACATTGGGAGGGGGAGGAAAAAGGGGCCACATAGAATTAATCGGCAGGGGGATGGACTTGGTTTATAAAGAGTTAAGAAGTGAGGGTAAAGAGGATTAAATAGAGAGATAATGGATCAGGATTGAGGGGGTGAGAGGATAGAAGGAGTCTTGAATGAGAGAGGGGATAATACTTACTGGGCTATATACAAGATAGGCATGAAAGATTTACAACACAGGTTAGGCAAAGAGGAGTCCACTGCATACTCACTCATGCCCACTTATAGACAAACGTTAGAGATCTATTCACAGGCTGTAGTAAGAGACCTGACTCTTATGGGATGGTTCAGATGCTTGAAAAAAAAAATAACTTTTATAAATAAAATAAAGGTCTGTTTAAAAAAAGTAAAAAAGAATAAGTATTTTGAGAAATTCTTGTGGAGGGTGAAATCCAAGGCACTTTTTCATTACACACCATGGTCTTGTTGAGATCAGGTAGTGTCCTTGAGCTGGGAGTCCTTCTGAAACTGAATCCAGAACCATGCAACAGTCCACATTGGGGGTGGTGAGAAGGGCCACATAGCATGAGTCAGCAGGTGTGTTGGTTGAAGTTTCTTGCTGGAGCACAAAATGTGGGACTGCAAGGGTGTCTTTTCATTTTGGATGTTGGGTGGTGGTTTGTTGGGGGCAGGAGGTCTGTTTCAGTGCCTAATGAGTTAAAATCTGAGGGTAAAAGGGTTAAATAAGGATTGGGGATAAGAAGATAGAAGAATTTCTGAAGGAGGAGGAGGGAAAATATATAGGAGGGGCTATATACACTATAGACATGGACTGTTACAGTTTAGGTTTGGCAGTCAGAGAGAAGACCACTGTATACAATCTCATGCCCACATATAGACAGACTTTGGAGATCTATTCAGTTGTTGTTGGAGGCCTGGCCCTTATAGGTTGGGTCTGAGCTAAGATATAGATTAGAAGAGAAAGATAAGAAAAACAAGAGAGAAGATAGAAGAGAAAAGAAAGGTACGGAAATACAGTACAAATAAATTATATAAAAAGAAAATAGGTGGGCCAGAGAGATAGCATGGAGTAAGGTGTTTGCCTTGCATGCAGAAGGATGGTGGTTCAAATCCTGGCATCCCATATGGTCCCCTGAGCCTGCCAGGAGTGAGTTCTCAGCATAGAGCCAGGATTAATGCCTGAGCAATGCCAGGTGTGAAGAAAGAAAGAAAGAAAGAAAGAAAGAAAGAAAGAAAGAAAGAAAGAAAGAAAGAAAGAAAGAAAGAAAGAAAGAAAGAAAGAAAGAAAGAAAGAAAGAAAGAAAGAAAGAAAGAAAGAAAGAAAGAAAGAAAGAAAGAAAGAAAGAAAGAAAGAAAGAAAGAAGGAAAGAAAGAAAGAAAGAAAGAAAGAAAGAAAGAAAGAAAGAAAGAAAGAAAGAAGGAAAGAAAGAAAGAAAGAAAGAAAGAAAGAAAGAAAGAAAGAAAGAAAGAAAGAAAGAAGAAAGGAAGTAAAGAAAGAAAGAAAGAAGGGAGGGAGGGAGGGAGGGAGGAAGGAAGAAGAAAAGGAAAGAATGAAAAAGAAAGAAAGAAAGAAAGAAAGCAAAAGAAAGAAAAAGAAAGAAAGAGAGAAAGAAAGAAGAAAGTTGAGTGCTTTGCATATCCTAGATATCAAAACATTATCTGATGTATAGTGTGAAAATTTTTTTCCATTATGTTAGCTGTCTTCTAGTTTTAGCTGTCTTCTAGTTTTAGCCAGTGTTTCCATTGACATACAGAAACATTTTTTTATTTAAACAACTTTATTACATACATGATTGTGTTTGGGTTTCAGTCATGTAAAGAACACCACCCATCACCAGTGCAACATTCCCATCACCAATGTCCCAAGTCTCTCTCCTCCCCACCCAACCCCTGCCTGTACTCTAGACAGGCTTTCTATTTCCCTCGTACATTCTCATTATTAGGATAGTTCAAAACGTAGTTATTTCTCTAAATAAACTCATCCCTGTTTGTGTTTCATGAGGTGAGCTGTAACTTCCAGCTCGCTTCTCTTTTGTGTCTGAAAGTTATTATTGCAAGAACATCCTTCATTTTTCTTAAAACCCATCGATGAGTGAGACCATTCTGCATCTCTCTCTCTCTCTATCTCTCTGACTTATTTCACTCAGCATAATAGATTCCATGTACATCCATGTATAGGAAAATTTCATTACTTCATCGCTCCTGACAGCTGCATAATATTCCATTGTGTATACAAGTGGTATTGGCACAACTGGCTAGCCACTTGCAAAAAATTGAACTTAGACCCCAGCTAACATCATGTACGAAGGTTAAATCCAAATGGATGAAAGACCTTGATATCAGACCCGAAACTATAAAATATATAGAACAACACGTAGGTAAAACACTCTAGGACATTGAGACTAAAGGATCTTCAAAGAGGAAACTGCACTCTCCAAGCAAGTGAAAGCAGAGATTAACAGATGGGAATATATTAAGCTGAGAAGCTTCTGCACCTCAAAAGAAATAGCGCCCAGGATACAAGAGCCCCCCACTGAGTGGGAGAAACTATTCACCCAATACCCATCAGACAAGGGGCTAATCTCCAGAAAATTTTTAGTTTGAAGTAGTCCCATTTATTTAGGTTTGATGCTATAGCTCTTGCCATTGGCATTCTATCATCAAAGACTTTTTTGTGTTATAAGTCTTGAAGTGTTCTGCCTATATTTTCCTCAATGAACTTTATAGCATTGGGTATGATTTCAAGTATTTAATTTGTTTTGAGTTGACTTTTGTGTAAGGTATGAGGAATGGATTAATCTTTAATTTCTTACAGGTGTTTATACAGTTGTTCCAACACCATGTCTTTGTTCCATTTCAAGTTCTTGGCTCGTTTGTCAAATTTTAGTTGACTATATATTTGGGGGGGGTGTCACTGAATGTTCTATCAGTCTTATTAATCTCAGACTTTGTCTTTGTTACAGTATCATGTTGTTTTGATCACTATGGCTTTATAATTAAATTTCAGATTAGGTAAAGAAATGCAGCTCTATTTCTTCTTTTACAATATGAATTTGGCTAACCGAGGTATTTTGTGGTTCCACATAAACTTTATAATTGATTTTATATATTATGATATATTTTTAAGGATGTAAAAATAATGTCTGAATTTGGATAGGGATTGCATTGAATCTATATATTAGTTTAGGTAAGTTGATCATTTTGATGATGTTGATTCTTCCTACCCATGACCATGTGATGTTATTCCAATTCGTTATTCTCTTCAATTTCTTTCTGAAGCTTTTTGATGTTTTCATGGTTATGTCTTTGGCCTCACTTGTTAGGTACTTTCTATTTTTACATACTTTTTTTTTAAAAGGGAAGGACTTCTTTATCTCTTACTCCTCTGCTTTATTTGTATCAATGAATGATACTGTCTTTTTTTGTATGGACTTTGTAGCTGTCCACTTTGCTGTATTGGTTTATTGTTTCTAGAAGCTTTTCTGTGGAAGTTTAGGGTTTTCTATGTATATCATCATATCATCTGCAAAAGAAATAGTTTGATGTTTTCTTTCCCTATTTGAATTTTTCTATTCCTTTTTTGTCTGATTGCTATTATTAGGACTATTAAAACTATGTTGAATAAGAGTGGAGACAGTGGCAGCCTTGCCTAGTGCCTGATCTTAGTGGAAATGCTTTCAGTTTTTTGCCTTTAAAGATAATTTTGGTTTTGGGCTTCTTATACATAGCTGTAACTATCTTGAGGAAGGTTCTTTCCAACCCTATTTTGCTGAGTGTTTTCGTGTTTTCATAATGAATGGGTGTTGGATTTTGTCAAAAGTCTTCTCTGTGTCGATTGATATGATGTGGTTTTTGCCTTTCTTTTGTTGATGTGGCTTAAAATGTTGATTGATTTGCATATGTTGAACCCTCCTTGCATACCTGAGATGAATAAAACCCACTAGGTCATGGTGTATAATCTATTTGATTTGTTGTTGGATTCGGTTTGCTAAGATTTTGTTAAGAATTTTTGCAACCATGTTCATTAGTGAGATTGGTAGTTGTCTTAGTGGCATATTTGTCAGTTTTGGGAATGAGTATGATATTAGCCTCATAATAGGAATTCAGGGAGGATTCCTGTCTTTTAATGTTTTGGAAGAGCTTGAGGATTATGGTAGTAATTCTCTGAATGTTTGATGGAATTCACCTGTAAAATCATCTGGTCCTGAACTTTTATTCTTTGGGAGTTTCTTAATTACTACTTTCATTTTCTTAGTTGTGATTGCCTGTTTAGGCTTTCTACTTCCTCCTCATTAAGTCTCTGGAAATGATATTTTTCCAGGAATCTGCCCATTTTTCTGGGTTCTCTAACTGAGAACAGTTAACTGAATACACTTGTTCATAATAAGCCCTATGATGTCTTGGATTTCTTGACGTTCTGTTATAATTTCTCCCTTTCATTAATAATCTGATTTATTTGGGTGTTTTCTCTCTTTATCTTTCTTTCTCTCTCTCTCTCTCTCATTTTCTCTCTCTTTCTGTTAGTCTTGCCAACAATTTGTCTACCTTGTTTATTCTAAAAAGAAAAAAAATAGCTCCTGGTCTCATTGATTCTTTACATTGTTTTCTTTGTCTTATGTTGCTTACTTCTGCTAGGGTTTTTATTATCTCTTGTTTCCTACATGTGTTTGGGTTCCTTTGCTACTTTTCCCAGATTCTTAAGGTGTCTCTTTAAGCTACTGATTTTGTCATTTTCTTCTTTCCTAACATAGGCCTATATTGCTGAGTTTCATTGAGTAAAAGCAATTACTGCTTTTGCGGTGTCCCATAGATATTGGCGATTTGTTTCTTCATTGTCATTTGTCTCAAGGAATCTCTTGATTTTTTTCCTTGATATTTTTCTCTTTAACCAGCTTTTGTTGAGAAACATAATGTTTAGTCTCCAAGTGTTAGATTTTCTTCACATTCTTATTTTTTACAATCAAACTTGATCTCTGTTGCATTATGGTCTGATAGGGTGCTTATATTTGTGATTTTATGTAAATTAGTTTTGTGTCTTAAGGTGTGGTCTTTCCTAGAAAAGGTTCCATGTACGTGCATTGGTGATGGGAAGGTTGCACGGGTAAAGGGGGATGTTCTTGTTATGACTGAAACCCAACTACAATTATGTTTGTAATCACAGTGTTTAACTAAAGAAATTATTTAATTAAAAAAAAAAGAATGTGTAATCCATTTTCTGAGGATGGAGGGCCCTGTATAAGTCTATTAGTCCTAGTTCTTTTAGTTTCTCATTTGGTCTCTTTTGTCAGTGTTTTGCCTAGGGGTTTTCTCTTGGAGAAATGGTGTGTTGAAATTTGACACTACTATCACATTTCCATCCATATGTTTCTGCAGGTTTTTATTTGGTACATAAATGTTGATAAGAATTAGTACTTTGTGATCTTATATTCCCCTGATCAATAAGTAGTGTCCATCTTTGTTTCTGAGTACTTTGAGGTTGAATGCAATATGATATGAGTATGGCTGTCCAGCATTTTTTGTTTTCCATCCTTTTTCCTTTCAGCCTGTGTTTATCTTGAGCATTTATTGGGGGGAGGGGCCACACCCTTTGACACTCAGGGGTAACTCCTGGCTACATGCTCAGAAATCACTCCTGGCTTGGGGAACCCTATGGGACACCAGGGCACCAAACCGCAGTCTGTCCTAGGATAACGCATTCAAGGCAGACACCTTAATTTGCGCTGCCGCTCCGGCCCCTATCCTGAGCTTTTAAGTGTTTCATGCAGGCAGAAGATACCTGGATTTTGTTTCCCGATCTAACACTCTTCCCTGTGTGTTTTAATGGGAGAGTTTAATACATTGATATTTAAGGAAATTATTGACAGGAAGGGTTGTTGTGTAATTATATTGTATAGGGTTATTGTTGTTACGATCAGGGATTTAATTTGTGAAATTGATCTCTGAGAAGTTCATTTAGAGT
This sequence comes from Suncus etruscus, assembly GCF_024139225.1. Lineage (NCBI taxonomy): Eukaryota > Metazoa > Chordata > Mammalia > Eulipotyphla > Soricidae > Suncus > Suncus etruscus. Next base: position 3,729,867 of record NC_064862.1, on the reverse strand, counting down.
CAGTTTGGTTAGTGTAAATATTGTGAGTTCTTTTTTTAAAAATATCTTTTACTTAAACACCTTGATTACATACATGATTGTGTTTGGGTTTCAGTCATGTAAAGAACACCTCCCATCACCAGGGCAACATTCCCATCACCAATGTCCCAAATCTCCCTCCTCCCCACACAACCCCCGCCTGTACTCTAGACAGGCTTTCTATTTCTTCCATACATTCTCATTGTTAGGGTAGTTCACAATGTAGTTATTTATCTATCTAAATTCATCACTCTTTATGGTGAGCTTCATGAGGTGAGCTGTAACTTCTAGCCCTCCTCTCTTTTGTGTCTGAAAATTATTATTGCAAGAATGTCTTTCATTTTTCTTAAAACCCATAGATGAGTGAGACCATTCTGCATCTTTCTCTCTCTCTCTCTGACTTATTTCACTCTGCATAATAGATTTCATGTACATCCATGTATAGGAAAATTTCATGACTTCATCTCTCCTGACAGCTGTATAATATTCCATTGTGTATATGTACCACAGTTTCTTTAGCCATTCATCTGTTGAAGGGCATCTTGGTTGTTTCCAGAGTATTGCTATGGTAAATAGTGCTGCATTGAATATATGTGTAAGGAAGGGATTTTTGTATTGTATTTTTGTGTTCCTAGGGTATATTTCTAGGAGTGGTATAGCTGGATCATATGGGAGCTCAATTTCCAGTTTCTAATCCCATAAAAAAATGTGAAGAAGAAATGGACAGACACTTTGACAAAGAAGAAATACAAATGGCCAAAAGACACATGAAAAATTGCTCCACATCACTAATCATCAGGGAGATGCAAATCAAAAGAACTATGAGGTACCACCTCACACCCCAGAGATTGGCACACATCACAAAGAATGAGAACAAGCAGTGTTGGTGGAGATGTGGAGAGAAAGGAACTCTTATCCACTGCAGGTAGGAATGCCGTCTAGTTCAACCTTTATGGAAAGCGATATGGAGATTCCTCCAAAAACTGTCAGTTCCTTTTTGTAGAATGTTTTTAACCCTCCCTCCCTTGTAAATGCGAGTTTTGCCTGAATTGTTTCAAATGGAAGACCTGGTTTGATTCTTATGTTCTTTCTTTTGTACTTGAGATTTTTTTCTCCTTTAATCCTTTGATTAAATCCTCTCTCTCTTTTTTTCTCTGTCTCTCTCTCCCTCCCACCCTCCTCTCTCTCCATTTCGTTTACTATATGTCTTAGGTTTGATCTGTTAGGGTCTATTTTGTTTGGCACTCTTTTTGCATCTTATTTTGTATAGCCTTCTCTTTCCAAAAAATGGGGAATTTCTCTATCATTATTTTCCTCATTACTTGTTCTTCCCCTTTTCCCTTTTCATCCCCTTCTGGTATTCCTATTAGTTGTAGATAATTTATTTAGTCTTTTTCCATTAAGCACCTTACATTTTCTTCTAATGTTTTGTCTTTCATTTCTTTATTGACTTCTTTGTTATTGTTAGCTTGTATTTTGTTTTCAAGTTTATCCATGCAATTCTTTTTTTTTTAATCCATGCAATTCTTATGTGTGTAATTCTGCTATTATGGCTTGCTAGCATGTCTTTTAGTTCTCTTATTTTCATTTGTATGGATTCTCTCATCTTCTGATATAGTTCTTCTTTAAGTTTCTTGAATTATTCTTCTATGTATTTCTTAATTTCTTTGGTTAGTGGTTCTTGAATTTCATTGCTAAGACATTAAATGCTGCTTGTGCATTTTGGAGACTTGGAAATTTGATAGGTTTTCTCTCCATATCCCCAGCTGCTGGTGTCTTCTTTAGTTTTCCCCATTGTCCTTTGCATTGGCTTGGTTGCAATGCTAGAGTTTCAGGTTTTTTTTTTTAAAGTGGTTTGTTTGTGTGAGATGTGGTTTGAGATATATCTGTTTTGAGGTTTATTTATTCTAGCTGAGCAAGGTTGCCCAAGTATAAAAAAAAGTGTTGTACACTAGTTTTATGGGTTGTTCTTCTGGTATTTGGCTATAAATTTTCTGTGTGGGCTTGGGTTTTTGTGATGGTGGCTGTGTGTTCCAGAGGCAGAAGAGTGGGGGAGGGGCTGTTTTGCTCATACCAAATTTACTGGTTCGCTGGGGTCCTGTCCACCACCCACCAAGTTAGGGTCCGTGAACACAGAGTTAGGGTGGGATTGGGGCTGTTCTGACTGGCTTTTCTGTCCTGAGAGGGCTTTGGGCTTTGTGATGGCAGATGGCTAACCTGGCTTTCTCATATACAGCAAGTGTTCCATCTGGTTAAGTCATATTACATTTCACAGTAGACATTTTTGATAGACATATAGCTGTTTTTGAAAGCTCCTTTGTGTGACACAAAATATTATATTAAAGTTGTGAAAATAGCTATTATCAAAAGGTAAGAAGCAATTAATTTTATATGAATGTGGGTAAAAAAATAAATATCCTACTTTGTTAGTAGTAAATTACTCTAATTTGCTTGTAAATTTTTCCAGCTCCCTTGAAATTAGCTTGGTTATGTCTCAGAAAAATAAGAATGAAAATATATAAACAGGTTATTCCACTTAGAATGAATCTTTTCTTGCAAGAGTTATAAACCAAGTCAAGACAATACATGAGTACACTGGCTACATAGCAGAAATCTGGCAATCCTCAGGAAAAAAGAGTTTACTATACTTCTGTCTTACCAAGCCATCGTCTCTTGCATTCATCACCCAGGGTCATCTGTAGTCTATGGCCCTGAGCCTCAACACCCTTGTATGATTCTCTTGGGGGGGCACCAATCTGACAAAACTTCAGGTACACCTGTATTTGAGTTGATATCACTAAGGCTTTTTGGAGTAAGTGTGGGCACCCCATTCCTAGCATCCTCTTCAAGAGTCATGGCAGCTGAGAACACAGTGAAAAATATCAAAAGTATCAGCTTTAAATTCTTGACAACTTCATTTGTTTGATGTTGTCATCCCTATAGAAACACACAAGATTTAAAAAGAATGAACAGCTAACAACAAGACTTACTAAATCTTCTGCTATTTTTATTAATGGACTTCACTGGAGATACAATATTTTTCACAAATATGTTTGCTATGGTACTTCTTTATTTGTTAGTGTACTTGCTTCTTTTCTTACTTTTTAATTTTTTCTTTTAATTCTTTATAAATAACTTTGCTTTTAGTTTTCTTTTTTTCTTTTTTCTTTTTTTATGGTAGGCTTCACAGCTGGGCAGTGCTCAGGAGTTACTCCTGGCTCTGCGCTCAGAAGTTGCTCCTGGCAAGATATCCTAAATGGAGCAAGGAAAGCCTCTTCAACAAGTGTTTTGGGCAACAACTGGATAGCCTCTTGCAAAAAACCAACTCAGGTCCCCAGCTAACACCAAGTTTGATGATAAAATTCCAAATGGATTAAAAACCTTGATATCAGACCTTAAACCACAAGGTCCTATAGAACAACAAGTAGGTAAAATGCTCCATGACATTTAGACTAAAGGCATCTTTAAGGAGGAAACAGCACTTTCCAAACAAGTGGAAGCAGAGATAAATAGAATGGAATATATTAAGTTGAGAAGCTTCTGCACCTCAAAACGATATAGTGCCCAGGATACAAGAGCCCCTCACTGAGTGGGAGAAACTATTCACTCAATACCCATCAGATAAGGGGCTAATCTCCAAACTATACAAGGCACTGACAGAACTTTACAAGAAAAAAACATCTAATCCCATCAAAAAAAATGGGGAGAAGAAATGAACAGACACTTTTTCAAAGAAGGAATACAAGAAGGCCAAAAGACACGATGAAAAAAATGCTCCACATCACTAGTCATCAGGGAGATGCAAATCAAAACAACTATAAAGTACCATCTCACACTACACAGATTGGCGCAGATCACAAAGAATGAGAACAAGCATAGCTGGCAGGGATATGGAGAGAAAGGAACTGTTATTCACTGCTGGTGGGATTCCTGTCTAGTTCTACCTTTATGAAAAGTAATATAAAGATTCCTCCAAAACCTGGAAATTGAGCTCCCATATGAGCCAGCTATACCACTCCTTGGGATATACCCTAGGAACACAAATATACAATACAAAAACTCCTTCCTTACACCTATATTCATTGCAGCAACTATTTACAATAGCCAGACTCTGGAAACAACCAAGATGCCTTTTCAACAGATGAATGGAATGCCTAAAGAAACCATGTACATATACACAGTTGAAATATTATGCAGCCATCAGGAGAGATGAAGGTCATGAAATTTTCCCTATACGTGAATGTACATGGAATCTATTATGCTGAGTTAAATAAGTCAGAGGGAGAGGGGATAGAACCAGAATAGTCTCCCTCATCTATAGGTTTTCAGAAAAATAAAAGACATATTTGCAATAAATTCTCAGAGACTAAAGAGAGGAGGTTTGAAGGTCCAGCTCACTTCATGAAGCTAACCACAAAGAGTGGGTGAATGCAGTTCAAAGATATAACTACACTGAGAAACTATCATAACAATGTGATTGAATGAGGGAAGTGGAAAGCCTGGTCTAAGAGAACAGGTGGTGGTAGGGGTGGGGAGGAGAGAGATTTGGGGACATTGGTGATGGGAATGTTGTACTGGTGAAGGGGGGGTGTTCTTTATATGTCTGAAACCCAACTATAATCATATTTGTAATCAAAGTGTTTAAATAAAGGCTATAAAAAAAGAAGTAGCTTCTGGTAGGATCAGGGGACTATATGGGATGCTGGATTCGAACCAGGGTCTGTCCTGAGTTGGTTGGGTGCAAGACAAAATGCCTTACTGCTTTGCTGTTGCTCTGGTTCCTGCTTTCAGTTTCTGAAGCAAATGTATGTATGGTTGACTATATTAACTATGTGATGCATTTTTAAATAAAGTAAAAAAAAAGTTATGTGCAGCCTTATGCCCACTGTAGGATTATCTCAAAGCACAAGCTCATGAAAACAAATATATGCATATTACTTATATAAAGTAGGAAATATCAATGATGAACTTTATCATTTTATGTTCTATTTTTGGGCCACAATACCAGAGTACTAATGGTTAGTCTTGTCTGCTCAGAAATTACTCCTGGCAGGCTCGGAGTAATATATGTGATATTGATGATTAAACCTGAGTCATGCTGCATGAAAGGCAAATGCCCTAGAATGCAAATGTTATTGCTCAAGCTCCTAAAATATTTTTAAAGGAACAAATGTTGTCATTTGGAGGAACATGTATAAATATTCTGGAATTATGTTAGGAAAATTAATTAACTGAAAAAAGTCCATTATTTCACTCATATGTCAATGATACAGAATTATAAAAAAGATAAGCAAATAAAGTCCTTGGATTTTGAATACAAAATCCTGACTTTCAGAGTGGATGGGGGAATAGGGAAAAATGAAAAGATAAAAAATGGATAAAAGAAATGAACAGACATTTCCTCAAAAAAGAAATATAGATGTCCAAAAAGCACATAAAAAATGCTCCACATTACTAGTGATCAGGGAGATGCAAATCAAAGCGACTGGTGCACATCATAAAAAACAACCAGTGTGTGCTCGCTTCGGCAGCACATATACTAAAATAGGAATAATACAGAGAAGATTAGCATGGCCCCTGCACAAGATTGACACGCAAATTCGTGAAGTGTTCCATAAAAAAAAGTTCTGGCATGAATACTGGGAGAAAGAAATTCTTGTCCGGTGCTGGTGGAAATGCAATCTAGTCCATCCTATTTGGAAAACAATATAGATGTTCCTTAAAACTGGAAATTGAGTCTCTTTATGATCCCGCAATACCACTCCTAGGAACATACTCTAGAACACAAACCACAATACAAAAGTGCCCTCTGATCTCCATTGTTCATTCTAGCACAGACACAGAATCTGGTGGTCGAAAACAGATGAATGGCTAAAGAAACTGCAGTACACCTATATAATGGATACTATGCAGCTGTTAGGAAAAATAAAGTATGCCTATACATGGATGGGCATGGAGACTATTATGCAGAGTGAAATGAGTCAGAGGGAAAGAGATAGACACAGAATAGTCTCAATCATCTACTGAATTTAAGAAAAATAAAAGACAGAAACAATAGAGATGAGGGCAGGAAGGACCAGCCCATAATATAAAACTTAGCACACACACACACACAAAAACAACAGTGAAGAGCAATAGCTGTATTGACAATTTGTAAGACAATGAGTGAGAGAGGTGGAATGCCTGTGGGGGGAAATAGGAAACATTGGTGGCAGGAAGGTTGCACTGGTAAAGGGGGTTGTACATTTAATGAGTAAAACCTAACTAAGAATATTTTTGTATCCACAGTTTTTAAATACAGATTATTATTTAAAAAAAAAACTAAAGCAAATATACCAGAGGGAGTTTGTTAGCAGAAGGAAAATGGACTTTTGTTGCTGATAAGAATATATACATGTTGCAATAATGGCACATACCAAAAAAAAACAAATGGCTGACTGTGGGGACTGCCAGGTGAAGTGCTAATTGACTCACTTGCAGAGTCCCCGCCTGGCTGTGCTTCTTCTGAGGAAACTGAGGACCTGAAGGGAGCCCTGCCCTGTGTTTCTCTGTCTTTTCTAAATCCTTGGAGCTCTCCTCAGAGCCCTGGGAAGCGAACCCCCAAAAACTGCATTCTGAAGCTACCCAGCAAGCAGGTGAGTGAGTAAGAAATTGCTGACCATGGGGACTGCCAGGTGAAGTGCTGATTGCTCCACCTGCAGAGTCTCCGCCCTGCTCTGCTTATTCTGAGGAACCTGAGGAAACTTAGGACCTGAAAGGAGCCCTGCCCTGTGCTTCTCTGTCTTTTATGAATCTTTGAAGCTCTCCTCAGAGCCCTGGGAACTGAACCTCCAAAAAACTGCATTCTGAAGATACCCAGCGAGCAAGCGAGTGAGTAAGAAATTGCTGACTGAGTGGGGCCCGACTCTGAAAAACTGTGAGTGCTGCCTGAGAGTGTCTGTCTACTGTCCTCTTGCATGAACCTCTTGGGAGTGGGCAGAAAAGAAGCTCCAGCAGAGCACTTAGCTCCGCTTTGCTACGCAGCCTTGCACTCTTTCTAAGAAAAGAACACCATCGCAACAAGAAGAAAAAATAACACTAAGAACCATGCTGGACCACAGAAGCAAGCATTTCTCTCCGGACTGTCTTCTCTGCTGCGTGCTCGGGCCTAAGATTTTATCCAGTGTGAGGCTTCATCCACGGAGGACTCCCCTCCCTTAGAGGCAAGTCGGCCCAACCAGAAAGGGCGGAGCCAGAGGAATGTGGTGCCTGCATCATATAGCCAATAAATTCCACCACAACACGTAGAAAAACCCACAATACAAGTGTGACAATGGGAAAACAATGCAGGCCAGCATCAGACATAGAGAATGAAGATGACAATTCTGAGGACCAGATAATGACCAACCAACTAATCAACCTCTCAGATAAGGACTTTAGACTAGCAATATGGAAGATGCTCAAAGAACTCAAAGAAACGATGGATCGAGTTGAACAGAACACTAATAAGAACCAAGAAAATATGAAGACAGAAATCACAAAACTCCAAACTGAAATAACATGTCAACTAACAGGTCTGAAAAAGTCAGTAAACGAAGTGAATGACAAAATGGATAAGCTCTGGGACAGGGTATCAGAAGCTGAGAATAGACTTGGTGCTGTGGAAGATGAGATACATAACAATTCCATACAGCAGGAGAGATTCGAAAAAAAACTTAAAGCAAATGAACAGACAATGGAAAAATTAGTCAAAGAATGGGAACAGATGAAGATAGAAGTCTATGATAAGATGAACAGAAACAACTTAAGAATCATTGGAGTTCCAGAGATCCAGGAAGAAAATTTCCAGGAAGAATCAACGGTCAAGAATATTATTAAAGAGAAATTTCCAGAGCTAAAGAATATATGTGATCAAATCCTGCATGCTCGAAGAGTACCAACCAAAAGGGACACCAGAAAAACCACCCCAAGACACATCCTAGTCACAATGACAAATCCCACAGATAGAGACAGAATTCTGAAAACAGCAAGATCAAAAGGGGAAATCACGTTCAAGCAAGCATCCTTGAGATTTACAGCAGACCTGTCACCAGAAACACTCAATGCCAGAAAGCAGTGGTGGGACATTGTGACAAGACTGAATGAAATGAATGATTCACCTAGAATACTGTACCCAGCAAAACTCACTTTCCGGTTTGAAGGAAGAATACATGGTTTCACAGACAAAAAACAGCTCAGAAACTTCACAGACACAAAACCAGTCTTAAGAGAAAAACTGAAAGACCTAATTTAAGACAAGACTAACCAAAAGACACATCAAATTTCGATATAAAGATGGCATTAAATCCCAGGACAATTCTTTCTCCAAATGTCAATGGACTAAATGCACCAGTCAAGAGACACAGAGTGGCTAAATGGATCAAAAAACTCAATCCAACCTTCTGCTTCCTACAAGAAACGCACTGAATAGCCAGAAGAAACAAAGACTCAAAATAAAAGGCTGGAGAAAAATTATCCAAGCAAACAACACCCATAAAAAAGCTGCAGTGGGAGCGCGCGAACGGCCGCCGGCTCCACCTGGGTTTCTCTTGCTCAGGGAAGAGCCGCGCTAACCGCCGCCAGTCCGGCTGGGTTCCACTTGCCCCAGGGAAGGTAGGGAAGCCCCGCCCACCCACGCTGAGCGCGCGAAAGGCCACCGGCTCCAGCTGGGTTTCTCTGCTCCGGGAAGGGCCGCGCGAACCGCCGCCAGTCCGGCTGGGTTTCACTTGCCCCAGTGAAGGTAGGGAAGCCCCGCCCACCCATGCTGAGCGCGCGAATGGCAGCCGGCTCCAGCTGGGTTTCTCTTGCTTCGGGAAGGGCCCCGCAAACCGCCGCCAGCCTGGCTGGATTTCACTTGCCCCAGGGAAGGTAGGGAAGCTCCGCCCGCACACTCCGACTGCACAAACACCGGCCACGCTCCATCCCCCCGTCGGGTTAGGCCACAGAAAGAGCACAGGAGGAGCCAAACCGCAGCAAACCCACCCAACAGTGTCCCTAGATCCACCCTCAGGGAGGGGACCCATTCCCACACCACAGGGGATCAAAACAGGCTGAAATTGGAAGGAACAGTACTCCAAAGCACACCATTAAACACAAAGAAATATGGGTAAATCAAAGAGAACCCTAAGTTCTGAAGATACGGAGACAAACCCTAACAAATTTCCAAATCTGCCAAAACGCAGAGATTCGTGGGAAGATGACCTAAAATCAGCAATGAGGAAGGAAATGCAAGAATCAATAAAAGTAATGAGAGAAACCTTAGCTACCGAGTATAAGATATCTATCGAGGAACAAATTAGCCAAATTAAAGAAGAAATGTTAAAGAGTATGAGAGAGTCCATACAAAAAGAAGTGAATGAATTAACAGACAAAATAACAAGCCTTACTAGCAGAAACACAGAGTTGGAGAAACACATTGAAGAACTCGAAGGAAAACTGCAAACAAAAAATGACCAAGAAACCAACAAAGAAATAAAAGGCAAAGCACTGGAAGGAAAAATCCAGTACCTAATGAACAAGGACAAAAGAAACAATCTAAGAATCGTGGGTATACCAGAAAGGGAGGAAATAGGGAAAGGGGAAGAACAAGTAGTCAGAGAGATAATAGCAGAGAACTTTCCCACCCTCTGGAATAAAACTTCAGGGCAAATCCAGGAAATCAAGAGGGTCCCTAATAAAATAGACCCCAATAAACCAACACCAAACATATAGTAATCCAAATGGCTAAAAACAAAGAGAAAGAGGAACTTCTTAAGGCAATAAGAGAGAAAAAAAACCTCAAGTACAAAGGTAGGGACATAAGAATCAAACCAGATCTGCCAGTCGAAATAATTCAAGCTAGAAGACAGTGGAATGACATATTTAAACGACTGAAAGAAAGAAACTTCCAACCTAGAGTCCAATATCCAGCAAAACTATCATTCATATGGGAGGACAGACTAAAAACATTTTCAAACAAGACCGAACTAGAGCTATTTGTGCAAACAAAACTGATTCTAAACGACCTACTCAGAGATGAATTACACAATCCAAACCCCCGATTGTAACAAAAGCCACCCAACACAACACAACTGCACAACAGTCTTCTCTCTCAATAATCTCCCTAAATGTTAATGGCCTAAACTCTCCAATTAAAAGACGCATAGTAGAGAACTGGATTAGGAAAAATAAACCGGACTTCTGCTGTCTGCAAGAAACACACCTACAGCTACAGGATAAGCATAGGCTTAGAATAAAAGGATGGAAAGTAATTATTCAGGCCAATGGAAAACAAAAAAGAGCAGGGACAGCCATTCTTATATTAGACCAAATTGCATTCAACCTCAAGAAAGTGATCAGAGACAAAGAGGGTCACTACTTACTGATCAGGGGAACATTGGATCAAGAAACACTAACCCTGGTCAATATCTATGCACCTAATCTAGAGTCAGCAAAATATGTGAGGCAACTGCTCATAAACCTGGAGAAACACATGAAGGGAAATGTGATAATAGTAGGGGACCTCAATACTCCACTTTCACCACTGGACAGATCCACCAAACAGAAAAATAGCAAAGAAATAAGAGCTCTAAATGAAAAATTAGAAGATTTGGGGCTAATAGACTTATATAGAGCCCTCTATCCCCAAAAAGCAGAATACACATTCTTCTCAAGCCCACATGGAACCTTCTCCAGAATAGACCATGTCCTAGGATACAAAGCCAACCTATATAAAACCACAAAGGTAAGGATCATTAGAAGTACCCTTTCAGATCACTATGCAACAGAGGTCAAAATTGACATCAAGAAGAAGCAATGGAGAAAAACTAATACCTGGAGATTAAACAACATGCTGCTCAACAACAGCTGGATCAAAGAACAACTCAAGGAAGAAATAAAAAGATTCCTTGAGACAAATGATAATGAAGAGACAACATGTCAAAATTTGTGGGACACAGCAAAAGCAGTAATTAGGGGGAAACTCATAGCAATATAGGCCTATATCAAGAAACAGGAAAATAACAAAACCAACAGTTTAAAAGATCACCTCAAAGAATTGGAACAACAGCAACAGAGAAATCCAACCACAACCAGAAGGCAAGAAATAATAAAAACCAGAGCAGAAATAAACAACATAGAAACCAAGAAAACAATACAAAAAATCAATGAAACCAGGAGTTGGTTTTTTGAAAAAATAAACAAGATAGACAAACCACTGGCAAAACTCACCAAAAAAAGAGGGAAAACACCCAAATCAATAGGATCACAAATGAAAGGGGAGATATTACAACAGAACCCCAAGAAATACAACATATCTTGAGATCATATTATGAACAACTATACTCAGCTAGGATAGAGAACCCAGGAGAAATCGACAGATTCTTGGAGAAAAACCCTCTTCCGAGACTGGACAAGGAAGACCTAGAAAGCCTAAACAGACCAATCACCTCAGAGGAAATTGAAGATGTAATTAAAAAACTCCCTAAGAACAAAAGCCCAGGACCAGATGGATTTACAGGTGAATTCTACCAAACATTCCGAGAAGACTTACTACCACTTTTCCATAGGCTCTTCCAAACCATAGAAAAAAACAGGAATCCTCCCTAACTCCTTCTATGAGGCAAATATCACACTCATTCCCAAAGATGGCAAAGACACCACCAAGAAAGAAAACTACAGACCAATCTCACTAATGAACATAGATGCAAAGATACTCAACAAAATCTTAGCAAACCGAATTCAGCACTTCATCAAAAAGATCATACATCATGACCAAGTGGGTTTTATACCAGGAATGCAAGGTTGGTTCAACATAGGCAAATCAATCAACATTATACATCACATCAACAACAAGAAAAACAAAAACCACATGATCATATCAATCGATGCAGAGAAGGCGTTTGACAAAATCCAACACCCTTTCATGTTAAAGACACTCAGCAAAATAGGGTTAGAAGGAACCTTCCTCAAGATAGTTACAGCTATCTATGAAAAGCCTACAGCCAACATTATACTTAATGGCGAGAAACTAGAAGCGTTCCCACTAAGATCAGGAACTAGGCAAGGCTGTCCACTCTCTCCACTATTATTCAATATAACCTTAGAAGTCCTAGCAGTAGCATTCCGACAAGAGAAGGGAATCAAAGGAATCCAAATTGGGAAAGAGGAACACAAACTATCTCTATTTGCAGATGATATGATGATATACATCGAAAATCCTAAAGAATCCACAGTAAAACTCCTAGAAACAATTAACCACTACAGCAAAGTGGCTGGATACAAAGTCAATACACAAAAGACAGTAGCGTTTCTATATACAAACAACGAAGCTGAGGAGAGAGAGATTAAAAATACAATACCATTTAAAATATATCAAAAAATATCAGGTACCTAGGAATCAACCTTACAAGGGAAGTGAAAGACCTATACCAGGGAAACTTCAAAACACTTCAGAAAGAAATTGAAGACGATCTAAAGAAATGGAAGAACATCCCATGCTCATGGATAGGTAGAATTAACATAGTAAAAATGACTATCCTACCCAAACTACTATATAGATTTAATGCAATCCCTATCCAAATCCAGACACCATTCTTTAATGAAATAGAACAATCAATCACAAAATTTATCTGGAACCACAAAAGACCCAGGATAGCCAAACACATACTGAAAAACAAAAAGCTGGGAGGCATCTCCTTACCTAACTTGAAACTATACTATAGAGCCATAGTAATCAAAACAGCATGGTACTGGAACAGAGACAGGATCTCAGACCAGTGGGTCAGAACAGAATTCCCAGACATAAACCCCAAGATATACAGCCAGCTAATATGTGATAAAAGAGGCAAGAACCTGAAATGGAACAAAGGAAGTCTATTCAACAAATGGTGTTGGTACAATTGGAAAACCACATGTATGAAAATGAAGATTGACCCATACCTCACCCCTTATACAAAAGTCAACTCAAAATGGATCAAAGACCTTGAAATCAGACCCGAATCTATAAAGTTTATCGAGAATAAAATAGGCAGAACACTCGAAGACCTATATATCAAAAAGGTCTTTGAGAATGGAGCACCAATGGCAAGAACGTTAGCAGCAAATATAAACAAGTGGGACTACATCAAACTAAAAAGCTTCTGCATGGCGAAAGAAACCCTACTTAATGCAAGAAGACAGTTAACAGAATGGGAAAAAATCTTTTCACTCGACATATCAGATAAAGGGCTGATATCTAGAACATATAAGGCACTCAGAAAGCTGAGCCAACCAAAACCAAATAAAGCCATAAAAAAATGGGAAGATGAAATGAATGGACACTTCTCTGAGGAAGACAGAAGGATGGCCAACAAACACATGAAAACATGCTCACCTTCACTCATCATCAGGGAGATCCAAATCAAGACAACAATGAGATACCACCTTACACCAGTGAGGATGGCTCACATCAAAAATAATGGAAACAACCTTTGTTGGCGGGGATGCGGTATGAAAGGAACTCTCATCAACTGCTGGTGGGAATGCCCCCTAGTCCAACACCTATGGAGAAAAGTCTGGAGAGTGCTCAAAGAACTCAGAATTGAGCTGCCATTTGACCCAGCAATTGCCCTCCTAGGCATATACCCCCAAGTTGGGAGGATATTCATCCCAAAATACATATGCACCCCACTATTTATCGCAGCACTCAGTATAATAGCCAAATCTTGGAACCAACCTTGATGTCCAACAACAGATGAATGGATCATTAAGATGTGGTACATATACACAATGGAATATTACATGGCAGTCAGAAATGATACAATCACAGACTTTGCAGCAATGTGGATGGACCTAGATCATGTTATGTTAAACGAAGTAAGTCAGAAGACAAAAGATAAACACAGAATGGTAGCACTATTCTGAAGCACCTAGAACATATATTTTATACACAACTAATACCTAACAATCAAATAACAGGGTTTAACAGGGTAGAAACTCCGAGCACTGTAATAGTCAACATATACTTGGGAGCAGTGTCCAAAATACATGAAAAAGGAACAACGCAAACTCTTGACTACACAGTATACCACAATCAAAACAGCAACAACAGAGACAGCAGCATAGAGAGAACAGGTATGTAATCAGACTTCTACAACAAAGACCCACAATAATCCCTTAGAGATCATATACAGGAACACAAGTATAGAACACCACGGGAAATCACTGACTGCAATGGAAACATACCTTAACACTATGTTTTAATGCCTTTATCTTACTATATTTTAAATAACCTCTCAGCTTTTCTGTCCACAGGCACCCTTGGATACAAAGGGCGGACAAACTAAGATGGCAACTCAGGATACTACACAAGATACCATACCTTGCTTGCACTACGAGATGGCCACAAGAAAAAACTTTAACATACACTTTATCTCTAGGTTATACCTTCTTTTAGGAATTGAAGCACGTGACCAGCCAGATCACCGAAGCAGTAACTGCGACGTACGGACTTAAACTACAGGCTCTATTCATCGAACACAATCAACCAATCCAGCATTCCCTTGCTATTCTCTCCTCTCTTCTCACTACTTTCTTCTTTTTTTTTCTCTTTTCTTTTCTTTCTTCATTTTTCTCTTTTCTATTCTTCTCTTTACTTTTTTTTCCCTTTCTCTTCTCCCTTTCTTTATAAGGTATTTTTTCTTTTCTCTCCCTTCATACCCCTCTCATATACCTTCCCCTTTCTCCCCTCCGGAAATCTAACTATCCCTTCACCCCTCAATCCCATCCAGATCTCCCACCATATTAAAACTCTTCACCCTCAGTCCTTAATCTATCAGGCATCAAGATCGACCCAAAAATAGGGAGACAGAAGGAAATAACAAAGCTGAGAGCAGAAATCAACGAAGTGGAAACCCAAAAAACAATCTGAAAGATCAACGAAAGCAGAAGTTGGTTCTTTGAAAAAATAAACAAGATTGATAGAGCACTGGCAAACCTAACAAAGAAAGAGAGAGCGAGAAATTTGATAACTCGTATAAGGCATAAAAAAGGAGAGATCACTACTGATATGACAGAGATTCAAAGGGTAATCAGAAACTACTTTGAGAAGCTCTATGCCACTAAAAATGAGAACCTGGAAGAAATGGATAAATTCTTGGACTCTTATAATCTTCCACGGTTGAAGGAAGAGGATGTAGCATATCTAAATACCCCCATCTCCATCAATGAAATTAAAATGGTAATTAAATATCTGCCCCAAAACAAAAGCCCAGGCTCAGATGGATTCACTAATGAATTCTTTCAAACTTTCCAAGAGGAACTACTACCAATCCTGGCAAGACTCTTTCATGAAATTGAACAAACAGAAACTCTTCCAAATAGCTTTTATGAAATCAACATCACCTTAATACTTAAACCAGACAGAGATGCTATGAAAAAAGAAAATTACAGACCAATATCACTGATTAATGCAGATGCAAAGATCCTCAACAAAATCCTGGCAAATAGGATTCAATGCCTCATTAAGAAGATCATCCACTATGATCAAGTAGGTTTCATCCTAGGAATGCAAGGATGGTTTAACATTCGTAAATATATCAACATAATACACAACATAAACAACAAGAAAAATAAAAACCATATGATCATATCAATAGATGCAGAGAAAGCATTTGATAGGGTCCAACACCCAATCTTGATTAAATCTCTCAGCAATATGGGAATGGAAGGAACCTTTCTCAATATAGTTAAGGCCATCTACCACAAGCCAGTGGCAAACATTATCCTCAATGGAGAAAAACTAAAAGCCTTCCCTCTAAATTCTGGCACAAGACAAGGCTGTCCTCTCTCACCACTCCTATTCAACATAGCACTGGAAGTACTTGCTATAGCGATTAGGCAAGAAAAAGATATCAAGGGAATCCAGATAGGAAAGGAAGAAGTCAAGCTCTCACTGTTTGCAGATGACATGATACTCTACTTAGAAAACCCTAAAGACTCTACCAAAAAGCTTCTAGAAACAATAGACTCATATAGCAAGGTGGCAGGCTACAAAATTAACACACAAAAATCAATGGCCTTTCTATACACCAATATAAATAAGGAATAAATGGACATTAAGAAAACAACCCCATTCACAATAGTGCCACACAAACTCAAATATCTTGGAATCAACTTGACTAAAAATGTGAAGGACCTATACAAAGAATATTATAAAACTCTGCTCCAAGAAATAAGAGAGGACACACGGAAATGGAAACACATACCCTGCTCATGGATTGGCAGGATTAACATCATCAAAATGGCAATACTCCCAAGGCATTATACAGATTTAATGCTATCCCTCTAAAGATACCCACGACATTCTTCAAAGAAGTGGATCGGGCACTTTTGAAATTCGTTTGGAACAATAAACACCCTAGAATAGCTAAAACAATCATTGGGAAAAAGAATATGGGAGGAATTACTTTCCCCAACTATAAACTTTACTACAAAGCAATAGTTATCAAAACAGCATGGTATTGAAATAAGGACAGGTCCTCAGATCAGTGGAATAGGCTTGAATATTCAGAAAATGTTCCCCAGACATACAATCACCTAATTTTTGATAAAGGAGCAGGAAATCCTAAATGGAGCAGGGAAAGCCTCTTCAACAAGTGGTGTTGACACAACTGGATAGCCACTTGCAAAAAATTGACTTTAGACCCCCAGCTAACATCACGTACGAAGGTAAAATCCAAATGGATTAAAGACCTCGATATCAGACCCAAAACCGTAAGGTATATTGAACAACACATAGGCAAAACACTCCAGGATATTGAGACTACAGGCATCTTCAAGGAGGAAACTGCACTCTCCAAGCAAGTGAAAGCAGAGATTAACAGATGGGAATATATTAAGCTGAGAAGCTTCTGCACCTCAGAGGAAATAGTGCCCAGGATACAAGAGCCACCCACTGAGTGGGAGAAACTATTCACCCAATACCCATCAGATAAGGGGCTAATCTCCAAAATATACAAGGCACTGACAGAACTTTACAAGAAAAAAAAAAACATCTAATCCCATCAAAAAATGGGGAGAAGAAATGAACAGAGACTTTGACAAAGAAGAAATAAAAATGGCCAAAAGACACATGAAAAAATGCTCCACATCACTAATCATCATGGAGATGCAAATCCAAACAACGATGAGATACCACCTCACACCTCAGAGAATGGCACACATCACAAAGAATGAGAATAAACAGTGTTGGCGGGGATGTGGAGAGAAAGGAACTCTTATCCACTGCTGGTGGGAATGCCGTCTAGTTCAACCTTTATGGAAAGCGATATGGAGATTCCTCCAAAAACTGGAAATCGAGCTCCCATAAGATCCAGTTATACCACTCCTAGGAATATACCCTAAGAACATAAAAATACAATACAAAACCCCCTTCCTGAGACCTCTATTCATTGCAGCACTATTTACCATAGCAAGACTCTGGAAACAACCAAGATGCCCTTCAACAGGCGAATGGCTAAAGAAACTGTGGTACATATACACAATGGAGTATTATGCAGCTGTCAGGAGAGATGAAGTCATGAATTTTTCCTATACATGGATGTACACGGAATCTATTATGCTGAGTGAAATAAGTCAGAAAGAGAGAGAAAAAAGTCTCACTCATCTACGGGTTTTAAGAAAAATGAAAGACATTCTTGCAATAATAATTTTCAGACACAAAAGAGAAAAGAGCTGGAAGTTCCAGCTCACCTCAGGAAGCTCACCACAAAGAGTGATGAGTTTAGTTAGAGAAATAACTACATTTTGAACTGTCCTAATAATGAGAATGCATGAGGAAAATGGAGAGCCTGTTTAGAGTACAGGCGGGGGTCGGGTGGGGAGGAGGGAAACTTGGGACATTAGTGATGGGAATGTTGCACTGGTAATGGGGGTTGTTCTTTACATGACTGAAACCCAAACACAATCATGTATGTAATCAATGTGTTTAAATAAAAAAAGCAAAAAAAAAATAATGGCACATACCTTAAACTTGTTCAACATTCTCATTAATGTTACCTCAATATCAATTATCCTTTTTTATCAATTATCAAAACTAACCATAACTTTTCCACTCTTGATACCAAAGCAATTTTTCAAAACTCTCCTTGCATATTTGGACCACTCTGCACGTCATCTGAAGATTTTCTTCATGTGAAAAATGCCATTCTCTTGTGAATATAAACCATAATTTCATTATACACTCATGTATTGTTAATACCTTGCATTCCACATGCTATCTATTGTTCTAAGTGCTTCTAAATAATGGTGTGCATAGCATAGGTCCTTTTAGATGAACTTTTTTGGATCCTGTGAGTAAATATCAAGATGTGCAATTGCTTAAGTGTATGGCAGCTCTGTAGTTTTAAGGAATGGTGAAATTAAGCTATTTACTACAGTTTGAATAGAACTGAAAGATATTGTACTAAGTAAAGTGAAGCAGAAGAACAAACACTAGATAATTTCACTTATTTGTAGTATATAAAAGAAGATGCTCTCAGGGACTAGAGTCATATTTCAGTGAGTATGATATTTACCTGGTTTGTGGCTTCCACAGGTTTGATCCCTGGTACTACATGTGGTCTCCTGAGCCCTGCTAGGAATGATTCCTGAGAACTACCTGGTATGAACCAAAAGCAAAACTAACAAAAAAGAATATATAATTTATATAAAAGAGTAACTGGAGGAAGGAATTTGTGGGTAAAATGAGGATACTCAGGTTACCCTTAGATCTAGAATATAGAAATAAGAACATGGAAGGAAAAAACTATCAGAGAAATAAGAAGAGATGCACAGAAGGTAACAGGGCTATAAGTGAGGGGCTTCAGTAATATCAGTGGCTGAGGCTGGAGCAGTGGCGCAGAGTGGTAAGGCATCTGCCTTGCCGGCACTAGCCTAGGACAGACAGCAGTTCAATCTCCCAGTGTCCCATATGGTCCCCCAAGCCAGGAGTGATTTCTGAGAGCATAGCCAGAGTGTCACCCTTGAGCATCACCACTGTGGCCCCCCAAAAAACCAAAAACAGCAACAATAAAAAACATCAGTGGTATAAAGATACTATAAATATCTAAATCACAAAGCCAATAGAATTGAAACTATGAGATCCAAGCTATAAGAACCAAACAAAAATGTTCCTGTCAAAGAGGAAGGTTAGGAGGTGGGAAGGAACCCAGGAACATTGGTGAAGGAATGTCAATGCTGGTGGTGGGACTGGTGTTGAAACATAATATGCCTGAACTCAGTCATGAATTGCTATGTAAATCATTGTTTCCTTAGTATTTTAAAAATAATGTAAAAGAATTTAAAATTATATTCATCTTTATTACATTCTACACTGATATTTCAACATTCATTTTGGTTAATGCTTCTGGTAAAATAACATTTATTCATGAAATATATCTTCTAAATGGATGTGATTTCAACAGTTTTTATGACTTCAACCAATGTCCTGGCTCCTATCTCAATAATTGATGGGTACAAAATAGAGATTCATTCAACACTGTGGCATTCTGAAATTGAGCTTTTTATGGCTCTCATGAGACCTGATAGTTCTAGATGCCTATTCTCTCCCCTCCTCAAGTTCACATTCTTGCCTTCCCTGCCTTCACAAAATCCAAATAGTAAATTATTCATTGATTTATTAGACTGGAAAGAATGTGCTAGAAGGAATGAAAATAGCAATAGAAAGCAGAATATTTTGAAGGCCCAAACCTCTCAGAAGGTTAACTTAAAAAGCCATTAGATCACAGACAATGTTTCTGTCTTTGGAAGGGCAAAATTAAGGATGAACTCCGCTCTATCTAACTTTTTAACAAATTTATTTGTTTATTTTTTCCTAGGCAAACTTGTTTTCAGTATCTTTTATACCACACAAAGCCTCTTTTCTTATTTATTGCTGATACTGGACTTTGGATATTAATAAAATAATACTAGACAAATCTGTAGCAATTATAGTTAGGACAGGAAGTAGAAAGCTGGTCCAGAAAATAAGACTCCTCACTTGTAACTTTCTTCTAACTACGAAAGAAATACCACTTAATCCTGGAGTCAGTGATAGTACTGTCACACAAATTATCTCTCTGCATATTCTCAAGGACAAGATAGGGAAACACACTTAAGAGTTTAGTTCACATTTAGTGGTATGTAGCTCTTTAGCTGCAGTTTATCAACTGACTGATGTTGAGTGTTGTAATCATAAAACTGTCCTTGACATGGTTGTTGGGCTGGAGGAGGAGACTTTTACTAGTCACTTTCTGGAATTATAAATTAGTTCAAGGTAGTATTTGAAGACCTAGATTAAAGTGGTGTGAGATTGCTGACAGATTCCTAATCTCTCTGGTCTGGCTCAAGTCTTTTTAGAGAGATTTATAATAAATAAAATTGTTCATTCAAGCACTCATTTATTTTTATTTACTTAAAATACTGAATAAGTCCAAATATTTTTCATTACACTTATAGATGAGTTATAGAACTTAATCTCTGTACTCAGATCAGCGCCTGATGTGTCAATTTTGACTAAATTTTTCATCAGTTATTTCAGAACAAAGTTTCATTATGTTCTTCTTCTGGAACACTCTGTCTATGAGTATGTTAGGATCCAGGTCTCCACACTAATACCCATCATATCAACTAAAAGCAGTCTTAAAAGATAGTTTTTAAAATATATAAATAGCATGGCAAAGAGAGGTATCCTTCACAAATATTTTTCATTAGACCAAAACAAAAAACAGGCTCAGTTCCCAGAAGGGTTTGAGATAAACCTCACTTCTGTTTCTATTTGGGAAAAAACCTTTTATTTGTGTATATATATACATATATACATATATATATGTATATATATCCAAGACATGATCTTTTCTTTCAGAAAATCTTGAAACATTCTTGACTTGATATTGATAATATGTAAAAGTAAGCCTGTAATCTTCCAGACTGTATTTGGTTGATCATATTAAAATGAAACCATTTTAAATGTAAGACTTTTCTCTCTTACAGTGTTGCTCCAATAAGGTCACTCAAAGTCAGTCTCAGCCATTTAACCTTCAGGTTTTAACACCCTATGGCTAACATGCAAAAACTTTTCTTTCTAAAGCCACCAAACACTCTTCAGACAGATAGTTTTAAAAGAAAGCATGTTCATAGTTATTATCAACAAACCCATTTATGGCACAGACTGAAATACTTAGATAAAATGACTCAAAGAAAAAATGTGTTTTCGTTATTTCAGGGAGGTTAGAATGCCAGACTGAAAACACACACAAGGACAAATGAAGTTTGATTCTCTCACTTAAAGAGCCCCTGAGGTTGGTTTAAAAGAACCCCTTTCAAAACCGTGGCAGTGAGAACTGACTGATGGAGGGGACTACAGAGTTCTATGTGAACCAGAAGGTTGTTAATCCATTTAAGAGGCCTGAGGCATTTAGAGTTTATCTAATGTATGCTCCATTATTCAATATACTATCTCCATCCACTTCTAGAAAATACTTAAAAATTTAAGGATATATTACTATTAGCATATTTATACTTTGAGTATGTATATATTTTATAATAGATATTATACCATATGCACGAGACATTGTTCTGTGTTTTTCACATGTAAATATTATAATAAAGTTGTTATCAGATAATGTTAGTTGGGAACAGAGCAGATGCCAGAACCTAGAACACATAGGACTTGGTATTTAGCTAAAGAATACCATATTGCAGGTTACCCTAGGAAAAAAATACGGTTTCCTCCATTATTTCATAGCCTTAACATACATAAGAATTTCCTGGGTATAAGAGAGACATTTGTTATAAAGGCATATTTCTAAGTCATTCTTACAAAAAATGTGATTCTATAGGTGATTGTGGGGACCAGGAACATTTTAAACAAGCACATAAGTGGCTCCAATGCAAAAGTTTCAGTGAAGACTGCACTTGAGAAATATTCTAAAGGTATCAAGAAACAGAGAAAAACAGAAAGAATTGAATCAACAAAAAAGAAAAGAGCTGGGCTGGAGCAATAGCACAGGGGTAGTGTGTTTCCTGATCCAGGATGAACAGTGGTTCGAACCCATATGGCCCCCCAAGCCAGGAGCAATTTCTGAGCACATAGTGTCACTGGGTGTGGCCCAAATACCAAAAAAAAAAAGAAAAGAAAAAAAGCATAGGAGAAACACATGATTCAAAGTCAATAGTAGCCTAAATAAGCATAATAAAATCAGGTAATCATTAACATGTTACAATTAACAAGTATGACTTCCTGTTTATTAACTTTTCTCTGCATGTTTCTGGTCACATGCATACTTCTACGTGGTAGTATAAAACTCTATCTCTTTTGAGAGATGTCTGAAGCAAGGAATAGGGAAAATATATCTTACTATATATATGCTTACTATAAATGCCACCTACTTAACATGGGACTTATGGTCTGTTTTAATTGTTTACTTATAAGTCTACATTCCTGAAAAATTTCATGGCTCCCAAAGCCTTAGGTTAATCTCAGGTGGATGAATCTGGGTGGTTCAATCCCAACAGAGTAAAAACATACTTCCTTCATATATTTAGTACGTTCAGTGAGGCAATGCATCAGTACAGATAAAACCTACTATTTGAAATGAATGCATATAATGAATTCACTTTAAGGATTGTAAATGAAAGAATCTGTGCTTTAAAATTTTTATTACTAGAAGTATTAGATGCAATATTTTGCAATAATAAGATAAATCATTTATAGTTAAAAACAAGCCATAGGCTGATACTCCTCTGATTCATTACTTGTATAAAAAAATGCAACCAGTTTTTGTGTATTGACTTTTTAGCTGGCCTCTCTATTGTATTGCTTTATTTTTTCTAGGGGCTTTTTTTTTTGCTTACTCTTTAGTGTCTTTAATGAATATCATCGTGTCATATGAAAATAGAGATATTTTGACTTCCTCTTTTACAATTAGGATCCCTTTGATTTTTTTTTCCTCTCCCCTATTGCTGTTGCTAGGACTTCTAATATGATATTAAAGAAGAATGAAGACAACGGATATTCTTGCCTTGTGCCTGATGTCAGTGGAAAAGCTTAAAATTGTGTAAAAAAAATCAAGTGCCTAAAAAGGTTAAAGACTCATACCACAAAAACTTTAAAATACTTAAGAAATTTAAGAAGACCTAAGGAAATGGAAAAAACATTCCATGCTCATGGCTGAAGAATAAAAATTTGATGAAAATTGTCATCTCTGGGGCCAGAGCAGTGGTGCAAGTAGTAGGGCATTTGCCTTGGATGTGGCTAACCCAGGATGGACCATGGTTCAATTCTCCAGCATCCCATATGGTCCCTCAAGCCAGGAGTGATTTCTGAGTGCATAGCCAGGAGCGTCACCTATGTGGCCCAAAAACCAAAAAAAAAAAAAAAAAAAGTCATCTTACCTAAGCTACTATATAGATTCAATGCAATCCCTACCAAATTTAGAGACATTCTTCAAGGACTTAGAACAGTAGTTTATAAATAAAACTCCAGAAAACTAAAACCATACTGAGAAAAAATCTGGGAAGCATGGAAGCATCTCATTACCTAACTTGAAGCTGTACTACAAAGCCTTAGTGACAAAAATGATGGGTTTTGAACAAAATACAACATCAAACAACAAACACTCAAGTTATAGTCATTTAATTATGGTCAACTAATTTTTTAAAAAAAGAAATATTACTTTATTTAAACATAGTTGTTTACAAAGTTATTCATAATACAGTTGTTTCTGGCACTCAATGTACCAACATAGATTCTACCACCACTGTAACATTCCCTAAAGGATAAAATGTAGTGAGACTATTTTTTAAATTTATTGCAACAAGAAAGTACTGTCCTGAAATTGCTAATCTTTTATCTTTCATCATTGTTCTTTCCTTTTCTTTTTCTTAAATAATTTTATTGTGACTAAAGTAAATTATGAATCTTTCACAGTAATATTTAAGGTCAACCAATTTTTAATAAAAGAGCCTCGAATATAAAATGCAATAAAGGCACAGCCTTCAAATGTGTTATGACAACTGGATAAGCACTGGTAAGAAATTAAAGCTATAGCTGTGTCTCACACCCTACACAAAAGTCAACTCAAAGTAGATCAAAGACCTTGAGATCAGTCCTAAACCTATAAAGTACATTGCAAAAAAAAAAAAAAAAAAGGCAACAAGACAGAGAACACTGCATGACATAAACCTCAAAGGAGTCTTCAATGATATGATAACAAGGGCATGTCTACAGAATCAAAACTAAACAAAAAGGACTACAAACTAAAAAGCTTCTATATGGCAAAAGAAACATGAGCTAAAACTGAAAGATAGCTGTGTGGGAGAAATTTTTGCACTCATCTGATAAAGGGTTGAAATACATAGTACTCACAAAGATTAACCCCCCAAAATCTAAAAACCCCATCAAAAATGGGGAAAAATAAACAGACATCTCTTTGAGAAAGACCAACAGAAGGCAAACAGACACATGAAAAAAGGTTCATTATCACTTATTATTAGGGAAATTCAAATCAAGACACCAGTGAGGTATCATCTACACCAGCGAGAATGACACTAAACTAGACTTGCCATATGGCCCAGAAATTCCAATTTTAGGTGTTTATCTCCAGGACATAAAAATATTCATTCAAAGGGCTGTATGTATATTCCTCATTACTCACTGCAGCACTCAGTACAAGACCAAGAGTTAGAATCAACCTAGAAGACCAACAACAGATAAATGGTTCATGAAGATATAGTACACATATACAACGGAATACTACATAACTGTAAGGAATGATGAATTCATGAAATTCACTGCAACATGAGTAGAATTGAAGGATTTCATATAAAATTAAGTAAGCCAGAAGAAAAAAGAAGTTATAATAAAAATAATGGACATAATTATTTGAATATCAATATCTTAAAAAAGCATCTATTACCTTTCAAACAGATGACTAAAATGCATAAGTTCACTTCTAAGTAACCATGTAAAATTGATTTAAATTGTTTACTATATGATAAAGCATCATAATACAATATACTTTATATATTTTAAACCAATCAAATATATTTTGTCTTATGTGTAAGAATTCATTTTAATGAGCATCCTTAGTATTAATTCTTTCACAAGTTCTGTGAAGAATGTTACGGACAAATACTGTTTTCAGTGTCTTCTTAATTTACTTCATAAAGATTCACTATACAATGAACTAAAGTTTCTGAAGCACAGCAAGTCATTTTTGACTGAAAGAAAGAACAAACTGAATGAAAATATCTTAGAATAAATAAAAAAAGCATCATAAAGTGTTGCCTTTTAAAGCATCATTTACCCCTATAATTCAGAATTCCTTTTCTACTTTCTGACCCATGAGCCACAGAGCTGCCAGCAAGAGCCATAATCATGGGCAGCACAATCCAGACACAAGGTCAGGGCAAGCACGTGGCTGGCACTGGCTAAGGCTAGGAAGGCCTGCTTTCCTAGGGAAGTAGCTCTCTCAGCTCAAGATCAGTAGAGATTTTATTTGAAAGGCAGTCATGTGTGTAAGAAAGAGATGAATTGTCAAATGCATGTAGTAACCGTTGAAATCTCTCCTTTAACTCTAAATAGTAAGTACTCAAAGAATTATTTTTAAACAAAGGAGGGCCTGCAGAGGTGGCACAGCAGTAGGGCATTTGCCTTGCATGCACTAACTAGGACGGACCGTGGTTCGATTCCCTGGCGTCCCATATGGTCCCCCTAGCCAGGAGCGATTTCTGAGTGCAGAACCAGGAGTAACTCCTGGGAGTTCCCGGGTGTACCCCCCCCCAAAAAAAAAAGTAAAGAAATGAAACCAAACAAAACAGAAACAGGATCTGGAGTGATGCTATACCGGTTAAAGTACTGTGTTGCTCTGGTTGGCCCCAGTGCACATGGTTATTGAGCACCTCCTGGTGAAATCCCTGAGCGCAGAGCTAGAAATAAGTCCGAGTACTGCCCAGTGTAGCTCATCCTACTTCACACCAAAAAAGTAAAAATACAAACAAACCCACCACTTAGAGAACAAATATAATGTGAAAGTCTAGAATGACTTGTAAGATCAACTTATTAAATAAAAACAACTTTATTATGTATGTAAAGTAGTAAAGTGCTTAGATTGGAAGTACTTAATAGCACTAATAGATACACAAGAGTTTCTGATAGAAGAGAATAAAGCTGTATTGAAATTAAATATATCCTGCCTGCCACTGATTTGAAATAACCAGTTGGAAGGGTTGGATATGGTTTTAGGGTACAGAGAATAGTACTCTAAGGTCTACTTACCCACATACTACTCACAAAACCTATGATTAGTGGTGACAGGGGCAGGAGGTAAACTGAAGCAATGTGAAGACTATTTTCTTAACAGCATATTGGTAAATAATGTACAATTTACTCTTGCTGACCACAGAATAGCTGGTCAGTTTCAGCTTCTAGGCATTATGCATTGTTATCAGATGATATCATGCACAATGGAGTTTACTACAAATATTGCGGGTGATATTTTAAATGGCAAAAAGAGTATTTTTAGAGCGATAGTTGAACAAGAAGTTAGATTTTCTATGGATATTTTCAATAAATAGGGCACAAGAATAATTAAGAATACTTGAAATATGCTTTTGAGTAAAAATTAAAACTGTGGAAAAAGCACTCTTCTATAATATTTTAGTTATTTAATGTAGAATATTTATTTATATCAGTACTTTTATTTTATTATTACAATTGCAGTGTAAACATAAAGTAAGTTAAGGTTTTATTTTATACTTTTTAACTTCTTTTTCTTTCTTTACTCATTCAGTACCCAGCAAGATGATCTATCTCCTATTTTCTAAAAGCATACAAATTAAATTTGGTCTTTCAAAAATTTTTAAGATTTAAGCTATTCTAAAGTATGATTGATGATAATCATGATCATGTATTTCAAAATATTGGAAAGCCGCAGAAATAGTCTAGGAGTTAAAGTACTTGCTCTGCACATAGCCAGCGCTCAACTTGAACCCACACCACCTAGGCTCCATAAATAATCCCAGGAATAAACACTGAGGATTGCCACATTTGGCCTCCATACATGGAAAGAAACAAACGAAAATTAAGTAAGAAAAAATAAATTAAAATATTGGCAATATTAAAAGACAAATGTTATCTGATATAATAATTCCCTGCATAGTTTCTTCTGGATATGCAAACACAACCCCTGTTTGTTTCTGATTGTTGCCTCAATTAGATCTTTAAATCTATACATTCTCATATTTTTCTTACTAAGGTGCCAAATATCTTGGAGAAATAACTAATCAGTGACTAATATAAAACTGAATTCACATATCTTTTCAATGAAAAATAAAAATGAATTTGTTAGGAAAAAGCTAGTAAACTAAGGTTCATGATAAAGTACTTAAAGCTAAACATGTGAGACATGGGTCTCACTATCGTCTGGCAAAACTGACCTTGCTACTTACCCTTAAATTAGAAGATCAAATCTCTATTCTCTGACTTCCAGCCAAGTATTCTCTCCAGAGACCACACAGAAGGCTCTTATGCAACTATCAGGATCAGGGTTTAGGTCTTCTGTTCATGAACTTAAACAATTCTCCAAAAAGTCGAGCCAAATCTTTCTTAAGCTCCAGGTTTCTGTCTCATAACATAACAGTGGATCCACATCTATGTAGACTCTCCGTATATATGTACTTAAATTTTTTTCTACAGTTCATCTGATGGACTGTAGAAAATAATTTAAGGAGAGAAGAAAGACACTTATATCAGAAAAGGAAGACTTTTAGGAGGAAAGCATGATATTCTGCAGTTGCTTGTTTACCCTGTCTAGTAGACTTCTCCATTGTTCATTTTTGGTAAACATCTTAATTCTGAATAATATTTCCAAATTTAATTTTCTATGTAAGAAACAGGATATTATAAGTTTCTCATGAATCTAGAGAACTTGGCTTAAAATGTTAAGAAGAGGGTCTTAAAAAAACTAAGGATCTTAAAAAGCTAAAATGAACTATGTGCCAGAGTTATCTGGATATCTTAGGGCAACCTGGGAAGGCACAGCCTTTAATATCATAGCAGGGAAAGGTTTTATTTTAATTAATTTGAATTAATAAATAAAATCTTAACTTATCAGACTTCATCTTTAATAAGTACATGTGTTATAAAAATCTTATAATATATTCTTGAATTGTTCTGTATTCTATATACTTTGTGAATTTAAAAAATTAGTAAGATTGTGCTGGGAATATAACTCAGTGATAAAACACTTCCTTCGAAAAAACACTTCCTTCGGTGTGTGAAGCCCTGATCTCAGGCCCTGGCAGCACTTGGGGAAAAATAGGCTCTGAGAATAAGAAGTTTGAGCACTATTGATTTAAAGACATTAAATATTTAAGAAATTTTAATGAAATGAACACTATTGTTAATCTACAATTCAATTTTATTTTTCTTAACTAATTTTCTTTCCATAACCAAAATCTGGGTAAGAGAGGGAAAAATTAAGCCTAAATAGAATCTTTAGAAATACCATGAATACAACTTCCAAGTTTAATGTTTTAATTTGGCTATGATCAGAATATGTTTTGGCCCCAAATCTAAAGAGTAGTTACAATTTTAACCCATTGTTCAATTTATTTCTGTTTTCGGCGCCAGACCTGGCAGCACTCAGAGGTTACCCTTGGCTCTGTGCTAAGAAATCGCTCCTGACAGGCTTGGGGAACCATATGGGATGCCTGGAATTGAACCCAGGTCTGTCCTGAGTCTGTCTTGTGCAAGGCAAATGCCCTAACTCTGTTCTATATCTCTGGCCCCCTATTGTTCATTTTAATTAAACACAGTATCTTATTACCATCTTACAATAGTGACTAACAAAGTCAAATAACAAATAGTGACTAACAATAGTGACTAACAAAGCATTCGCCAATTTTTCAATGCCTAAGTGTGGACAGTTCTAACACAGATCACTGCAAATGCATGTGGTGGAGAAAAGATGTGCTGTTGGCACAGTGGCAGCAGTGTCTGTTTTCTGGTCCAGCTTCCTGTGGGCTGGTTAGGAGCGGTACAAGGTCCACATCCCCTGGGCATTTTCCCAAGGGAGGGTCAACAGTCATAACAACTTCACAAAACTTGGCTAAGCATTTCAGGAGGGTGTAGCGAAGCTAAGGCAGAATGGAGTGAGCCTAGCAGTTGCAAGATCAGTAAATTCCTCTGGACAGGCAGCTTGTCTGTCTAAGATCTATGGCAGCTACGGGCGAGAGTTCAGAAGGTGCCTCTTCTCTCTCCATATTTGGCAACACATGCTCGTTCAGTCCACCAGGGAGCCTCGAGTCGTTGCCTCAGTGTTGTTAGATGAGCCAATGAGATGGAATAAAGGAATTCCAAACTGTCTCCTCTATCACACCATTGTTTATGGAGAGTCTTAGTCTGTCAAAATCAACACTGTATTTCCTTGTTTTCAGGGAAGAGCACAGTTTATACATTTGTTATCTCTCAAGGATATAGTGAAGTAGACCAGACAGACATTTTTATCCTGAATTTATAAATCAAAACATTAAATGCAGTGGGCCAACTGCTGCACTTTAAATCACAGGTGGCCAGTCTTAACACCTGGAGACCAGCTGATTTTTGGTATTTTCCTATTCAGGTCCTAAGCTTGCAGATGACATCTGAAATGAACTATCCACTTCCATGGCTTTTGCTTAAGTACATTTAATAGAAGTCACAAAAAAGGAGAGAAAAGATTAAGGAAAAGTAAGAGATGCAAATGCATAAACTTTATCAAATTTGTGCATAAATTTATAAAAAATTATAAAATTACTTATTTCTTCGTTAATATATAAAAGAATTTGATGTCATCTTTGATTATTTCCAAAGATTAAAAACATTGTAGATGCACCAAAGTGGAGATTTGAACTAACGGATAAACATTTATTGACACAACTTTTTTATTGTGGAAGTTAGGTTGCTAAAGTGATCCCAGAATTGGGAAGGGAATCTTTCCCTATTTTCTTAGATTCTTTCTTTGAAGTGGCATAAAGACGTGGTAGCATCATTCCATAAGTCATACCAAGTGCCCTTCTGAAAACAGACTAGTTTTTTTTAGCTGTTAATTACTTTTACAGCTGCTGCTATAAAAAACAGAAGGAAAAAAAGTCCTATTGAAAGTATAAAGAAAACTAGTAAATAGGAATCTATAGATTCTACCTTTCCAGTCAAACAAATAAACTTCTTCTATCCTCTTTTAGTTTATTTAGAAAATCACTCAGAGTATGGATACATGACAAAGTATAAAAAAAGCTAAAAATTAAAAATCATTAATGAGGCAGTATTAAAATTTCAGTATTAAAATACTGAACGTCTATTGAATCTGAGGTCAGTCAGAAGTCTTTTGCCCCTGCAATATGTCTAGGCAGCGGTATCTGGAAGGTTCTTTCTGTCACTTAGAGAAATAAGTATTCAAACGAAGTTATAACATATATCATGGAAAAGTAAAAATATTTCATCTTCACTTTATTTGGTAGGCTAAGACTTGGACTTGTTTTTGCTAGACCCACAAAGACTTGACTGTCCTCCCTGAACAGCATTAGAGCTTTGTAATGCCATCTTTAATGCCACCATTGGTTGTTTGTATCTTTGTTCACTCTTATTTCTGCTTCACCATCTTCTAATCTCTGCTTTGTGCCTTAGCAAAATGTGACTTTTCATAGCTGCAGTTTCAGGGCAAATCTCTTTCTTCCCAGGAGTGACATTTATTTGCATAGCCATTGTCACTGAATAAATTCTACTGAATAAATGTTTCTTAGGATACTCAGCCATGTTGTTGCCCCAATTTCAATTCAGTCACAAAACTGAGTTCCAGATTACAAAAATGTGTTTGAAACTAGAGAAGGCATTTTAGAACAAAATTGAATGTTAAACTCTATTCTTCTAGTAATTTCTAAGTTTACAGTGTTTTCAAATGTTTAATTAATGAATATGAAATTTGATAGCTAAAGAATTGTAATGTTTTTGAGATGGCAGTTTTTTATTATTTTATTTGAAGGAAGTTTTTTGGGGGAGCCACACCCAACAACTTTTAGGGATTATTTTTATTTAGTGCTTAGGGATAACTCTTGACAGGGCTTGGGGGACCCTTTGGGAGCTCAGGGTTGAACCCTACTTGACTTCAAACACCATTACACTCTGTACTATTTCTCCAGCCCTTTTACTTTAAAGCACAGAGATTTATAATACTGTTCTAAGAGCACAAGCTTCATCAGTGTCCTCTTCCTTCTACCACCATTGTTTTAAGGTTCTGTTGACACTGGAACTTTGTTATTTCCTCACTATGTCTCTTTATACGCCAAAAAATAGAGATTGTTCTGTATGAAATGGTGTCCTTAAATTACTGACCTATATTTACTATGCAACTATTATTTATGATTTATATAGCTAACAACAAAAACTAAAAAAGAGAAAAACCCTAAAATCTTTTTTAATTTGGCCTACATTAGTTTTGGGTCCAGATGGTTTCATACACTCCAACATACCATATAATTTCCTGAGTACATCCAAGAAGGAAGGAAGGAAGAAGGACAGAAGGAAGGGAGGGAGGGAGGGAAAGAAGGAAGGAAAAGGAATAAAGAAAGAAAGAAGAAACTGGAGAAAGAAAAAGAAAGAAAGAAAGAAAGAAAGAAAGAAAGAAAGAAAGAAAGAAAGAAAGAAAGAAAGAAAGAAAGAAAAGAAAGAAAGAAAGAAAGAAAGAAAAGAAAGAAAGAAAGAAAGAAAGAAAGAAAGAAAGAAAGAAAGAAAGAAAGAAAGAAGGAAGGAAGGAAAGAAAGAAAGAAAGAAGAAAGAAAGAAAGAAAGAAAGGAAGGAAGAAAGGAAGAAAGAAAAAGAAAGAAAAAAGAAAGAATGAAAAGAAAAAGAAAGAAGAAAAAGAGAAGAAGAAGAAGAAGAAGAAGAAGAAGAAGAAGAAGAAGAAGAAGAAGAAGAAGAAGAAGAAGAAGAAGAAGAAGAAGAAGGAAAGAAAAAGCAATTAATTAAGGAAGAAAGAAAAGTAGAAAGAGAAAGAGGAAGGATGAAAGGAAGGAGGATGAAGGAAGGGAGGGAAGGATGAAAGATAAGAGGGAGGGAGGAAAGAAGAAAGGACAGAGCAATAATGGTTTCATAGTCACAATTGTTTATGAGGGAAATTTCACAAGTGGCAAGTGTAGCTCAGGGGACCCTCTCAGAAATTTTCAGCCCACCATATGACCTTTCACTGTTAGAACTCAAAGATGCCAAACTGCTGAGGCAGCTGCTGTGGGCTTCAGGGCTATACCAGGCAATACTGGGTTGGAGATTTATATAGACTGAGATCAAACTGGGCTTAGTTGCATCTGAAATATATGCTTTAACCCCTATAATCTCTCTGGCCCATAGAGTCATAATTTTTTCTGGGCTATGTGGTGGTACACTGGCATTCTGTCCTGATTAAATTTTAAAATAAATTCTATGTGTATACTTGGGTTAAATAATAAAGTTTGGGTGAGGTTCAAGATTCCATAAATATAGTATTTTAATTGTACATTTTAATTTTAAATATAAAATATAAATTTTATAAAATCAGAAAAAAGTACTAATACCAAGTTCTTTTTTTGTCAAAACGTGTTACACTTATGTTCTTTTTAATTATAGTCTTTGGATCACATAATGTTTTTTGGGGGGCACACCTGGTGGTGCTCAGGTGTTACTCCTAGCTATGCATTCAGAAATCGCTCCTGCTTGGGGGACCATATGGGGTGCCATTGGAGGACGTGAGGGGATCAAACCGAGGTCCATCCTAGGGTAGCACGGGCAAGGCAGATGCCTTACTGTTCATGCCACAGCTTCGGCTCTGATCACATAATGTTTTTATGTAAATTACTTTATTTAAAGACCATATATCATATAGTTGATATAGTTGATACAGTTGTTTCCAGGTAAGTAGGGTGAAATTATTCAAAAATAATAAAAAAGAAAATAAATTAAAAATACAACAAGAAAATTTGTGAAAATTATTGTATGTATCTTAAAACAAAATCATTTTGTTTCTTTGTTTTGGGGTCATACCTAGCGGCACTCAGGGATTATTCCTGGCTCTCTCCTCGGAAATTGCTTCCTGGCAGGCTCTGGGGACCATATGGGGTGCCAGGATTCAAATCACCATCTATACTGGGTCTGCTGCGTGCAAGGCAAACGCCCTACTGCTGTGCTATTGCTCTGGCCCTCAATAAGATTATTAAGTCATTGTCAGAAGGCTTAGTAAACTCTTGTTGCTAGTTGATCATTCTGTTACTTCTTTTGTTTCTGAACATTCTGTGACTTCAAATAATATTGCTGTCCAAATTAGTA
Organism: Suncus etruscus; assembly: GCF_024139225.1. Classification (NCBI taxonomy): domain Eukaryota; kingdom Metazoa; phylum Chordata; class Mammalia; order Eulipotyphla; family Soricidae; genus Suncus; species Suncus etruscus. The sequence goes on along the minus strand of NC_064862.1, from coordinate 3,696,500 downwards.
TGTTCCACCATGGTGCTTAAATAAAAATATTATTAAAAATAAATTGGTATGTTTTTATTGGGATTACAGTATTAAAAATTGGAGCTGTCATGTGGCAGCAATATGATCACACTGTCCAAGAATTCCAAGCACTATTGCTGATACTATGGCTTTTGTGGGGGCTTGTTTTCCATTGCCAGGGCTTATGAAAGTATGAAAAGTCAGGAAGAAGGGCCTGCACTCACTCCAAAAAAGTTCTGGTGATGTCACCACAAATACCAGCAAGAATCACAGAAACTTAAACAAAAGCACTGCAAGAGCTCTATAAGACAGGTAAGTTACAGCAATAAATAACTTTAAATTATTATGAACATATATATATAAATAAATAATATGAAAAAGAAATGATTTTTTTTTACTACTCACAGTTAGATTTTTGTTTTGTTTTGTTTTGGGGCCACAACCAGTGACACTCAGGGGTTGCTCCTGGCTCTGCACTCAGAAATCGCTCCTGGTTTACAGGACAATATGGAATGCCAGGGATCAAACTGATGTCCATCCAGGGTCAGCCACATACAAGGCAAGCACCCTACCGCTGCTCTATGACTCCAGCCCCTCACAGTTTGATTTTATGTTCAAATGCAATCTTATAAATAATGATAAGATGTCACTATCAATAGTGACTAATCTGCTGAAGGAGGCAGTAAAGGGATCCAGCCTATATTCTCTTCTCTATGACATGAAACAATTAGAGCACCTGTGTCAGCAGTGGTATGGCATTAAATTGATAACATGTGTAAGAAGTGAAGTACAAAAGAATCTACGTAATACAAGCTCAATGCAGGAGTACTAACATTTCTATTGGCAAAATCCCTTTTCCTGTGTATTTTCACTACTAGATCATTCTAACTCTGTACAGTAATCCTCTAGCTGGGAATTGGGAGGTGGGAGGGAGAAGCCTACATATGTATACATTACAGGATAAGGCAGTGTAAAATTTAAACTGGTAAAAAAACATTTAAATAGCAGTATTTCAAGTAGAAGTAAAGCAAATAGAAGTTTAAATTGAGGATACTATAAAGTTTAAGATTAACAAATTTTATAAACCATTATTCTTATTCACAACTATTATTTATTTAAACTATTCATCCTTTTCATCTAGGTTTAAAATTCTGTTCTTTTCCTTTTTTCACCTTTCTGAAATCTCCCTTATATTAATATTCTTACTTAGACTAATTCCTTTCTCCTTCCACTTCAATCTGTAACCAGCTCTTACTGAGATTTTTCTGACTCTAAAGCATCAGTGCCTTTTAAGTCCCATATACTTCCCAGGCAGGGTTTCCATCCTGTTTCTTCTGGATTTAAAGAGTACTCTCCTAAGGAGAAATTGAAACTTTTATTTATTATTTTTGTTAAATTCATTTTTAATAGGATCACTGTTATATGCAGTTACAAAATAGCTGATGGTTGAGTTTCTGTCATGCTATGTTCCAACACTCATCCCCCTGTACCTATGTTCCCAATATCTCCCCAGCCCCCAACCACAGTCTGCCTCTATGTCATATACATTTCTTCTTTCCCTTTTTTTCTTCTTTTTTCCTTTTAGGCACTGTGGTTTGCAATACTGTTATTGACATGGTAGTATGCATATCACTTTCCTTCCTCGTAGTACCCAGATCTTGTCCAGAGTGATCATTTTTAACAACTATTGTCATAATGCACCCTTCTCTGTCCTAACCATACTCTGCTCTTCACCCCACTATTATGGCATTTTTCATATCATGGACCTGTCCTCTTTTTCTTTTTTTTATTGCTTTTTGAGACACACCCTGTGATGCTCAGGGATTACTCCTGGCTATGTGCTCAGAAATCGCTCCTGGCTCGGAGACCATATGGGACGCCAGGGATTGAACCGTGGTCCGTCTTAGGTCAACTGCATGCAAGGCAAAAACCCTATCGCTGCATCACTGCTACAGCCCATGGACTTGTCCTCTTAACCTTCATTTCTATCATCTTGGGGTATTATTATTACACTATGGATTATATATATACATTTATATATAGCAAATGAGTGTGATCATTCTACATATTTTTCTCCCTCTAACTCATTTCACTCAGTATGATTACCTTCAGATGCATCTAAGTATAAACAAATTTTATGATTTTATTTTTTATAATAGCTATTTAGATATAGCATTTTTTCTTTATATACTCATTTATTCTCAGGCACTTGGATTGTTTCTAGATTCTAAAATTGTGAATAGTGATGCAATGAATATAGGAGTTTAGATGCTTTTTCTGTCTTGTGATTTTGAGATCCTAGGATATAATCTCAGGACCTACAATGCTGGGTCAAATAGAAGCTCAATTTCAAGTTTTTTGAGGAATGTCCATATTGTTTTCCACAATGGATTGACCAGTTGACATTTACACCAGCAGTGAATAAGAGTCCCTTTCTCTCCATAGCCACTCCAGCACTGGTTGTTTAGTTCTTTTTTATGTGTGTGCCAGATCTGAGACTTTTAATGACTTCCTTTTTTTCATCTCACACTTTTCATTAGGTTAATCTTCCTGAAGTATGCTTTTCTTAGAGGAATAGCAGGTAAGGGGTTTGTATTGCAGGTGACTGACCCAGGTTCAATAATCTGCCTCCAATATGGTCCTCAAGCACTACCAGAAGTAATTCTTGAGTGCAGAGTCAGGAGTAACCCATAAACCCCTCTGGATGTGACCATGAAAACTAATAAAACATATATTTTGCTTCTTCTTTCTGATGCCTGACTGCCTACATGTAAGATCTGAATTCCTTGCTTTAGATTTTAAGCTCAGGTATCACTTTAATTATCCTTCCTAGCTCAGTACCATTGTAAATCATTCTAATTAGAAGCGATTGTCACAATGTGAAAATATAAATAGAGAAGTCAGCTTTTATAAAATTCAAGCATCAGGTTTACTTCTTTTTTTTTGGGTGGGGCTTAGGCCACACTCAACAGTGTTCCAGGCTTACTCCTGACACTCGGGGTTTGTTCCCACTTCTGCACTGAAGAATCACTTATGGCAGTTTTGGAAGACTGTCTAGGGTGCCAGAAAGCAAACCTGGGTCAGTGCAGGCAAGGCAAATGCCCTCTCGGCTGCACTATTGCTCTGGTCTCGTTAGTTTTAAATGACAAGTGCAGATACTATGAATTGTGAAGAAAACATTGCATTTATCTGCTGTACATCAAAATAGATAAAAACCTATCAAAGTCTGAATAATAAACACCTATTCCAATTTCCATGTTGTAAGTAATCAGGTATACAGTGATTTCCAGCTACAGTTGACAAGCAACTATTGGAGGGTTTTAAGTACCAGCAACAAGAACTTTAGAAGTTCTTGTGTGAAATCCATGAGGCCTGGAGAGTCATAATTGATGGAAATGAGGAGATTCCAAGATTAGTGAGTTTATCAGAGAACTGAGTCTGCTTCTCCCTCTGTACAGTAGCAATAAGTGACAAAGGAGAAATGATAACCCAAGGGCTATGGACTGTTCTAACAGGTGGTAGAGACTTGTTAATTTATAGTGGAAATGCAAATTGGTTGGGTGTTGGTGTTACAGATGTGGCAAACCATCCCTTAGTCTGAGACTCAGTGAGTTCCTTGGAAGGGTCTTAGATCCATTGGAAAGCGTTAAATGATTCCACTAAAGCCCAAATGAATCAGTAGCTCCATTCTTTTATATCCCATTTTATTGATTTTGGTGGCCTGTGGGGATTATATTTACATAATAATCTGCACAGAGTCATCCACATTTTCTGAATAATATTGACTAGTTACTTTAATATCACCAAAAGTTCTTTGGCAAAACAAACGTAGTAATATGGCTTAACCCTTTTAACTCTCGTCTTCACATTAACATTGTCTCAATTGTCTTCAGATTGTAAAATGAAGCTAATTTAGGTTCAGCGATATCTGTCTGCATACCTCTCCCCACATCTTGTAGCATTTCTTCATGCACATTTTTCCTTTTCTTACCTTTCTGTTCCCACAGATTTGACCTTTCTTTCATGCCCGGTGAAGCTCTGAACACAAGCTCTGGCACTAAGATGAGGAATACATCTTAGAGTTTTCTGTTGATCTTTCTTCACCCTCTTTTAACACAGATGTAAAACATAATAAATAAATAAATAAATAAATAAATAAAACATAAATAAATAAACATGTAAATTCCATGTTATTTCTCGTGAAAATTACCCAAAAAATAAAAGAAAAGCAATGTGAAGCTAATAACTCTGTGCTATGTCTGTTAAAGAAAACAATGAAAGAATCAGTGCCAGAATAGAATAAATGTTACATTTAGAAGATAAACGTAAGACATTTTAAGTTATTTAGAAAACACCTCATAAAACTTAGGCTGCATATGGCTTTACAACCTAGCAATTAATGACTCATTAAACAACATGGAAGCTTTTTCAGTGGCACATGGCACAGGACTCAATCTGCCTACCTTGTTTTATGACCTTCAGTTTACTAGGGAGTGTCTTATTGCTCTGCACCAGTTTTGTATTCAAGCTATTTTAGAATTTAAATATATTTTGCTAAATGATATGCTAGCAGTACCAGTAAATATTTTTAAAGACAGTTCTTTACTGAATTCTTTCACTTTTATGACCCCTTTGTCAGGAATGATGAGACTTTTCCATCTACAATGGCATTCATAGAACCTATTTTAGTTATTGATTACAGTTCAATATTTTATTTTTTACTTCAAAAATGATATTTGTATGCTGGATCAAAGAAATAATGATTTTTGGTTTTGCAGCTCTCTTCTCTGCAATTCTAGACTGAGTAATTTCCTTTTTAAAAATAATACATATATAACAAAAATGTACATGAACTCTGGCATTAAATGCAATCATATGAACAATCCAGATTGTAAATGCCTCACAATGGTTATAATTCTTTTTTAAAAATATGTTACCTCATTGAAAAATATTTCTCAGTGAGAGGATGTCTCTTTTATTGGCACTTGACTTTAATCACTGTATCCCTTTGGTACCTAACTTATTAGCCTCAATATTTTGGTCCCGAGCAAAGCACACTGACAGATAGATGCCTTGAATGATGACTTTGTTAAGTCATGATCTCCTTGGTACCCCTTCTCTTGTTCCCTCTTTCATAGAAACATTATCTACCCATATGGGAAATACTGCATTACAGATCAGAGCCACAAACACCATATTCACACCTGCAAATGGATCAGTGGTTCACTACAGTTGTGAGTATCTGTCTCCTGGAAACTTAAAGACTACTTTTCTCTCTGTTAAAAATCATCACTATTGTTTCTGCATGAAAAACTAGGCAACAACCCAGTTGTACCCAGCTGCTATTTTTCCATAATCCATTCTAAGAAGTTATCATTTTCATAAGAATGAGGTGTTTATTTCACCACAAAAATTTTAACTTTGGAAAGCATTCCTTTGTAGTTGTGATTTCTCTGAGGGCAGAGTTTTCAAACTTGTTTTGATAACCTGGGTTTAGACATCTGAGTTTCAACTTTTTAAAGCTTCTGTTTCCTTGGTTCTCTGTCTTCTTGTAGCTACATCATGAATCTGTAGCTAAAATAAAAAGTAAATTAGACAAGTAATTTGCTCCATATTTTATTTAATTATTTAGCAACTTTCCTTTTGCTATATCTAAAAAATTACTTCAAATTGTTACTTCATTTTAGGAACACTAAATATTTTTCAGGAGCCAAGGAGATAGTACAGTGTGTAAGACATTTGTCTTGCATGTACCAGGAATAGTTCCTCCCCACAAAGTGAGAGTAAAGCCTGAACACAGCAGTTGAATGAGGTGCCCCAAAATGAAAAAAAAAGCAACAAAACCCTATTTTAAACGTTTTTCCTGTATCGTGTGAATTAATTATGTGCACACAAATACACACACATGCACACACACACACACACACACACACACACACACACATATATATATATATATATATATATATTAGCGTAGTGTATTGCTCTCACATCATTATACCCCTTTGAGAACAAGGAATATAGTGCACAATGCAAGATTATAATTACACAAAAAATACTAAAATATTTATAATTAATGACATAATCACCAGTTAATATTTTACTTTGCTATTCTACTTGTTTCATATTCAGATAATATATCTACTAGATAATTCATTCTGGATAACTTGGTTACTAAGGAGGATCCAAACATTGAGAGTTAGAGATTTATTTATTCTAGTCCAGTGAAATAGTACATTATTGCTTGTAGAACTAAGTGAAACTAAGAAAAATATTACTATTATGAACTAAATTGAAGTTCTAACCCTCATTGTGGCTGTATTTGGAGGAGGATCCTCTATGAAAGTAATTAAGATTAAATGAGTTCAAAATAATTGGCCTTGGTCTAATATGAATAATGTCCTTCCAAGAAGCCTCACATGTGCACCATAAGTAAGCACCAAGGAAAAGTCATGTGAGCATCCAGTGAGAAGACTCCTTTCCAATATCAACTCTGAATTAATAATGCTTTGTACCTTGTGACTGTTGTCTTCACATACATAGTGTTGCTGTAATGCCTAAGCTGTATTACCCACATTCTGATTCCCGCCTAAAATTTGCCCTTAAAAGCCTTGTCCCTACCTTTAATAAACGAAGTCCTTTGTTCTGACAATACTTCCCTGTGAGTGGTCTGTGTCTCGCAGTCTTCCCTCCTTTTCTGGAGTCCAGCCTCAGAGGCTATGGTTGGAAGACCCTTACCCACCATTGCATCGGCTTCCTTGGGGATCCCGCCAAAGCCGAATGCCTCAAGTTGGCATAACACAGATCTCCACCATAGGGCCTCCTACTTAGGGCATGGGGTCTCCCACACAGACTCCTCAGGCAGCTACTTCTACAGTGACATCTCACACAGGTTGAAGAAATTTCACTCTGATTTGGGCCTTCTTGCTTCCGTGGGAGAGATCATAATGCTAAGACTCCTGCTCTCCTACAGTAATGAGAGAACTGTGTAGAAGTAGAAATCCGAACAATTATATGGCTAACCTCGTAAATTGCTTTTTTTTCTCTAGGAATATGGTTTCCATTAAAAACAATTGGCTCATATATCTTGTCTAATTTTATAGACTTACTTACTTGTATCAGGGCCAATTTGAAACTAGTTATTTTGTTCATAGCTGGAAGTGCTAGTTCCCTTATGCTAATATTTTTCTTCCTTTTACCATGGCACTATTACTTCTACAAAATTAGATAATAACTTACTTTCAGACATTCTTTTCCCTTTACCACCATGCATAAGTGAAATATAAGTAAAGCTATTTGTGGAGCCAGCTTTGGTCGCCAGCACCCTATCGTGCTTCCTGAGCAAGGCCCAGAAACACTGGTGATGTGCTCTCAACCTCTCAAAACAGTTGTATTTTTGTTCATAAATATATCTTAGGCACCAAGAATGGTGTCTGGCATGTAGCTTGTACTTGTATTTAACATATACAAAATAAATGTATATCATGGAAGGCTTTAATTCAATGGTAAAATATTTGTATATTTTTAATTTTTTTCACATAACTGATAAGTCATGTTTCTGTACTTCTAAAATTTTGAACTCAAAAGCCTAAACTCTTTTTATGACACAATTATTTGCTGCAGCTTGTGTTTTAAACATTCTAAAATGATTACAGAAAGTGAGAAAAACTAAGAGAAAAAACTAAGAGAGAACTTGTAATGATAGCAGGATTTACTCCTGGCTCTGTGTTCAGAAATTACTCCTGGCAGTATTCAGGGGACCATTCATATGTTTGAGATTAAACAGGTGTCTGTTAGAAGGCAAACGCTTATTCTATTCATGATAAGAAGCTCTTTGTAAAATGGAGATAGAAGAAACTCTCTGGGGCCAGAGAGATAACATGGAGGTAAAGCATTTGCTTTGCATGCAGAAGGTCGGTGGTTTGAATTCCGGCATCTCATATGGATGTACAGGTATTAAGAAAAAAAAGGAAAGTTCAAAAAGAATATGGGAAATAAAATAGTATGAAAGAGTGGGGGAAAATGCCATGAGTATTTTTAATAATAACTACATTAAATCTATTATCTTTTGGGTAGGATTGTTGTTCTTATGATATTAACTCTTCCAAGCATGAATGGGGATGGGCCTGAGCCTGCCAGGAGCGACTTTTGAGCATAGAGCAAGGAGTAAACCCTGAGTGGTGCTGGGTGTGACCCAAAAACCAAAGGAAAAAAAAAAAAAAGAAGGACTCCCCACAATATAATAAAATATATTCACCAATAAAACCAAAGTCAACATTTTTCTTAACACTGAAAAACTAAAGGCCTTTTCTCTCTGAACAGACATAAGAAAAGTTTCCCATTCTCATCGCTATTATTTGATCCAATATCAAAATTCATAGCCATTGCAATTAGCCAGAAAGAAAAATTAAGGGCTAACTATTACTATTTCCACACAAAATAATGTTGCTTGTAAAAAAAAAGCTCTACCAAAAAATTCCTAGAAACAATATTTTGACAGTAATGTGACAGACTAAAAAAAATCAATATGCATACAGAAATATATGCCTTTCCTATATGACATATTAAAATAATAAAGAAAAATAAAAGAAACAATTTTCATTCATAACTGTTCCCTAAAATCCTAGTGTCTGAAAGTCAGCTTAACATAAAGGGAAAAACATATAAAATGCATATAAAACACTGGTAAAATTGAACCCTGGTCAACCAGGTGCAAAGCAAATGCTCGACCTTCTGTGCTATCGCTCTGCCCACCCCCGTTCATGTTTGGAAGAGTTAATATCATAAAAACAACAATCCTAACCAAAAGATAATAGATTCAATGTAGTTATTTTACTATTTTATTTCCCAGATTCTTTTTGAACTTCCTTTTTTATCTTAATACCTGTACTATCTTTTCAGTCCCTTCTGTCATTTTTATTTATTTTATATATGATTACTTTAAGCACCATGGGCACAAAATTTTTTATGCTTTTCAGTAATATAATGTACAACACCCTTCATCAATGTCCCTAGTTCTTTCCCACTCTCCCTTCTGCTTGCCTAAGGTGTTGTGTATGTAAACATTTTATGGGATTATTATGTTACTGACCCTACCCTGATCGGTGATTGTGCCCTACCCTAGGGTGTGACCTGGCATTCTGCCCCCACCCTAGGGTGGTACCTGATTCTGCTTCCACCATTGGGTGGTATCTGATCCCACCATTGGGTGGTACCTGATTCTGGGGGATAAAAACAAGGGTCTGTGGAAGGCAGGGGGCTTTTTGGCTGGAACTGATGCTGAAGCTTTGGACTTTAGTCTTGTCCACCGAATAAAGCTAATATTTCCACAAGCCTGACTGTCTGCGAGCTGTTTACCCACCGCTTCACCTCAGAGCCACTGGCTGAACAGGATGGCAGACTCGTGCTCCGAGCTGGAGGGGAAAGACCTCATCCTCCATCCCTCCATCAGTCACATCAGTCAACCCCATCTAGGGCTGACTTGTAACATGAGGGACAGGCATTTTGCTTCTCTCTCTCTCTCTCTCTCTCTCTCTCTCTCTCTCTCTCTCTCTCTCTCTCTCTCTCTCACACTCCTTCTCTCTCTTTCTCTATTTTCTTTTTTTGACACTGTAGTTTAACATACTACACTAATGATGGAGTATCATGAAAATCACTTTAGAAGTGGCAGGCTACAAATTTAACACGAAAAATTCATGGCCTTTGGGGGGGGCCACACCCAGTGATGCTCAGGGGTTACTCCTGGTCCTGTGTTCAGAAATCATTCCTGGCTTGGGGGACTATGAGATGCCTGGGGCTCGAACTATAGTTTGTCCTAGGTCAGCCACATACAAGGCATACACCCTACTGCTGTGCCACCGCTCTGGCCCAATTCATGGCTTTTCTATATATAAATAATAAAAGAGAAGAAAAAGATATTTAAAATAAATCCCATTCACAATTGTGCCTCAGGAAATCAAGGACCTTGAAGTCAACTTAACTAAAGAGGTGAAATACCTATACAAAGAAGACTACAAAATACTCATGACATTTTTTTAAAAACTTGTAGACCAAATGCTGCTGAAATTTGTATAGAGTAATAAATAAAACCCTAAAATATCAAGGCCATTTTGGATTTAAAAAAAGGTGTGAGGCTTTTCTTTGCCCAACGTTAAAGTGTTAAATATATGGTAACTTTAACTTATAGTAATTTGAATCGAGTTATAGTAACAACTACTATAGCTATCATGCTATATAAAGCTATAGTAACCAAGACAATATGAGCCTGGAATAAGATGATCAGACCAATAGCACATAAGTGAGGACCTAGAGAAAACTCTTCAGGTGTATAGCCATCTAATCTTTAAAAAAAAGATTGAATTGGAACAAGGAATGTTTATTTGACTTGAGTAAGAAAATTGTTATTGATAGCACACATTGGTTACTAAGTATAAATTTATAATTTAATACCACAGTGAGGTACGGGAATCACTAGTTAATTATCTAATAAATAAGAATATACATATTCTTATTTAAGAATATAAATAAGTAGACAAGGAAAGAATTCTGAGAACTCTGAAAACAATTTTACAGTCATACGGAGTTTTATAAATACCTGTTGATGATGTTTAAATTTAATACTGACCCAACATAACATCTGTCTTATTATTTATTTTAATAAAGAATTTAATGTTTCAATAGTCACAATTAGATAATTTATCAATAGTATTTACAATGTTATTTTTAGTTTTGTATAATTTAATGACTTTTTTTCATATTTTATAATCTAACAGTATCAAAACTATCAATTAGATGAGTAGTAAAAACAGATTTAAGGCCATTTGCAAAATATACAACTAAATATAATGGTTGTGAGAAACTTGTATAACAAATGAAGTTGAAGAAGTAGGACACCTCAGTTATATAATAGAAAAACACAAAATTTTTCAGAAACAAGGAAGTAATGTAAGAAACCTTAGCACAAATAATGGCATTGCTTAAGCTCACATTTATTTAGTATTGTGTTAATAATAATACCGCTTGTAAGATATAGACTAGTTATGAGAAATGTCAGGCATTTAATTATAAAAAATTTACTCTTTAACCATTATACTTTTGCAAACAGAAAAATATTACAGTTGCAACGATGCATGAATTTTTTTGTTTTGTTTTTGGGCCATACCCGGTGACGTTCAGGGTTACTCCTGGCTATGCACTCAGAAATCACTCCTGGCTTGAGGGATCATATGGGACACCGAGAATCAAACCCAGGTCTGTTCTGGACAGCCACGTGCAAGGCAAACACCCTTCCACTGTGCTACTGCTTTGACCCCAGATATATGTCTTTTTAAATGCTAGCAAATACCATTAACTCAAGAAAAACTTTTTAAAATTTATGATTGCTTCCTGATGCTATCCCATTATGATTAAATAAAGATACATAACTTTGATACAGGAAAACTAGCATAAAAGCTACATTAGTCTATAATAAAATGAGGATTAAATGTGAAGAATTTGGGATACAGAAATTTATATGTATTAGTCAGTTTAAGGTAAATCAAGACCACTTAACAAGCAGTTTCAAAATCCCAGTAACTTACCAAACATATTCTATGCTTATCAATTTACTAAGATTATATCCAAGTGTACACTCTAAAACAAAGGCTAAGCATGTTCAAGAAAACTAACAGGCCCTTCTTGCTCTTGTACACTTTGTTCTCATTACTTCATAATTTTGTCGTTGTTGTTGTTGTTTGATTGTTGGTTTGTTTTGCTTTATTTTTCCTTCTCTCACTTCTTGTCTCCCTCTTCTTCCACCTTCTCCTCCTCACTATCATCAATTCAATCTATGTCAAAAACCACACAGTTACCTCCTCTATAGGAAAGGAAAGCTGACTTATAGGGTGCTGTGGACAATACTGCAAAGTATAAACACCTATATAGATAGACCTCACTAACACAGTGGTCAGTACTCGAGACACAAAATCTATACATATCCAAAAGTTGATCTTTTAGTTTCCTTTCCTTACAAGTACTATACTTACCTATCTTTCTGTACTCAGTGCACCTCTTGCCCTCCCCACCTCTCTACATTAATATACACCTAAGCTAACCTCTATATGTTTATATGTGGGCAGGAGCACACAGAGATAGGAATCCTCCTTAAGGGACAAACCTAAACCACAAACAACCCATACCTATACTCCACATAACCCCTCCCATATATTAGTCCCTCCCCCTCCTTTAGAAATCCGACTATCCCTTCACTCCTCAATTCCACGCCCGATATCCCCACCACATTGTAATTCTTCACCATCAGTTCTTAATCCATTAGGCATCAAGACCGATTTCCTACCCCAACGAACCAGTACCCACTACCCAAGTGAAGAGACACCCACTCAAGCTCTCACCTCGTTCCCGGCAAGAAAATACAACCAACAACCTGACTGACTCATGCAGTGTGGCCCTCTTAATCACCTCTCCCTAACAGGGACTGTGACTTGATAACGGAACTAGCTCCAAAGGACCCCCACTGCAAGAACTCTACCCAAGACCTCCCTGCATGATCCACATACTTCACAAGGAAATCTCAAAAGACAATGGGTAAGCCTATACTTTCATCATAAGTATAGACCTATACAACACTACCTCTTACCCTCTTTCTCCCCAAATGTAAAATAATCTCCGGTTTCACTTTCCCCTTTTTTGTTTTTTTCTTTCTTTTTCTTCTTTTCTTTTTTATTCTTGCCCATTTTTTGTTTTGTTTTGTTTTAGTTTTTGGTTTTTTATTTGATTTGTTTTTGCTTCTTTTGGGTAACTCTAGGCGGTGCTTGGAGGGTGCTCCTGGCTCTATGCTTGGAGATCGCCCCTGGTGGGCACGCAGGACCAAGTGGAATGCCGGGATTTGAGCCACCGTCGTCCTTCTGCAGGAATGACAGACGCCTTGTCTCCATGCTATCTCTCCTGGACCCACTTTATACCTTTAATTACATCTTTTATTTAATCTTTTCTTTTTTAAAAAATAGAAATATTTTTCTTTAGATATGTGTGAGCATATATATTTTTAGTTTTTGGCGTGTGTCTGTTTTCTTCTCTCTCCACCCCCAAAAATCCACCAGCAATATAATATAGCACCACTTCTTCCTGCAAAGACATATTGAACAAAAGGGATATTTTACATGTAAAAACAAGCTCTTATCTACTAGGGATAAGAACTCATACTTCTTTACAACACAGGGACATCTCCCACCCTGAATGTATGTCATGTGGAACCAACTTAGACTCCAGGGAACTAGATACCCACCGTCCAGCCTTGACTCCTGGATCCCAGACATAGAGATGACAGAGCTCTCCACAACAGCTCCAGGAACAAAATCCCCTCCAGGGCATTCATAATGCTGCTCTGATACCAACATGCACCAGTTCTAAATTTATAACCTGCCAACGAGGAAATGGGAACAACTTGATCTAAGAGCAAGTTGTCCTTTCTTATCAGCCAACAATAAGACAAAATCAGAAGACATGTCACCCTTTGACCTGAGCAAAAGCCAAGATCGATATAACAAATGACTGGTTGTTACAACCAGGACTGGACAGAACACATCCCGGGACCACCACCAACAACAACAGCAACGAAAACCTCTAGCCTAGCTTTTGGTCTACGATCTGTTCAACAAACAAGATCTCCAACTCCAGAGGTCTGACTGAGACAACCACAACTGAACGGGTTTTCCAGAAACATAACAAAGGACTTTAACTCAGGCTCCATCCTAGGAGCAACATAATGACCAAGACCACCAATTACAGAAGATGAATTAAAACGACACTGAAGAAGCAGAACTCCTAGAATCACAAAGAAAGACCCCATCATAAGCTCCATTCCTTGAGCTGCACAGTCACCAAGATCTCTAGATACAGAGGTCAGATTTTACCATCCAAGATGAAGCAGAAGTCTTCCATACACCACAAATGCACCGAGCGGAGAGTAAATGATTATACAAGGAGTCTACAGTTAATCCCATGACAGTATACTTCAGGGGTGGAAAACCCTGTAACTTCTAGGCCAGGGGAATTCCCTCTATAATATCCCCAATACTTAATGTGCCTATACAGGTGGAAAAAGAAAAAAAACAAACACAAAAATAATCATCTTTTCACACATTTATTTATTGATTGATCGATTTTTTGATGTCTTTATTTTGGTGTAAATATTTAAGTTGATATCTCCAATTTTATTTTATTTTACTTTATTTTATTTTATTTTATCTTATCTTTCTCTTTCTTTTTGCACTCTGGCATGATTTGATTTCAGAACTGAGACTATTGTGTGGTGCTTGTCTTTATTGCTGTAGTGCTCACTGGATATTTAATTTGATATTTCTTTCTGTATTGTTGTGGTGTTTCAATTACCTTTTTCATGTCCTCTCTCTCAAACTGAGGTGGAAAGCCTCTAGAAGGTCTCTGCCCATTTTCAGCATATTTGACTTCTTTTTTTTGTTTTTGTTTTTTGTTTGTTTGTTTGTTTTCTTATTTTGTACCCCATTATAATTCTTTTCTTTCCTTCAAACAAAACCACATAACTCTATTTATCTAGCTCTGCCTCTTAAATAGAGGAGAAACAAGGGAGATTACCAGGACCAAACAGATATATGACCACTAATAGTAAACTAGACAAAGAGAGGACCACTTAGTCTAGCAGCTCGGGGGTGATGGTGGGGTATATGGGTTGCAGAAAGGGAACTGGGATGGGGGGAGGACAAATTTGGTGAAGGATATTTCCCTGAGTCAATGTTAATATGTACCTAAAATACTACTGTGAAAGATATGTAACCCATTATGATCACAATAAAAATCTAAAAAAAATTACTGTCAAGATTGTCAAGAAAATTATTTCTTACAAATAATTTATTGAACATTGATTGGTAAAATATACAAAAAATAAAATATTTTGTCTGTATACTATTCACATAAGTGGAATCATTCCATACTTGAACTTTACCTTATGTGCAAACCTATTAAATTTTTTTAACTTAACTAAGTTAAGTTTCTGAGTAAGAAACTTTCTACAGTGCATCCTTATTTTAAGCTTTTGGGAAGGATAAATATCTATAGCTTCTCTCTGGAATTTTGAGTTCTGCTTTTGAATAATTTTGAACCTGTTTTACATGCAAGAACATTTATTTTTTCTACAGATGCCTGTAACAGTCTATTCTAGTCTCTACTATTACCAACTTAATGAAATGACTTTTAGAGTATAAATTCTTTTGACTGTTTCGGACTCTGAGTGTTTTTTTATATTTGAATATTTAACTATGTTATGTTTTCTTCATAGTTTTGTTGCCCTTTATCCCTCTTTTACATAAGAAACCTTTATGAATATAGACTTTGATCCTTTTCATATTATCCTATAGAGCTGTTAGCTTCTTCTATTTTTCAATTACTCTTGGGTGATATAATTAGGTGTTCTCCAGTGTCATATGTTTCAATTCATTGGTTATATCCTCTTCTCACTTGTTCTTGAACCCCTCTATTGTATTTTAATTCAGTTATTGTTATTCTACAGTTCCAATGTAGTCTGCTTGAAAGTTCCTTATATTTCCCTATCCTTATTGAAAATTTTATTTGGTTCAGAGTTTGTTATGTGTTAAGCAAGATTTAATTGCTTCTATTTAGGTAAATAATTTGTTTCTATTGCATTTGAGTTTCCTGTTTTCTCACTTTGAGATTTTGCATTAATTTTTGTGCAATTGATAGTTACAACTGTCTTTCTCTTATTTGGTATGTGGGTCTTTCAATAAAATTTCAATTTGCAGATATCACCATAGTTTCTTTTGGTTATCTTCCCAGCATAATATAGTGCTCACTGATCTCTGTATTGACACTTATGCTCTGACGGTTACTAGAAATATACTGCCAACATATTATAGAAGTTGTATTAGTAGAAGTGGAAAGATTGCTGCTAAAGAGGCCAAAAAATCCATGCCTCTGTTGGGGCTCCCAGTGAGAAATATGATATCTCTATTAAGTCAGATCCTCTGCCAGCTTTCCTAGAAATCTCAGGTATCAATTAACCTTTGTTGTGGTCCAGATTTAGTCTGTGAACTCACAGCCCCAACTTTTCATAGGGAGCAGACAAAAATTACCTTGTAGACTTTGTACCTAGTACCAATCACAAACATGTAAGAAAAGGATGTTACTCATGTTTTTGAATGCCATCCATAAAGGATTTTAGAAAAATTAGGAGGAGGAGGAGGAGGAGGAGAAAACAGAGAAAAAAGTCTCTATGGGACTTCCCCAAATTTCCAAGAACAGATTTCTGTACCCAAGTGCAAGATTCTGCAGACCAGTAGATGGAAGTAAATCTCTCAATAGTCCCAGCAGGGGTGTACCAGGTGCTTACACTACCTACTCAAAAGCCAGTTTCAGAGAACAACCTTAGTGAGAAAGAGGTCACAGGAAGGCTATTTTGGCTTTCAGCAAGCCTACAAATTAAAGACTCCCCAAATACTAGAACTCCAGCTGTCAGTACTGTTGAGAAGCCCAAACTGACAGTATATAACTGCAATAGTGGGCACAAAAGCTGCTTACTGGCTTAAGCTCACCCAGTATTAGAGATGTGGGATATTTTATCCATCAGCTATGGCTCTTTTATTCTAAAATTATTTTATTTGAATTTTATTTATTTATTTTATTGGTGCTAGTAGAGCCTGGGTGAGACAGTTGAGTGTCAGCTGGGGCAACAGTTAAATGCTAAGGCCTGAGAATTTGGTGTGGCTGGGCTCTGTAGTACCAGAGCCATGTGTTACCAAAAATGTTCGGATGGCCATTTGATATTGGGATTGAACCAAATGCTTGGCCTAAAATTTTATGATATATGTATGTGGTAACATACTAAAAACGTGTAGCATTCTTATGAACCATTTCAAATTCATATCAATATTTGACAAACATTTATGGTAGTTTCCTCATCCTTTCCTTTCAATGTCATTCCTGTCATAAAGATAACATGAACGCTTAGGTGTGGTTGTCATACATCTGGTTGTGGTAGTTCACAGGCTCAGCCACGGTGCTCATGAGAGTGAAGCACATTCTTTCTTACTTGAGCACCATAGCTTGGGTTCCTGTGGGGTTCATATATATTTTTACTGCTGGATGGGGTCCCTTTTTGGGGTAGCTGTTCTTGTATCGTTTTTTGATTGTGATGTTTGCTGCACTTTTACTTTTTAGTTGTATGTAATTCTCACAAATTACTGACTGAATAGACACACTTAATTTTTAAACTCTTTATCCAAAAAACAGTATTTCCTGGACCACAATTAGTGGTTGGTGATATTAGGACTTAATTTACACCCTCAAACTTGTAAGACTGGTGTTTCTGTGACTGAAAATCCCTCCCAAACCCCACTTGCATTGGGAAAGTATTTGGGCCACACTCAGCTGTTTTCAAGGCTTACTCCTGGCTCTGAACTCAGGAACTCCTAACCTTAGAGGGGTTAGGAGTTCATATAAAGTGCTATGGATGAAATCCAAGTCAGCCATGTGTGAAGGCAAGAACCTTACCTACTATTCTATCCAACCCTTTAAGATAATATTTTAAAAATAGTAAAATGACCAATGAAATTAGCAAAATGTAGCCTGAACTATAAATATTTCTAATATAATGAAAAATATATTTACAAGCAAACTATAGCTATAGACATTATGAAATGTATAGTTAGGATATAATAATTAACAGTAAAAGTGTGCCCCATAATATATTTATATAAGCATACGTATGTAGATATAGATATGGGTATGAAATATATTGATATACTCAGAGCACCAAACACTATGGGCTGATAATTGTAATTTACAAGTAGGAAAGATTAACCTGGACTGTGCCTTTCTCTCTCAAACAGACACACAAAACAAAAACAAATGCCTTTTCCTTAAAACTTCTTTTTTCTGGGCCCGGAGAGATAGCACAGCGGCATTTGCTTTGCAAGCAGCCGATCCAGGACCAAAGGTGGTTGGTTCGAATCCCGGTGTCCCATATGGTCCCCCATGCCTGCCAGGAGCTATTTCTGAGCAGATAGCCAGGAGTAACCCCTGAGCAACACTGGGTGTGGCCCTCAAACCAAAAACAAACAAACAAACAAAAAAACCCCAACAAAATAAAAAAAAACTCTTTCTGTATTTTCTCTCATTTCCCACCATTCAAGCTACAAAATGGAAAGCAATCTATTATTCTATCCTATAAGAAATCATTTGGTAAAGCTTGTTGATCCTATTTTAAAGACATTTTCTCTTTGATAAAAGACTTCCCACTCAATCCCTAAGTGATTTTCTTTACTAAGACATGTCCTCTTCTCCAATTAGTTTTATGCTTTGCTGCCCAAGATATCTTTCTAAAATGTATCTAATTATGTAACTCATGTCTTCAAAAGTCTTTAGTAAGTCCAAGCTGCATAAAGAATAAGCCAAATCTCAGTTTAGCTTTCCAGGCTCTCCACAATCTGCCCACAGGCTATATTTCTAGTTTTATCTCTTCTTCTACTTTCTTCCTAGACCACTTAGGAAATCTCAGCTTCGACCTCCAAAAATCTCATTTTGCAGACTTCAGTATATATGGTTCTGTCTGAATGTCTCTCATCAGTTGGTCACTTTTACATGAATTCCAAAACAACAATAAGCAATTGAAATCTTTTATTTTCAAATAAGAATCTAAAATTTGTCATATGAAACCTTTTCCTCGCTGACTATAATGGAAATGCTTTTACATTATAAAACGTTAATTTCACACGAGCTTTATTTTTATTAACTATGGTCATGCTTGATATTTTGTAGGCTATTATAGTCTCAATGCCCACAACAGATTTTACTCATTAAATTCTCAAAAAAATTTTCCATGGTGAATACAAATATATAAGAACATAAGACTATTTACAGAGTAAACCTGCTGCACCTAGGTTGAAGACTCTTATGCCATGTAGTAGAATCTAGTACCTATAACAGATTATTTTAAGAAATAAGTTAATATATTTTAAAGTACTTGAAAACAATTTATATTTTCTATTTTAAAATAAAAAATATTTTAGTAACAAATATCAGTAGTTTTTAATCTATTTAATAGTTCTGAATCAAATTATCTTAATATTTCTAAAATGATAAGTATCCCAGCTCATAGAATAAATTCTAAGGCATTTCAGAGGTTATAAAAGTTAATTTCTAACGTGAACTTATATATAAAATATAATTTTGTAAATATTTTATTTATATTAAGTAACTTACCAGTGGTCCAAGTTAAAATAAAATAAGAGAATTGGGAGAGGAAAATGGAAGAATGAGAGAAACTATTCACATAAAGCACATAAGATAAGGGGTTAAATCTAAGATATACAAGGCACTTATAGAACTTAGCAAGAAAAAAAAATCTAATGTCATTCAAAAATCTGGAGATGATGGGGCTGGAGCGGTGGCACAGTGGTAAGGTGTTTGCCTTACACGCGGCTGACCCAGTACAGACCTTGGTTCAATCCCTGGCATCCCACATGGTTCCCCAAGCCAGGAACTATTTCTGAACCATGGCCAGGAGTAACGCCTGAGTGTCACTGGGTGTGGAACCAAAAAAAAAAAAAAAAAAAACCAAAAAATTGAAGAAGAAATGACAGACAATTCCTCAAGGAAGAAACACATATGGCCAAAAAGCACATGCAAAAATGTTCCACATTACTAATCATCAGGGAGATTCAAATCAAAACAACAATGTGATATCTTACACCACAGAAACTGGAACACATCACAAAGAACAAGATTAACCAGGGGAGAAAGGATTCTCATTGACTTCTGGTGGTAATGTAGAGTAGTCTAGCTCTTTTGGAAAATAATTATGAATACTCCTCAAAATAGTAGAAATTGAAAATCCAATTATTTCAGCAATATCACTCCTAAGACTACTCTAGAAACTCAAGAACACCATGCAGAAAAGCCCTTTGCATTCCCATGCTACTTGCAGTATTATTTACAATAGTAGAATCTGGAAATAACCTGAAAACAGTTGAGTGAATAAAGAAACAGTAGTACATCTAACACAATGGAAACCTATGCAGCTATTTGGAAAAATGAAGTCATGAAATTTGCTTATACTTGGATATATATAGAAATTATTATGCAGTAAACTGCAAGATATCTCAGGCTAATAAATTCAGGCATATCAGACAAATTATTATGCTATTATTACTAGAGATGAAGGCCAAAAGGACCAGTCCATGGTAAGAAGCTGCTACAAATATTGGCAAAGTGCAGTTAGTGTATAGAAGGAACCACTATAACAATAATAATTGTAACTGATCACTTTAAACAAAAACAGGACGCTAAAGGTAATAGTGATATGCATGATACATAACCCTTCATTAACAATAGTGAAAACCATCGTGTTGAACAGGAAAAAATGAAGAGAGAAGAGAGACAGAGAGGGAGAGAGGTAGGAAGAGAGAGAGAGGAGAGAGAGAGAGAGGGAGGGAGAGAGAGAGGGGGAAAGAAAGAGAGAGAGAGAAGTATAAAATGTCTTGCAGGAGGATGGGAGAGCAACTGCGAACATTGGTAGTGGTGGGAAACATGCACATGTACATTGTTTGACTAAAATAATTTTGTAACCAGGGTGCCTAAATAAAGTAATTGTAAAAATATGGGAATTATATATACAATTCAAAAATTTGTGTCACACTAAAACAATTTCATCAGCCAAAAACGTTAAGTCAAAATGCATAGGTAATAAAAATCATGCTATGTCTTGGGTTACCAGATGATATTTTGTTTATTCGAGGGCCATATCCAGCATACTCCGGGTTTGTTCTTGACTCTGCACTTAAGAATCATTCTTGGTTGCAGTGGTGAAAGGGGTGTACTTTATATGACTGAAAAGCAACTACAAACACGTTTGTAATCATGATGCTCAAATAAACATATAAAAAAGAATCCTTTCTGGCAGTGCTTGAGGAGTCATATAGGGTGCTGGGGAGTGAGCTCAAGGTCAGCCTCATGGCAGGGCAAGCACCTTTGCTCTGATGAGTTCTTGATTTGTGAAATGAATATAAAAAGTGATGTATTTAGTTAAAAAGAAAACTTAGGGACCAGAGTGGTGGGGCAGCAGTAGGGCATTTGCCTTGCATGCGGCTGACCCAGGATGGACCTAGGTTCAATCCCTGTTGTCCCATATGATTCCCCAAGCCAGGAGCAATGTCTGAGCGCATAGCCAGGTAACCCCTGAGCATCACAATTACATCTTAGATATTACTTTATGAATAACAAAATAATATCCTTCGTGGTTTTAAATATGTTTGTGCCATGGCGTTGACTTCATTATATTTTAATTTTTAAGTAAAGAAGTATAGCTTTAAATATTTCTTTATTTCTATTCAGAAAGGGTAATTATAAATACATTTATAAATATTTACTTAAAATTTTATTGCTTTTTGCCAAAGACTGCCTGAAGACTCTAATTTTCCAGAGAGATGTCAATTCCTTTTTTATGGCTGAAAAGTAATAAATTAGCACATTACAAATTATAAATTTAATGTAATTTGCACATTATAATTTATTATATATAAATAATTTATATTGCTAAAATGACATATTTCTATACATATTTTTCTTATCTGTGAGCGTCAATATTTCTACTTTCTATGTTGTTATTGTTTTTGTTTGGGATCATACCTGACTGTGCCCAGGGCTCCTTTTTCTTAGTGTGCAATGGACTGAATGCAATACCAGGGATCCAATCAGAGTTAACCATGTGCAAAGTAAACATTTATCTGATGTACAATCTCACTCTTTTACTTTTCTAATAAGATTTTGATCTTTTATATAGTTTTTTAAATTAGGGTTCTTGGTTATTTTTCAAATAAATATTACCAAGTTCTACCTATTTTAACTTATTTACACTATTTAAACCTATTTAAACTATTTTATTTTAAATTCTACCTATTTTAACCTCTTGTATGTGTTTGTGGCCCTACTACATTTTTGTTACATTTTTTTCTAAAGAATTTTATATTATTTATTTATTTATTTTTTGTTGTTGTTGTTCCCCAATTCACAATACAGACCAGGCAAAGGGCCTGGGGTGAGGTGTATATGGGGTGCATTTACTGTACCTCCTCTTTCTATACAGTCAGTGTAAAGAACACAGCCTATGGTAAGAATTGGGAGGCCTTTTCTTTTCTTTTCTTTTCTTTTGATTATATATAAAATCCTTCACCAGTGCAACATTCCCATGACCAATATCCCAAGCTCACCACAGGGATCGTTTAGTGTAGTCACAGAAATAATTGCACTGAGAACTATCTTAGCAAAATGAGACTAAATGAGGGAAGTAGAAAGCCTGTCTAGAGTACAGACTGGTGTGGGGTGGGGAGGAAGAACACTTGGGATATTTATTTTTTTAATGATGAAATTTTATTACTGTGGGAACATACTTGTCTTTAATACCTAAAAACAACAACCTTTAGTAAGCTAAAGTAGTTCATAAGTGCAGTTTATATACATTTCCATTAAACAAATTCTAAAAGGCAAAAACTTTTATATTACGTTCTCATAGGTAATACAATTACATCAGTAAAGAATTTTTAATTAATTTTGACTTCTAAGAAAAGTTAAAAACTCAACTTGCAAGTCACTGACTCCTGGCTGTCTCACTAAACTTTGGTAAAGCAAGGAGAGAAAGTCAGGCATCCTCGTAAAAAGTGCGTTCACCTCTTTGCTGGACATACCTTGATTCATCAAGGAAACATCTCTGGCTTAGGACCGGTAAAATGTGCTATGAGCATGTAGGTCATTACCCTCTCAAAGGGATGTGGTCCCCATGCCTTTAGTCTACGAAGGGAAATTCCTGTTCAGTTCTATTATTACACTCAAAACTCATTCTGATGACACCTATTTATCAGCCTGCAGTAGGCTGCAAATTTTATTTAATTGAAAACATTGTGATATACAAAGTCCTTCATACTTGGGCTTCAGACATACAATGAATCAGAGCCAATCCCACCAGTAGTGTCGACCTCCATCTACCACTGTTCCCCCAGTGCATCCACACCACCACTGCCCCTCCCCCTAGACAGCCAGTATAACAGGCCCATTTTAAGTTTAGATTGTTAAAGTTAGGGTTTCTTGATTCCACTGTTGTTAATTTGGGATTAGATATTTTGTTCTGTCCTTTCTTAACATTCACTACCGATGACCCCGAGACCACTTGACCCGTGGTGCGCATCCTTTTATATTTTTTTATGGTTAGGGTTAAATAATAAAGATTTTATTAAAAAAAAAAAAGGAAAAAAAATTCTAGAGCGTAGAAAAGGCTATCTCCTTGCCCTCCACTATCACCTAAAAGTATTCCTTTCAGCAATTCCCATGTGGATTTCTGGATCCTAAGTTGTAGGAGTATAGATTTGTTTCACTGTAAGACTATACATTTGGGTAATTTGTTACAGCACCAAAAGACAGGCAGGCAGACAGGCAGAAAAATTGTGAATGCCAAGAGAGCAGTGGGACAGGCAGATGGCCAGTAGTTCCATGGGTAGTGAGAGAATGAAAGTGCAAAGGCAGGAAAACAGTCCAACAAATAGGGCATGGGAACAGTGAGAGCATGCAGTTTGAGCAGATCTCAAGAAATACAATAAGTGAGCCTTGGACGGACTGCGGTTCGATCCCCCGGCTCCCATATGGTCCCTCAAGCCAGGAGCAACTTCTGAGCGCATATCCAGGAGTAACCCCTGAGCGTTACCGGGTGTGGCCCAAAAACAAAACAAAACAAAACAAAAAAAACAATAAGTGGACAGGAGTAGGGCAAGCGTAGGTGGCAGTAGACTGTGTGATAGGCATTCCTGTCACCATACTTAGGTGAGTTTCTTGAGGTACAGGTGGATTCCATTCTTTGAATTCAGCACAAGTTTGGCATTGGGAATGGGAACTCTGGAGGAGTCAGGAGCCAGTTCAAAGTGGAGCAAGGTCAGTGCCACAGCCACCTTCATCTCATTCCTGGCAAACTGCTTCCCAGTGCAGTTTCTGGAGCCCCCTGAGAAGGGCAGGAATGCTTGGCTGTGTCGAGAAGCACTTGGAGCAAGCCGGGAAAGATCAAACACCTCTGGGTCAGGCCACACTTTTGGGTTATGATGAAGTGCATAAAAGGAGAGCGCCACTGAGAAACCTTTGGGTAAGGAGCGCCCATCAGGGAAGGTGACTGGTGTGCTGAGCTCTCTGCTCACACCGGGCACTGGAGGGTACATTCGCATTGCCTCCTTGATGCACATGGTGATGTAGGGCATCTTTTCCATGTGATCGCAGGTGATGGAGGTGCCATCTCCCAGCAGGCTCTGCAACTCCTCCCTGCACAGCTGCTGGTGCTCAGGGTTCAAGGCCAGAGCATAGAGGATCCAGGAGATGCCACTGGCTGTGGTGTCATGACCCTCAAACATGAAAGTGTCCACTTCTGCTTACAGGTCCTTGTCAGACAGGCTGCTCCCCTTCTCTGTCTTGGCAAAGAGCAGGATGTCCAGGAAATCCAGGTGTCTCTTCTTCTTAATCTTTTCTAGCTCGCCCTCATTCTGCAGTTGTGTCTTCCTCTGCTGAATCACGTGGTCTGTGTGCTCGTGGGCAACCTCACAAACCTTGGAGTTACTACGACCATTAAAGGACAGGCTGTATAGGAAGTCATTCTGGTGGAAGGCATCACTTACTCGGGAATAGAAGAAGCCCTTCAGTTTCTCGATGGCCTGAATGTAGGACTGGGACTTCCTGTCAGTCTGCATGCTGCTGCGATGACTGAAGGCACACTTCATGATGGTGCCCAGTGTCATCAAGGAGAGAGACTCAACAATCTCAATGGGGTCACTTCCATGGAACTTTGCCCATTTGTCCAGCATCACTCGCACAGAGTCAGCTGTAATTCCCACATAGGGTTTGAGGATGTCATAGTGGAAGGCTGGAGTCAGCATGTGCCGGTGCTGGAACCAGGTCTGCCCATTCAATAGGAGCAAACCGTACCCAATCCAGGGAGCAGCCAATCTATAGGGAATAGTAGACTTGGATCCTGACCTTCTTCAGATTGGTCTTGGGAAGAGTTCTTGCTTTGGGGGTACTTTTAGAGCTAAGTCCGTTTTCAAGTAACAGTCCATATTAGGAAGAGTTGGTAAGGAGGGACGCACAGCATGAGTCAGCAGGGGAGTTGGTTGGCTCTTCTTGCCGGGGACGAGGTGTGGGTTTGACTGCGTGTCCCTTCACTTGGGTGCTGGGTACTAGTTCATTGGGGTAGAAAGTCAGTCTTGATGCCTAATGGATTAAGAACTGAGGGTGAAGAGTTTTAATAAGGTGGGAAATCTGGATGGGGTTGAGGGGTGCAGGGATAGTCGGATATCCAAAGGGGGGAAAGGGGAAAGTATATAGAAGGGGGCAGGAAAGAAGAAAAGAGAAAAAAGAAAAGGAGAAGAGAAAAAAAAGAAGAAAGTAGTGAGAAGAGAGGAGAAAATAGCAAGGGAATGCTCGTTTGCTTGAATGTGTTCAATGAGTAGGGCCTGTAGTATAAGTCTGTAGGTTACTGTTGCTGCTTCGGTGGTCTGGCTCGTCAAGTGCTACAAGTCCTAAAAGAAGGTATAACCTAGAGATAAAGTGTATGTTAAAGAGTTTTCTCGGGATATTCTCTTAGTGCAAGCTGGGTGCAAGTGCAAGTGTGACACGAGATACCATACCTTTTATATTTTTTTCTCCTCTTTCAGAATTCAGTTTCTTTTTTTCACCTTTTTTTATATAATAATATCTTTATTTAAGCAGCATGATTACAACATGTTTATAGTTGGGTTTCAGTTATAGAAAGGAATCCCTTCCCCACTGCAACTTTCCCACCACCATTGTCCCCATCTCCCTCCTCCCCAATACCCTGCCTATATTCCAAGTAAGAATAAATAAAATGTAGAAAATATTTTCTGTAGAAATTCAATGATATTCATAGAGAACACAAAAGGAGTTAGCAAAAAATTAGTATAATTAATTCAATTAAATAGTTCAGTAAGATGACCAGCTAAAGTTAAATCTAATAATATATCATCAAAAACAGTAGAAATCAAATGACATTTTAATAATTTATGCTAATGAAGTTCAATGCATTTTCAGAAGCTAAAATATAGAAATGTATGATCTCTACAGATGTAATCAAACACTTTTTTGAAAGTCACGAAGAAAGCTTACATAAGTGAATGTTATTTTGACTATTATGTAAAATAAATAATCTAGGGGGAGACTTCAGAGATAATGTTGGTACATGTGGAAGCAGTTCAAGTCACTATAGTGCTTCATATATTATGATGATCGAGAATTTTAGTCTTATTTTTTAAAATACAATAAATGCAAAAAAATAAAATTTTGGGTCTGACTTAATTTGTATATTATCTTTTCAGTGTTATCTACTAGTTCATACAAAATAGTGTAGCAAATTAAATTCTTGTACCTGTTCAACCTTATGTATGTAGGATTTTTTTTTAGTTTGGTTTTTTGGGCCACACCTGGTGACACTCAGGGGTTACTTCTGGCTATCTGCTCAGAAATTGCTCCTAACTTGGGGGACCATGGGATGCCAGAGATCAAACCCAGGTCCGTCCTGGTCAGCCGAGTACAAGGAAATGCACTACTTTTGTGTTATCACTTCACCCCTGTATGTAGGATTTTTAAATATTTAAGAGACAGTAAGTAATTGAGGAGGTAAAATACATCCCTTGCAAAGCCCTGAAGGTGATACCTGGAAGCTCTGGGATGGGACTGTCCCAAGAAGTTATAAACATTCCTGGGATAACCCATATCAAATTTTTAAAATTTTTTTAAATATTTATACTTCCTGGTTTTTTTTTAGAAGGCAAGTGAGCTTGTAGTAGCAAAAAATAATTTCCACAGTGGCAACTCTGTGTGGAATAAAAGGATTACAGAGGTCAGTACACAGGGGATCTGATGATAAGCATAAAGTTGATTTTTTCCAAGTGATTATAGATAACATGGGTATTTATTATGTTATCATGTTTTGCTATTTCATGTGTTCAAATATAGAATGATTTAATTTGAAAGGAACTCATAACCATTTATATGAAGCAAAAGAAAAGACTGGGGGAATTCTTTTTAAATTTAAGCTCCAAAATTTAAATTTAAATTTAAATTTAAGCTCATCAAAATAATAAAGTTTTACAAAACAAAGGCAGCTTTGTGTAATAGTAAGAAAAACACTGTCTCAATTAATGATAATATAAAAAATGTATAGGTTTTCACTTATTTCTTTCTACTAGAATATAAATTTACTATGCCAGATTTTTGTTTATATTGGTCCTTTGTTATATCCAAAGTTATTATGTTGCTGTTTGGCACAGTTTAGTAAAAAATATTTGTGATATGATGAATGATTCTGTGTGTATATAAAACAAATATATTTTTTTCATTTATTTTGCTATTAATTTGTTCAAGAATTCTCTCATAAAGCATTTATTTCTCTGACCATTTTTTCTGCCATTGAGGGTAAGGTATAGTTACCTTTTTTGTTATTCTTTTGTTTTTGTTTTGTTTTGTCATTAGGGCTGTTATGCCCCACTCTATTCAGGGCTTACTCTCGGCTCTGCTGTCAGGTCTATAAGTGGTGCCAGGGATCTAACTGAAATTGGCTGCATGTAAGGTGCCTGTGTTCACATTATTATCTATTATTATCTTTGAGAATAAATCATATCTGATTAGATATATGGCCCTTAAACATTTTATAAAAGCCATCGGTGTAATTAACTTAGATACCCGTGTTTTGCAATGGAATGTTATATATAATAAAAGCTCTTACAAATTTTCCCTATGCTTCAATTGTTTTTCAAATAAAACTTTTCTTTTTTTATATTTATATTTATTTATTTTAAATATAAATCTTTGTTTATGCGCCATGATTACAAGCATGACTGTAGTTGGGTTTCAGTTATACATAGAATACCCCCTTCACCAGTGCAACATTCCCATCCCCCACCCCTCCCTGCATTCGTGACATGCATTTCACTTCTCTCATTTTTTAACTTTGCCATGCTAGTTGTTAGTCTAGTTATTTCCCTAATAGAGTTCACCACTCTTTGTGGTGAGCTTCAAATCACTTTTTGTGGTGAGCTTCAAATTGGGAGCCGGTCCTTCCAGCCCTTAACTCTATTGGCTCTGGATCTTATTACATAAATGTCTTATTATGTCTTTAAATTTTCTTAAAACCCAGAGATAAGTGAGACTATTCTGTGTCTATCTCTCTCTCTCTCTGACTAATTTTACTCAATATAATAGATTCCTATGTACAATCCACGTATAGGAAATTTCATGACTTTATTTCTCCTGATGGCTGCATATATTCATTGTGTATATGTATCACTGACTCTTTAGCCCCACGTACACTCCTGGGGTCTCAAACTCAATTAACTGGGGGGCCGCAGGAGGCAAGTCGGGGTGAGGCAAGGGCCAGCATAAGGGATTTTGCTTACCGAATATTCGCAATAAAAAATAACGCACTAGTAAGAAAAAAATCGCAAAAAAATCACATTAAACATTTGCATATACTCTGAATGGAACTGCTCGGGGTATGCGAATGTTTAATGCGATTTTTTCTTACTAACGTGATTTTTATTGCGATTATTCAGTAAGCGATAAATCGCCAATACTGCGATATTTGAAGGCCGGCTGTGGGCCATAAAATGTTGTATGGAGGGCCGCAAACGGCCCGCGGGCCGCGAGTTTGAGACCCCTGCTTTAGCCATTCATCTGTTGAAGGGCATCTTGATTGTTTCCAGAGTCTGGCTATTGTAAATAGTGCTGCAATGAATATAGGTGTGAGGAAGGGATTTTTGAATTGTATTTTTGTGTCCCTAGGAGTAGAATAGCTGGGTCATATGGGAGTTCAATTTCCAGTTTTTTGAGGAATTTCCATATTGTTATGGGGATTTATCACTAATAAAGCAGTCTAATATTATTTCATATTTTTCTGAATTTTCTTCTGTGTGACTCTTATTAGTGCTAGATTACGTTTGACTCCTTCCAGGAGTTTACTGTGTTTTTCTGCCCTAAATACTACCTAGTGCCAAATCTTCACATGGCAAAAATTGCTCTATAAACCTTGTGACAATTTAGTAAATTTTTCTTAAATTGTCTTTCCCTACATCATGAAACATAAATAAGATTCTTTGGTCTCATTTTTTTAATTTGTCTATCATGCATTGTTCATAAGTTGAAAACCTTGGTGTTGGTGTAATTCGTTTAGGTAATCTATTATTTCATTGACAATAAAAAGCTTTGGAGTATTTTGGCTTTTTTACAGGGAACACATAGCCCCACTTCAAATAGGCTTCAAGTCTTTATTACTGTCACATGCCTACCTCATTAAAGCCCACACGGATTTACTGAAAATGGTTTCTTTTCCAATGATAGCTTTTAGTCTCAGTCTTCATTCTGGTTTCAAACTTCATTCATTAATTGTTCATTTGGATATTTATTTTCTTCAAAATTCATCTGTAAAATTGATATATCAATATATCCAGGCCTCTAGTTTTTTATTGTCTGAAAGTTTATAATGTTTCTTGCTTATCCTATTTCTAGAAATGGAGGCCTTCTAAGATAAATATTTATTTTCTGTAATCTCACATAGCTTCTTAGGCCAAGAGAATTCCCTTTCAAATTTCCCCAATACTTACTGTGCCTATGCAAGAAAAAAAGGCAAAAAAAAAAAAAAGCACAAACTTCGCCACAGGCAGCCCTCCTTTTTTTTTCCTTTTTGTGTTGTTGTTTAGTAGTTGTTTTTGTGGCTGTGTATTCTGTCTTTGCTTCTTCTTCATTTTTCTCTTCCCCCCTTTTTAAATTGATATTGATAGCACCTAGATGGATTCCTCCCAGCTTTTTATTTTCCAACAGAACCACAGAACTTGAATCATTTATTCTTCCTCCTAAATTAAGGGGAAATAAAAGAAAGTGTATGGTACCAGGAGCAAACAGTCACATGAACATTGAGTGGAAATAAATAATGGTCAGGCCTAAATACCAAACCCAAAGTCAACAACAACAGAATCAAGATCTACAACAAGTTATATCAAAGGGAACCCATTACACTAGCAGTCCAGGGGGCAAAAGGGGAAAGTATCAGATGCATGCTGGGAACAGGGGCAAAGGGAGGTCAACACTGGTGGTGGGAATGGCCCTAATTCACTGTCACTATGTACCTTAAATATAACTGTGAAAGACTTGTAATTCACATGGGTCTCAATAAAATTTATTAAAAAAGTAATATATTCTGCCTTGTATTTTATTACTATATATCTTTGCATACCTATGCATTGGTCTAGTTTAAAAACACATGAACAAAAGCTAACTTAAATCCCCCAATTTTCCCTTTGACTTGCTAGTTTTAACCAAGAGGATAGAGAAGTGAAGGTTTGCATCTATTTCTAAAATGTTAACTCACGCTTTATAATTCTTCGTTAAGCTTTTTATCTGAATATTCTGCTCTGTCATTCAAATGGCACTGGAAATCAAATAGCTAAAGATTAGATCAAAATGTAAAAAGCAGAAGAAAAATTCTTTATTCCTTTAAAATATTTAAGCTCTGTACTATCCAAAAATCTGACCAAGAATAAAACCAAGTTTGCATTGATAGCCTGAAGGCAAAATATCCTATTATATATGCTACACAACCAGGCTGCAGTTTAGATATTTTATTCATTTCTTACAAAGAAATTTTATTATCATCCCATAAATGTTTTAATATATTTTTATATATTTTATATAAGTGTTTATATAGATAGCTAGACATATTGTCAACCACATATTTACTGTGCTTATGCTGAGAGGTTTTTCGTTCCCGAGATAGAATCCTTTTCAACGCAACCTGCATTATTTTTTAAAAGCTGAACAAGCAACCGACAGGCATTTGTTAAGCAACAAGAGTACCTCAACAGACTGGGACTTAAGCCATTGACGTCAGAGTACATTAGCCAAAACATTTTCCCCTCCTCCATAGTCCTAAACTGTAAACACCCAGCTCCTATGCAATTAGCCTGACTACTTTGGAGCTTGGAGCAAGTGAATGTGAAATGCACTCCCCCGACATGCCTGCTAGGTTGCCAGAAAAGAGCTCAGTCCTATAACGAATCTACAGAATTGTCCATGTTTAGTTATTTCACAGCATGCAACAGGAGATTTAAAAATAAACAATGTAAGAGCTGAACATAGGTAGAGGATTAGTTAGAGAACAAAAAGACATGGAAGAGTGTTTCTACATTTATAAATAAGCATAAGACATTCATTCCCCATGTTCTTGTGTCTATTATCATTATATCAGCTTTAACATTTCAGATATTTTAATTTAAAAGATAATATATTTTGTTGCTTTAGAGAGTGTATCATCATTTTTTTCTAAAGGTCTTTTGTTCATAATGTTAACTCTCTACAGGGAACCCAAAATGGAAAATTCTTCACTTGTGGTTTGTTGCAATACAATACAGATGACAACAAACTTGCAGATGGGCTCCTTAACCCATCAAAAATTCAGTAGGAAATTGGAAACCTAGAGGTGCTCTTTTAAAGATAGAGATTAATCCTGAACACTACCCAGCATGGCTAAATTACAAAAACAGAAAAAAAAATTAAAAAACAACATTGTCAACGATTGGTTAGTACTTGGACATAACTATCTTTGACATCACAAAGGTTTAAATCTTTGTCTAAACTCAATGTGTCTTGTGTTTCTGAATTTTAATACCTTCATCTCATTACTACTTCTTAAATTGTTTACTCAAGTTTTCTTTCCTAATTTCCCCTTATCATTTCATATATACCCTTGGATTAGAAAACTTTATTAACATGCATTAGGATAGGGTAACGTATAAAGGTGAGAATGAATAGGTGAACTAGAGATGATATAGGACTGTGGTGATAGAGTCTTGAGCAGTTTGAAGGCAGGGATGTGCAGTAGCTTTGAGCATCACCCCATACTATTGTACCTATGTTACCTTACTCATAATTTAAAATTATCTTATTAAAATAATAAAATATAATATCCCTGTCTAGAAATTAGGGAGATAGGTCAATACATTGGATGTATGTGTTGCAGTTGAAAGGCCCCAAGTTCAATTCCCAGAACTAGTTGCTTTATATCCTAGCACAGACAGCTGTAGTTCTCTTGGCTCAAGCCACATCAAAAAGCCCTAGCATTAAACTCATATGGCATGTGAAGCATTACCAGGAGTGGCCCCATGCTCCTGGAAGCCCCCAAGGTGAACACAGTCTGAAATTAAGAACTTATTTGCAAATATGTCCAAGTTCTCTGAAGAAATTTACATATCCACACACTCTAAATGCACTTATAATAGAGGAATGAATGATCACTCCCTTAAGAGCAAGTTTGGCTATCATCCCATGTCAGATTCCAGGACTATATGTGAAAAAACAAAAAAAGGCCATATTTATAAAAATTATAAAAATTTGACCAAATAATACACCTACATAAAACTAAATGTTATTATACCTGAAAAGATAATTCAATGTATTTTTAAAGGAAAGACTTATTTTAAACATTTCAAAATCTTAAGAAAGTGGAAAATTTTGAGGCCTAAACACGTTCCTGCTCTTGATCTTTTTCCAATAAAGAGCTGTTTTGGAAAATTTGAGTAACATCTATGTAGGGCTTTGAAATATATAGTGAGCCAAAACAAAAGTGAACAGGGAGGGCAATATGATGATTCAAAGCATATTTTTTAAATGACATTTTAAGTGGAATTATTTCTCTCAATGGAACATTTTTTTATAGTTGTCTTATATTGTGACACAAATTATAATACAAAACAACAAAGCTTCTCTTATTGTAAATGTGCATTTAAAAGTATGTAAGAGCTTTTTATCCAGATTACAAGCATAATTAGTTATTTACTATAGGAATATTTCTATTTGAACAGAAAATTTATGTAAATTATGTAAATTTATGTAACTTTCCCACATATTATTAACATAACAATGATTACTTATTATTTAGTAAATTATTAACTGATTACTATACCAGTAGAAATTTTCAGGAATATTTTCTTTTTTTTTTTTTTTGGTGGTTTTTGGGTCACACCCAGCACTGCTCAGGGGTTTTTTCCTGGCTCCGTGCTCAGAAATTGCTCCTGGCAGGCACGGGGGACCATATGGGATGCTGGGATTGAACGGATGACCTTCTGCATGAAAGGTAAACGCCTTACCTCCATGCTATCTCTCCAGCCCCAGGAATATTTTCAATGAATTAAATGTTTCATATTTAAGCATTTTATCAAGAGAAAAATTATATTACACCTTGAACAACATGCTGATTATATTTCTTTTCAATCAAAATACAAATATTCATATAACATATACCCACTATTAGGTCTCTTGGCAATCTTATGTAAAGGACTAAGGAGATCTAAGTTTTCTGGCTTTAGTGCTCACTATAAACTTATGATGTGAATAGCACGGGAATCCAAATTGATCCTATCACAATTGGTCAATGAAACCAAAGGAAACAGATGTATACCGTTCCAACTTTATTCCAGTAAGCCCTTTACCAAAGAACTCTATCTGGAGCTGGGACAATAGAAGAGCAGTCGGGCATTTGCCTTGCATGCGACTGACCCCAGAAATGGATCTGGATCTAATTCCTAGCAACCCGAATGGTCCCCTGAGCCAGGAGCGATTTCTGAGTGCATAGCCAGGAGGAACCCCTGAGCATCACCTGGTGTGGCCTCCTAGACCCCCCAAAAAACCTCTATCATGATGCATTATCAATTATAATAAACAGAAAAATAGTTTACATGTATATTTTATCTGAATTATAATTTACCCCCTTTTAAAAAAATCTATCTTAACACTACAAAACTATGTCTAGAGGCAAAATATGAAAGTCCCATCACTATTATAAAACACTAGAGAGGCTATCATGTTCATTATTTATTGTTTTTCTTTTAAAATTAATTCTTATGATCAGATAATAGTTTAAACATACCTATGTTTTCACCAATATTTGAAAAATAATAATAACTTTTCTATTTTTCCCCACCTTAATAAATATTATAAAGTTGAAGTTCTCTCTGTTCACTGCCTTTTCCCTAGCCATTAACATTCACTAGCCTGTGTTTGAGCCAGAGTTAACAGTGTCTACCTCTGGATGTTATGACTTCAAATTGTCCTTAAGTCATAGGGATCATGTTCCACACATATTGTACAATCATTAACTTCATGCAATGATGTTAGCTAAGATCCCATCTTTCATGGTAATATTTTCTCTCCATTGAGTGAAACGAAGTCAGTCCTATGCAGCCTATAATGTCTTACCTTTGGCTGTTTTCTCATACTAGTCCTCCATTTAACTATTTATAATGATAAACATTTAATTATTTCTGAGCAGAAACTGAAGCTATGTCCTAATTCGTCCTGACTTGCAATTAGGCCCCTCTGATAAAACTTATTATTCAGCTCTGGCAAACTACTATTACTGCTAACGTCCCCAATTTTCTAATAATCAATTCCAATTTTTCAGTGCTTAAGTAAAATTTTATTTTCACATATCTAACATTAATCTATCACCAAATCCTGTTGGCTTTATATGGAGGGAGAGTGTGTGTCTGTATATAAATCATTACTAAAAGTAAATGACTTTTTCTTTACATTTCGTTAACTCCTCAACACATATTTTATGCTCTATAACTATTTAATAAATACATATTATCTTTCCTAGCTGTTCAATATGTATTTTTAATTAAGTTTTTTTTCTTTCTAAGCTTTCTTCTTTTAAAATGCATCTTAATTCTTCATATAATAGAAATATTTTAGGTCAAGAACAGGATGGAAGCACATACTAAAACCTCCGGCCACACTACAACAACAGAAACAAAAATCATAGAAAATTATCTTTTACAAATGTCAAAAATGAATGTATGAGGAAGACAGAGAGGGGAAGAGAAAGCAAGTTAATATGGCATATAATATTAGAAATGCTAGACGATACACCAAGGGCAAAGGAGATTTAAAAAGATGAAGATGGACAAAAGCACTGTAACAGTAAAGCATTACATAGTTTAGAGAAAAGAGAAGAAACACACAAGTGAGACTGACTAGGAGTGCTGAGTGATGTATGAGAACCCAAATGTCTGAGAAGCAAAGCAAAAAATGTTCTAATAGTTACTACAGGTGAAGTCACATCCAAGCATACGGAGTGTCCTCAGATTTCTACCTGATGCATAGTTGGAGGACCAGGGTCACACTCCATGGTACTAAAGCACCATCTGGATTTACTTGAGTAGCTTTGTGATCATGTCGGGATGGTGGTGGGGGTGAAATCAAGACCTTGTACAAAGATAGAACCTATGTTATACTTATTGAGTTATCTTTCCCAGTACCCAAGAAAGTGCTTTAAAATTTCGGAGATGTGGTCCTTTGTTTTCTGTTCCTCTTTTAGGGGGGTGTAGGGACCTGATGCTCATCCTAATGGGACTTGAGGACTACATGAAGTGCTAGGGCAAACCCTGCATGTAAAAGGCAAGTGCTCTACCCATTGTACTTCCATTCATGTCAAAGATAGTACAGTGGGTAGAGCCCTTGCTTTGCAAACAACTGATCTAGGTTAGAGCTCTGTAGCCCCAAGCTTGCTAGGAGTGAACCATGAACCCAAACAGAAATAAAATAAAATAAATCAAAGAATATGGAGATCTTTAACTTTAAGGAAAGAATAAAGACTGTAGACAAGAATACTATTCATCTTAGAGAATATAGGTTCAGAACTTATAGGTTCAGCATTTCCGAGTTTAATTTTACCAGGATAGGAATTTGAAAGGTAAATAATATATGCAGAGCAAGAAACTTAAAAGTGTGTTTAAAAAATTAATGTAATAATAAACCTTTGAGGGGCTGGAGAGATAGCATGGAGGTAAGGCATTTGCCTTTCATGCGGAAGGTCATCGGTTAGAATCCTGGCATCCATATGGTCCCCTGAGCATGCCAGGAGCAATTTCTGAGCGGGGAGCCAGGAGTAATCCCTGAGCGCTGCCGGGTGTGACCCAAACCCCCCCCAAAAAAAAGTAAACATTGGAAAGGGATACAGTGAACTGAAATACTAGATGTATTTGTTGAAGAATAGGATACTGAAAACTGATTTAGAAAAGGAATTTGTTGGTAGTAATAAAGTCTTGGATGTGATTATATGAGTGGAACCATGGCAGATAGAACTGTTGGAAGTCAGGTGATCGAAAAAAATGCTATGACAGAAAGAATTATCAGGGTAAATATGAAAATGAGCCTAGCACCATCTCATGAAATGAATGTAATTCAATATCACAAGTTTGGAAAGTAGGTTGCATAACTATACATGACTGTTCAATACTCAAAGTTTAGAAGAGTTATTAATAACCTATCAGTTAAGTTATTAGTAGATAATCTAAAACAACGTTTTCCATCCAATTTGGACATTGATAGAAATGTCCTATATTTTTTACATGTGGTCAATGGTTACGATATTAATGGCAAAGCAATGAGAGAATAAAAAGATTTACCTTATCATTAGGATCAATAGTAAAAGAATAGAAAAAGAAAAGTTAGATTTTTAGAAGCATATAAAGAAAGCAGTATCAGATAAGACTAAGTAATACTGAATACAGATATATGGAGACCAAATATATATATTTTCTTTCTTTAATTTTTGTGAGTTCCAGAAGATAACATAAAAAGTTTTATGAAATGAAGAGGGAGAAGAAAATATGGGGAAAATGATGTATGCATTATTATTTATATGTATATTATAATTGGTGTGGGCCTTTTGATGATAAAGTAAATTTGCATTAATTTCTTGTTCTTTGGAGATAACAAAACTATGTTTAACACAAGTTGACATTTAATATATATTTATCAAAAAAGTAAAAATATGAAATCTAATATTTTAGGAAAGTTATTTTTTATAAAAAAGGGGTTTGTTCACTTTCTGTTCCCTTGTCTTTTTAAGTTTCTTAAACATCTTCAATATTTCCTCTTTAAGGGATAGGCATACAATGAGCACACTAACATGTGGGATATAAAAAAAGAAAGTATAATAATAATATTCAAAGAGAATAGAGGCAAGGGCCAGGAAATTTGGTTCAATGTAAGAATTTGCCAAAGGAATCACTAGGACAATGATATTTGGGAATGATCACTCTGGGCAACAACTGAGTACTGAAAAGAGATAACGTGATATGCATGATACCCTTTCAGTAACAATACTGAAAACTCAGTGTCTAGGAGAGAAAGAGAGTGAAAGAGTTTGTAAAATGCCTGTTTGACACAGAGAGGAAGGCAAAAGGGACACTGGGTACATTGGTGGGAAGAAATGCACACTGGGTTAAAGGATGAGTGTTGGAAATTGTATGACTGAAACTAAATCACAAACAACTTTGTAACTGATTTCACAGTGCTTAAATTAAAGAATTTACTTAAAAAAATAAAGTCCTTATCAGTTAGGTCAAATAAGTAGTTACTACTGTTTGAGTCTTTACAGTTATTACCTTGTTTCACCAAGCATGGTGGGGTTTTGTGTTGCTTTCTCATTGTAACTTTTGTACTTTTGTGTGGATCGGAGACTAGAATTATAATGTCAGTATATTTTCTGACAGATATGATGATGTAATGAAATGTACAGCCATGTTAGTTAGCAGCTGCACATTTGGGGAGTTCCTGACTAAGTGTCAAAATAGCACATCCCTAAGTGCAGCTTCATAACTTGGAGTTAATAGAGCCAGTAAAGGGGCTTTTATATCCTAGCTGAGGTCTTCTGAGGTCTTTGGGGACATAACTAGGCTGACTGGCACATTTTGGCGGTGTATGGGTTGGGTTGAGGGAAGTCCAGACCTGAAATTAAGAAAACAAAGCTATATTACAGCGTTAATATTAGTCATTATTCACATTTACCCTTAAAAATAAGTAGAGAGACAGGAGACAGGAGAGTTCGTACCACACTCTGTGGTAGTCAAGTCTCCCTCCTGGCATTATATTCAAGGTTTCTTTCTGAATGTGGCTCCGGGGACCATGTTCGCTGCCAGGGATCAAATTCAGGTCAGTTGCATGCAAATTAAACAACTTATCTTCTAGGTGATCTGCCATTTCCACATTTACTCGCTTCAATACATTTTTCATATTTAACAAATGATATTGTTCTGTTAAACTCTGGTGCACAGTCAGGACATACTTCATTCCACATTTAGTTCAGCATTACTCACAGTGAATCTCAAGATAAAGCTCAGTGGAGCATTTTCACAGAAACAGGATTTAGAAAGTTTTGCCTAGACTAAGCAATGAACCAGAATAACAAGTTGATTTTAGATCATCAGCCTTAACAACCTCAAGAATTATATTTGTGGATTACTCATTCTTGAAATAAGATTCATGTTAATACATATGATTCAGGTACTTTTAAATATTATTACCATCAAAAATATAGAGGGTAGAGTGGTTATTTTGTATGTAATCAACCTGGTTTGAGTCCCTGGAATGCCATTTGGTCCCTTGAGCTCCTAAAGGAGTGATTCTTTTGAGCACAGAACTCGGTTTAAGTCCTGAGCAATGCTATATGTGGCCCCCAAACTTTATATATATATATATATATATATATATATATATATATATATATATATATATTCATATGTATAACATAGAATTGTATGATTTTATCTCCTCTTATAGCTGAGTAGTATTTCATTGTGCTACATATGTACAATTTCTTTATCCAGTCATTTATCCTTAGATTCTTGGACTATTTCCAGTTCTTGGTTATTGTGAATAATGCTGCATAGAATATAGAAAAAATACCTTTTTTAAATAGTGTGTGGCCATTGGAAAACTAAACTAAATTAGACAACTGAACAAGAACTAGAAATACTAAGTCATATAAAAACTCAATTGTTTTTGTTTCTTGTTTGTTTGTTTGAGAAGCAATATTGTTTTCCAAAGAGACTTTCTTTATCCTACACACATCCACTGTAATACTGATTGTTTTTGTTCTTTTCGATGTGCACCAATATCACTAATATGAATCAATATCTCATTGTTTTGATTTCCTTTTCCCTGGTGATAAATAAATGTAGAATTTCTGTTCACTTTTTCTCACCATGGCTTTTTTTGTTTTGTTTTTGTTTTTGGGCCACACCCGGTGACACTCAGGGGTTACTCCTGGCTATGCACTCAGAAATCACTCCTGGCTTGGGATACCATATAGGAAGCCAGGGGATTGTCTGCCTTATAAGGCAGATGCCTTATTGCTTGCGCCATCCCTTCGGCCCTTTCTTCCCATGTTTTAATAAAGTTGTCATTGCTGATATTTCTTATAACTGTTTTATATATCTTGCATATTAGCCTTTCTTTCTTAGACGAGTGGTGGATAAATATTTTATTCCACTCTGTAGGATGTCTGTTTATCATATTGATCGTTTCTTTTGAGTTGCAGAAGCCTCTCAATTTGATGTAGTCTTATTTATTTATTTTTGTTTCTATTTGCTTGGTCTATGGCATCAATTCATTGAAGATGCAGCTACATTTAATTTTTTGAAAGCTTCTATTTTTTCTCAGTATAATTAATAGAATTATTGATACAGTTTTTAAACTCATGTCTGCTATAAAAAATTTTAATCAATCTTGAACACAATTTCTTTTTTTTTTTGGCCACACCCAGTGACACTCAGGGGTTACTCCTGTCTATGCACTCAGAAATCGCTCCTGGCTTAGGGGACCATATGGGATGCAGGAGTTTGAACTGCGACCCGTCTTAGGCTAGCATGAGCAAGGCAGATGCCTTACTGCTTGTGCCACCCCTCTGGCCCCTTGTACAGACTTTTGTATAAAATGTGAATTATGGGTCTGAGTTCATTTTTTCAGTTGCTGACCACCAGTTTTCCAAAAACTATTTGTTGCAGAGGCTTTTCTATCTCTGGTTTGTTTCCAAGATCCTATATTGAATATTATACTTCCAAAAACATGAGAATTTGTCTCTAGAATCTCAACTCTATTTCCTTATTCTGAAACTATTACTTTTTCATATCACACCCGCCTGATTAATATAACATAAAGTATTTATTTAAATTGGGTAAAATAAATCCCCCTAGAATTTCTTTGTCTAATAGAAAGTTTTACTATCTCATACAATACAATTTTTTGCTTTTGGGATATACCTGGCTATACTCAGGATTATTCTTAGATCTGCACTTAGGGATCATACCTGGTAGTATCAAGGAGGCAAATAAATGTCAGAGATAAAGTCTGGCCTGCTGCATGCACCTATTCACTGTATTGTCTTTCTGGCCCCACACCATACAAATTTTAGTTGCCTTTCATCTGTCTCTAAGAAATGTCACAGGAAAATTTAGAGCAACTACATTGAATATACATAGTGCTTTGGGTAGACGTGTCCTTTTGACAATATTTATCCTTCCAATCCATGACCAAGAAATGTAGAGCCACTTCTTTATGTTTCATTATATTTTAATGACATAATTTTATTTATGAGTTCTTCACCTTAATAGTTATGCTGATTACAAGGTATTTAATTTTAAGGTACAATAGTGAATGGTATTATTTTCAATTTATCTCTCTCTTTTACTTCATAATATATAAAATACCACAGGGTCAGATCCATAGCATGATAGGGGGACACTTGCCTTGTATGTAGCCAACCCAGTTTCAATTCTCAGCATCTCATATGGTCCTTCAAGTGTGCCAGGAGTGATTACTGAGCACAGAACAAGAAGTAATTTCTGAGCATTGCTGAGTGTCCAAAACAAAAAAAGTGTCAAATAGTTCTGTGTATTTATTTTATAGCCTAGCATTTCTGTAAAAGTTTGTTTTTTCTAGGTGTTATTTTTGTAGGTTTTTGGGTTTTGTAAGTATAGCATCAGATCATCTAAATGGTGTTAATTTGATTTCTTCTCTTTCAACTATATCTTAATATTTTTCTTGTCTAGTTATTATGACAAGAACTTGTAGTGTGATGTTGAGAGGTAAGAATGAGAAACCTTTTTTGTTTCTAAGTTTAGAAAAAAAGTCTTTTAGTTTTTCATTACAATGTTACCTATGTGCTTGTGAATTATATTTTTAAAAATACAGAGTAAATATCCTTCTATTTCAAATTTAGAAGTGTTTTAATTTATCAAATTGCACTCACCACCCTTTGTGGTAAGATTCATATTATGAGCCAGTCCTTTCAGCCCTAAGCTCTATTGTCTCTGGGTTTTGTTACAATAATGTCTTTTATTCTTTGTAAAACCCATAGATGAGTGAGATATTCTGTGTCTATCTCACTCCCTCTGCCTTATTACACTCAGCATAATAGATTCCATTTACATCCATGTATAGAAATATTTCCTGATTTCGTCTCTTCTGATGGCAGCATAGTTTTCCACTGTATAGATGTGCCACATTTTCTGTAGTCACTCATCTGTTGTTGGCCATCTGGGTTGTTTCCAGATTCTGGCTATTGTAAATAGCTTTGCAGTAAATATAGGTATGCAGAAGGAATTTTTGTACTGTGTTTTTGTATTCCAAGGGTATATCCCTATGAGTGGGATAGCTGGTTCATATGGGAGCTCCGTGTCCAGTTTTATGAGGTATCTCCATATTGTTTTCCATAAAACTGGAGTAAACTGCATTCCCACCAGTAGTGAATGAGAGTTCCTTTCTCTTTAGATCCCTGCCAGTACTAATTGTTCTTATTCTTTGTGATGTGTTCCATTCTCTGTAGCTTAACATGGTATCTCATTGTTGTTTTTATTTGCAAATCCTTTATGATTAGTGATGGGGAGCATTTTTTTCATGTGTCTTTTGTCCTTTTATAGTTCTTCTTTGAGGAATTATCTTTTCATTTCTTCTCCCCATTTATTGATGGAATAAGATGTTCTTTTTTTTTGTTAAGTTCTGTCAGTACCTTGTATAGCTTAGATATTAGCCCCTTATCTTACAGGTATTGGGTGAATAGTTTCTCCCATTTTGTGGGTGACCTTTGAATCTTAGTCACTATTTTC
This sequence comes from Suncus etruscus, assembly GCF_024139225.1. Lineage (NCBI taxonomy): Eukaryota > Metazoa > Chordata > Mammalia > Eulipotyphla > Soricidae > Suncus > Suncus etruscus. The sequence continues at coordinate 3,654,474 of NC_064862.1, read as the reverse complement.
CTTTTTTTTTTTTTTTACCCTTTTATTTTATTTTATTTTTTTTATTTAAACACCTTGATTACATACATGATTGTGTTTGGGTTTCAGTCATAAAAGGAACACCACCCATCACCAGTGCAACATTCCCATCACCCAACTCCCAAATCTTCCTCCTCCCCACCCAACCCCCGCCTGGACCCTAAACAGGCTCTCCATTTCCCTCATACATTCTCAATATTAGGACAGTTCAAAATGTAGAAGTCAGAAGCTTCTCAGATTAACATAGTCCCATGTGTTTATCTCCACTTTCACTAGTTTGGAGAATGATGTTTCCTCCTTGAAGATGCCTTTAGTCTCAAGATCATAGAGTGTTTTACCTACCTGTTCTTCTATATACCTTATGATTTGGGGTATGATATTATCTTTAATCCATTTGAATTTGATCTTTGTGCATGTTATTAGATGGAGGTCTGAGTTTGCTTTTTTGCATGTGGCTGACCAGTTGTCCCCAAACCAATTGTTGAAGAGGTTTTCCTTGCTTCTTTTATAATTTCTTGCCCCTTTATAAAAAATTAATTGATTAAATGTCAGGGGAACATTCCTAAATATTCAAGTCTATTCCATTTATCTGAGGGTCTGTCATTATTCTAATACCATGTGTTTTAATAATTATTGCTTTGTAATACACTTTGAAGTTGGGAAAGTGATGCTTCCCATATTTTTTTCCTAAAGGTTTCTCTAGATATTTGTGATTGTTTATTGTTCCAACTAAATTTTAAGAGTGTTTGATCTACTACGTTGAAGAATGTTATGGGTATCCTTAGAGGAATTTCATTAAATCTGTACAATGCTTTTGGAAGTATTGCCATTTTAATTATGTTAATCCTTCCAATCCATGAATAGGGGGTGTGTCTACCGTTCCTTGTTTACTCTTTTATTTCTTGAATCAGTATTTTGTAGTTTGCTTTGTATAGGCCATTCACCTCTTTAATTAAGTTGACTCTAAGGTATTTGAGTTTGTGTGGCACTAATGAGAATGGGGTTGCTTTTTTTTTTTTTTTTTTTTTTTTTGGTTTTTGGGCCACACTCGGTAACGCTCAGGGGTTACTCCTGGCTATGTGCTCAGAAGTTGCTCCTGGCTTGGGGGACCATATGGGACACCGGGGGATCGAACCGCGGTCCGTCCAAGGCTAGCGCAGGCAAGGCAGGCACCTTACCTTTAGCGCCACCGCCCGGCCCCAGGGGGGTTGCTTTTTTAATGTCTATTTCTTCTTTATCATTATTTGTGTATCAGAAGGCCATTTATTTATGCATGTTAATTTTGCAGCCTGTTACTTTACTCTATGTATCTAATGTTTCTAGCAGTTTTTTTGGTAGAGTATTGTTTTCTAAATATAGTATCATGGCATCTGCAAACAGAGAGAGCTTGACTTATTACTTGCCTGGATGCCCTTGATATCTTTTTCTTTCATAATTGCTATGGCAAGAACTTCCAGCACTATGCAGAGGTGAGAGTGGCAGCCTTGTCTTTTTAGCAGATTTTAGAGGGAATGATTTTAGTTTTTTTCCACTGAGAATTATATTTGCCATTGGCTTATGGTAGAGGGCCTTGACTTTATTGAGAAAAGTTCCTTCCATTATCATCTTGCTGAGAGTTTTTAATCATGAGTGGATGTTGGACATTATAAAATGCTTTCTCTGCATCTATTGATATGATCATATGGTTTTAATTTTTTGTGTTGTTGATATGGTGTGTTATTCTGATTGATTTATGTATGTTAAAACATTCTTGTATTCCTGAATAAAGCCTACTTGGTCATAGTGTATGACCTTATTGATGAGGCATTGGATCCCACTTGCCAGTATTTTGGGGTTTTGGGCCATATCCTGTCACACTCAGGATTACTCCTGGCTATGCACTCAAAAATCGCTCCTGTTTATGATGGAAACCTAACTACAAGCGTGATTGTAATCGTGGTGTTTAAATAAAGATCTATATTAAAAAAAATCGCTCCTGGCTTGGGTGATCATATGGGTCGCCAGGGGATTGAACAGTAGTCTGTCCTAGGCTAGTGTGGGCAAGGCAGGCACCTTATGGCTTGCGCCACTGCTCTGGCCTTGTTGCCAGGATGTTTTTTAAGGATCTCTACATCTGTGTTCCTCAGGGATATTGGTCTGTAATTTTCTTTTTCTGCAGCATCTTTGTCAGGTTTTGGTATCAGGGTGATGATGGCTTCATAAAAACTATTTCCCAGTGCTTCTGTGTCTTCAAATTCCTGAATGATCCTGAAAAGAATTGGTAGTGGTTTCTCTTGAGAGGTTTGAAAAAAATTTATGGGTGAATTAATCTGGGCCTGGGCTTTTTTTCTTGAAAGAATTTTTATTACCATTTTAATTTTCTCAATAATGATAGTCTGTTTAGATATGCTAGACCATCCTGATTCAACTGTGGAAGATTGTAAGAGTCCAAAAATTTATCCATTTCTTCCACATTTTCATGTTTTGTGGCATAGATTTTCTCAATGTAGTCTTTAAATATCCTTTGAATCTCCATATTATCTGGATGATCTCCATCTTTTCATTTCTAACCTGTTTAAGTTTCTCTCTCTTTGTGAGTTTTGGTAGTGGTTTATCAATCTTGTTTATTTTTTTTCAAAGAACCAACTTTTGGTTTTGTTGATTCATTTTTGGATTTCTACTTCATTGATTTCTGCTTCTAAACTTTGTTATTTTCCTCTGCCTACTTACTTTTGGTTTATTTTGTTGATCACTTTCTAATTTTGTTAGCTGTGTAATACAGCTATTATGTAAGTCCCTTCTTTCTTCCTGGTGTATGCTTGCAAATCTATAAATTTTCCTCTTAGAAGGACTTTTTCCACTTCCCACAAATTCTTATAATTTGTGTCTTTATTTACATTTGTTTCAGAAATTTTTTGGTTTCATCTCTGTTCAGACCTGTTTCAATTCCAGTTGTTAAAATTTTTCTTCTGTGTCCCTTATTAGTTCATTTCCAATTTAGTGCATTGTGATATGAGAGGGTAGTCTGTACAATTTTATCCCCTTGATTTTATGGAAGTATTATGAGCCAGCATGTGATCGATCCTGGAGAATGACCCATGTGCATTAAATAATGAGTATCCAATTTTCTGAGGATGAAGTGCCCAATATATATCTACTAGGCTACTTTCTTCTATTTCTCCTTTCAGGGCTAGTATATTCTTTTTGAATTTCAACCTGCTTCACCTATCAAGGGGTGACATGGTGGTGTTGAGGTCTCTCACAATTATTGCATCGCTACTGATATCTACTTTCAGATTTGTCAACAATTATATTAAATATTCTGCTGGTCCCTCACTAGGTGCAAATATGTTTAGAGTGGGATTTCTTCCTTTTGTACATATTCCATGATTATTACAAAATGTCCATATTTGTCCCTTATAATTTTTCTAAGTCTAAAATTTGTATTATCTGATATTAATATGGCCACTCTAGCTTTTTTTTTTTTTTGGGCCACACCCGGTAACGCTCAGGGGTTACTCCTGGCTATGCGCTCAGAAGTTGCTCCTGGTTTGGGGGACCATATGGGACGGCGGGGGAATCGAACCGCGGTCCGTCCAAGGTTAGCACAGGCAAAGCAGGCACCTTACCTTTAGCGCCACCGCCCGGCCCCGCCACTCTAGCTTTTTAAGGGAGTTGTTTGTTTGGATGATTGTCCTCCAACCTTTATTTGAGTTATGTTTGTTTTGACTATTCAGATGTTTTTCTTGTAGGCAGCAGAATGTTGAATTCAGATATTTGATCCATTTTGCCACTTGGGGCATTTAGTCTTGGGATTCAGTGTCATCATTATATAGAAGTTTGTTGTGTCTGTTGGTATGTCTTATCTTAAAGTAGACCTTTCAGCTTTTCCTTTAAGGCTGGTTTTGAGTCTGTAAAGATTCCAAGCTGTTGTTTATCCTATCCATAAAGATATGTATATTTGCTTCAGAACTGAATGTGAGTCTGTCTGTGTGTAGTATTCTAGGCAAAGTATTCATTTTATTGTGTTTTTTAACTATATTCCACCACTGTCTTCTGGCCTTGAGGGTTCCTTGTGTCAGGTCTGCTGCAAACCTTAAGGATACTCTTCTGATGTAATTTCCCTTTTTTGATCTTGCTGCTTTCAGTATTCTATCCCTATCTGTGGGAATCATCATTGTGACAAGGATGTGTCTTGAGTTGCTTTACTTTGGGTCTCTTTTAAGTGGTAACCTTTGATGATGCAGTATTCCATTGCATGCAGTCTTTAGCTCTGGGACTTTCTCTGCAATGATGTCCTCGACTGTTTATTCTTTCTGAGAATTTTTTTCCTGGGTCTCTGGAACTCTAATGATTCTTATGTTATTTCTTCTGAGTTTATCAAAGACTTCTATTTTTGTCCATTCTTTGAGAATTTTTCTATTGTCTGATAATTTACTTTAAGGCTCTTTTCCTGCCTTTTCTGTTACATGGAGTTGTTATGAATCTCATCTTAATGCACTAATTCTGTCGTCAGATGCTATTAATTTATTAGAGAGGCTTTCCAGTGAGGCTTTTCATTTCATGTACTGAGTTTTTTCATCCTGTTATTTCAGTTTGGAGTCTTCTTACTTTTATCTTCATATCCTTTGATTCTTATTTGTGATTAGTTTAGCTCTATCCATGCATTCTTTGATTTCTATGAGGATATCCATATTTCTTCTCTTAATTATCTAAGAAGCTGAATAGGTAGTTGGCACTTTTCGGGTCATCAGAGCTGCCACTTTCATTTTCTATGCATGGTGTTGACCTGCATCGTTTCCCCATTGTTACCCTCGTAGTATGTTGTTTTCTACATGTTATCCTGGGGTTCATTGGCTAGAAGATGTGCATGGCCACAAAGCTGAGCAGCTGCACTCCTCTGGCTCCATCCTTTTTAAGTGTAGACAGCCTACCTCTGCTGACATGCACGAGCTATTATGGCTGGGGTGGTTCTCCTCTGCCAAATGGAGCTGAGCAGGGAGGGCAAAGTCTGAGCAAAGGCTATTTAAGAAGTCTCCCGAACACCTAAGCACACAGCAGAATACCAGACTACATGATTTTTTTTTCCGATTTGAAAGCAATTGTTTATTAACTGACCAGATTCCAAAAATATGGTAGGTACCGTGGTTCATTCGTCTAATCTAGCCAGATGATCCGGTCTTCCCTGTTGCTAGCATCCCTACCTTCTACATAATGGTGGTCTTTTTCTTCATCCCACCTCGAGGAGAAGATAACTTAAAGGGCCAGAGGAAGTTGTTTGCATCTTTGAAGCGTTTTTCAACAGTATAGTTCTCATGAATCAGATCCTCCATGTAAAAGATGCCATATTTACCAAGAGTTCTTGCAATCAATGCATTATCTGTTAGGGCAATTTGTTTCTTGTGGATTTTGCCATAAGGTGCTGCAACTTCTTCGCCTTTGACAGATCTTCAATGGCATCTTTGTTAAGCTCAACAAGGCTTCAAATAACATGCTAAGGATTGTAGAACTCTATATTCATGGGGTTTTCCAAACCTGAAGCCAGTAAATAAGTTGATATATAAGGCTACATGATTTTTTTAATTTAAAAAATCACGTTTTATGTTGAATAGCACATGAAAAATAATTACATATTAGAAAGGAGAACAAAATGTTGCTCAGGGCAATAAAATGCCTTGACAATATGCTAATTTCATTACATTAAAATATATATCTTAAACTTTGATAATATCCAAGTAAAGATACCCTGTGAATTCCTGAGAGACATATTCTGCCTTTATAAATATTACTAGAAACATTTCTTTTTTTTTTTTTTTTTTTTTTGGTTTTTGGGTCACACCCGGCGGTGCTCAGGGGTTACTCCTGGCTGTCTGCTCATAAATAGCTCCTGGCAGGCACGGGAGACCATATGGGACACCGGGATTTGAACCAACCACCTTTGGTCCTGGATCGGCTGCTTGCAAGGCAAACACCGCTGTGCTATCTCTCCGGGCCCACTAGAAACATTTCTAAGATCTTATCACTTAATACAGTAAGTTAAGTGCAACTTCAGAGTATATTCTTTAAAGCATGATGAAATTAACTATCATGCTCATTTCCAAGCATTATATTTATTTATATTCACTTTCTTTGTATTTTCCTCATTCTTTCTTTTTTTTATTAATAATTTTTATATTGACCAACGTGGATTACAAATCTTTCACAGTAGTATTTCAGGTACATAGTGACATTGAATCAGGACATTCCCACCACCAATGTTGTCCTCCCTCCACCCCTGTTCCCAGTTTGCATCCTATCCCCCTTTTTTTTGCTCTCAGGCTGCTAGTATAAATGGTCCCTTCTGTGTCTAGCTTGTTGTAGATTGGATATTGACTCTGTTGTAGTTGGCTTTGGAATTGGTACCTAAGTCTGATCATTTATAATTTCTACTCAAAGGCTACATGATTTTATAAGACCCACATTGAGCAGTTCTTGTAGGTCCAGGACTCTTGCTAGCAGTATATTTTTCTTTAAAATTTTTTTAAAATTTTGACGCAGGGGCAGGAGCGATAGAACAGAAGTAGGGTGTTTGCCTTGTATGGAGAGACCTGGGAAGGACTAGGTTCAGTTCCCTGCATCCCACATGGTTCCCTGAGCTTGCCAGGGGTGATTTGTGAGCACAGACCCAGGATTGACCCCTGAGCACCACTGGGTGTGGCCCAAAAACTTAAAAAAATAAATGTTTAAAATGTTTTTTGCAAATAAATTTGTTTATTGTAGAAAATGTTGATGTATAAATGTAAATATGATTTTATGAATTGTCTAAATAGTATACATGGCTAAATTCTGGAGAAATAGTACAGAGAGTAAGGTACTTGTTTGCATAAAGCTGACCCAGTTTTGGTAGCCAGTACCACATACGGTTCCCAGAGCATTTCCAGAAATGATTCTTGCACAGAGATAGGAGTCAGTTCTGAACATTACTTCTGGGGGTGACCAAAATAAAAAGTACATTTTCTACTATAATTAATTAAATGCATATTCATCTGGTGCCATGTACTTCTACTTCAAACCTCTTTCTGAAAAGGAGTTAAAATAGCATTCAAAATTTCCTAAGAAATGTGGTTATGTCTTAATTATCCATGTTTATTTGATATCCTCTTTTTCTTTCTTTTTGTTGTTGTTTGTTTTTTGAGCCACATCCAGTGACGCCCAGGTTATGCACTTAGAAATTATTCCTGGCTTGGGGAACCATATGGGTGTGGGGGGATCAAACTGTGGTCCAACCTAGGTCAGCTGCCTGCAAGGCAAATGCCCTACCGCTGTGCCACTGCTCCTGCCCCTTGATATCCTCTTTTTTTTATTTTTATTTTTAATTATGAGAACAGGGAGCAAAGAAAGAGGATAAGGTAAAGTTACAGTGGAAAAACAATCACCCATAACATAATTCTCAGAAGTCCCCTTGCTGATATCTTAACTTTGAAATTTCAGCCAAAGAACATTAAGATAAATAAGACAGAATCCATGTACAATTACTTTGTCCCTCAAGTCCCCAGATTGTAACACATTATAATATTTCTTAACAGTACACAAGGCAATCTAAAGCCATAAAACTTACGTAACTCCTTAAACATTACAGGCATAGTATTTTCTTACATTTCCATATACATGCATATTAGCTTAAGTTAACCTCAAATTTTAAGTGAGTTCTTTTTAAGGATTAGAGTTAAAGGGGCACAGTAAAAATGGTGTTAGAGTGGCAATTGTTGTTTGCATAGGCCCACCAAAATATGAGGGACATGGAAAGAAATAAACTTGGCCTAAGTACAAAGAGACCAGACCCCTGAAGTTTCCTGGCACAAGACCAAGTCTAGGCTCCAGGCAAGCTAGATCGTCCAATCCAATACATTGTCTGTAGTGCCAACACACTTTTATTTTTCACACAGTCTCTGTTGTTGGTATCATGTTTCTGTATTAAAGATCCTGGAATCTGCATATCTTACATTGAAGTCAGGATGTGGAGCATCCTCTCCTTTCACCTCACAATCAAAGGGCAATGCAGGGAGCCCTGTCCTGTAAGCAGGTCGTTGTTGTTGTTAAGTCTTCTCAGTGTTAAGGGAAGTCTCTTTTGAGCAGGTCGAAGTCAGAGCAGTGTAGGTCTTCCGTGGTAGAGGATTGCTTCCAGGTGATGTTATAGACCAGCCTGGATGTTTCGTGGATGGCTTCCCTGGTTCAGGGGAGAATGGATTATGCCCTTTCTTCTGAGGTCTGTGCCAGGTCGTTATGTCAATGTTCAGGGTGTAAGGTCCCTTTGCACTACAAGATTTGTGTGTTCCAATCTCTATTAGATAGGATCTTATTTGTATATATAGTATTTTCCCATTTTAATGTGCCTATGCAAATGAGAAGCAATGTCACATGGTGTTATTGGCGCATATGGGGGCCATAAGAACAATTCCAATGATTCCCATGATATGGTTCAATCATAAGCATTAAACTGGGGGACTCTTCCACCAAAATTCCTTGTTAAACAGCTCAAAAAGAGAAGATAAAAAGTGGTTAGAATCATCACTGTATAAGACAACATTTAGTAAGAATTATAGCTGTCAGAGAAAAAACACAAAATATTCTAAAGAAATACGTGTCCATTTTATGTATCTTGAAACAGTTTGGGGTTGTCACACACAATGCACAGCTTTGGATTGTGATTAGGATTGTACACTACTGAAGTTAAAAAGAGTAATGTAGGTTAGTGATGTTTGAGAGGGGGTTAGAGAGTTAAGGAGTAAAAAAGAGCTTTGTAGGGGTGTGGGAAAGGGCAGAATACAAAATGAACATTCTGTATACGCAAAACATAACATAAGAATAAGGAATATTCTGAATACATGAAGTACATGCGGGGGCATGAGCCCCTGCGCGGTTCTGTAGTTTTCGGATGCCTAGGGAGGAATTTCTCACCCCCTCCCCCCAGGGCCCGATTAACCAGGCGTGGCCCCGAAGACCCGCCTGGTGTGGGGGGGATCTTGTTCCCCTGGACTAAGTGGTCAGCCCAGGGGTCCTATGGCTAGCTGTCCTGCCCAGAGCCCCCATCATACCAGTCAAAGGCCCACAAAATCCTGGCATGCAGAGTGTTCTGAGCCCAGCCGAGCCTCTGTAGTTTTTGGATGCCTAGGGAGGAATTTCTCACCCCCTCCCCCCAGGGCCCGATTAACCAGGCGTGGCCCTGAACACCCGCCTGGTGTGGGGGGAATCTTGTTCACCTGGACTAAGTGGTCAGCCCAGGGGTCCTATAGCTAGCTGTCCTGCCCAGAGCCCCCATCATACCAGTCAAAGGCCCACGAAATCCTGGCATGCAGAGTGTTCTGAGCCCAGCCGAGCCTCTGTAGTTTTTGGATGCCTAGGGAGGAATTGATATCCTCTTTTTAATGAACTTTTCAGTTGCACCCAACTGTAAAGACAAATGTTCTTGAGCTTTATCTCTGTGTTACTTTTCAGTTTTTGGAACTTGATCTTTTGTATAAAAAAATTCATACTCCTTATTGTTTTCTCTTATATTCAAATGCCATATAGTAGCCAAGGTCAAATTAGTCTTATCATCAAGAAATTCATATCATTCCGTGTTGATATTTTTTAAAACAACATATTAAATTCTTAGTTGCATTTTAACTTTATTTTTATTTCTGTCATCACCCTTCCCACTTTCAAGTAAAGGTGTTAATTAGCAATAAAACATCCAGAAGACAGTGAAAAATAGAAGACATTAATATAGATAACATGTTCATTGTATCAAAGAGTAAAATATAATATTATTTATATTCCAAATAATTATAATTGGTATTTGCGATAGGTTAATTTTATTCTCTATGACTGACTGGTTTAATAAAGGTTATGGTGCATTTAGAAGGATATTTGGGGCACTCATAAAAATCATTTAGAAAATAAGCCAATGCCTTTGCCCTCCATGGAAAAATCATTAAATAATATTAAAATATTATACTTTTATTTATTTACTCGTTTAGTTTTGGATTTTGAGTCACACACTGTATTTGTGGTCCATTCCAGGCTCTGTGCTCAGGAATTACTAAAAGCTGTTCTTGGGGCATCACATGTGACTGAATTGGAGACAGCCAAATGCAAGGTAAATACACTTTCTTTTTTCCCCCAGACTTATGTTCTTAATTGCTGACTTTTCTTTGCTTGATATCCCACAATAACTTCCAATCATAGACACTGAGAAATAGTTATTTCCAAATCATCCCAGGGGATTTAATATCTTTTCTCCCTTTAAGTTAGTTTTATATTCTTGATCTTCTAACACATCTTGTTCCCCAGATATGATATATTGTTATCTTATTCCTTAATGAATATTTCCTTATCTCATCATCCCAGATTTTTCTTCCTTAAAACTCACCTTGATCTCAAGCCCTGTTTCACAATTGCAAAATTTCTTAAAGTTCACAGACTGCCTTTGTAGACGTCTAGGACACCTTTTCTGACAATCCAATCTCTTAAGAATCATCTTCACTTCAAAATATATCCCTAACATATATTTCTTTCTCTGTACCTTGTAAGTACTATATTCTGCTAAGAAAATTTCATAGTTTCCATATTTCAAAATAAGTTGTATTGATTCTCCCATATCCTCTCCACCTTTATGACCTATGAAATATACACAGTATCAGATCATAGTCTCTAAGGTAATACTCAAGAAGGCTCATTAGAACCACATACAAAAAATGGCACATGACTAATTTCTACACCAAAGACAATATCTTTAGATATTTTATTCAGGATAACCACTACATAGTAGATATTATTTTCATAAATAAAATTAAAAGATACTGTCTTATAATAAGAACTTTTTTGGAGTTCACAAATACTTTTCAGTGGCTTCTGTTCCACTAAGAAGGCTTTTATTTAAAAAATGACTTTTATTTTTCCCAGAGTGGATTACAAATCTTTAATATTTTAGGAACATATTGACATTGAATCAGGGGCATTCCCACCACCAATGTTGTCCTCCCTACACCCCCGTTCCCAACATGCACCCCATATCCCTTTCTTTGCTCCCTGGGCAGCTAGTATAAGTGGTTCCCTCTGTGTCTAGCTTGTTGTAGATTGGGTATCAATTCTATTGTCATTGGCTTTGGATTTGGTACCTAAGTCTGATCATTTTTTATTTCTACTCAATGTTCATACGACTGTTTGGTCTTGGTACCCTCCATTATTTCCCCCTCAATTTGTGAGGTGAACAAGATGGTTCAAGTTATGTGGTTCTCTTTGAAGGAAAGCAGAAAGAAAAAAAAGGGGTGGCAAAAATCAAATAAGCAAAAGAATGGGAGGAGTCTTTTTAGAGGCTATAAATATCTATTTAAGATAAGAAAGGGAAAGAGGAAGAAAAACATAACAACAGTACAAAAAAGAATCAAACAAACAAACAAAAAAGCACCACAGCTTTTTAAAGACAGCAACCAAACAATAACCACAGTTCCAAAATAAAAACAAAACAGAGCACCAAAGAAAAAACAAAACAAAAAAAAAACAAACAATAACAATAACAACTAAAACATTATATTGGTTTTTTTTTTTGCATAGGCACAGTAAATATTGGAAGTTAGAAAGGGAATTTCCTTGGCTTAAGAGATACAGGGTTTTCTGCCCTTGAAGTATACTGTCATGGGAATAACTCCAGGCTAAGGAGCCTTTTATAACTAAAGCTTGAAAGACTTAATTTTAGATTCCTACAATTACCCTCGGGTGTATATTACACAGAAAGAGTATCACAAGACATTTTTATATGACTAGTACCCTACTATATGAATCATATACATCCTAATGTATGAGTCAATTTCATGAGTCATGTAACATATACATTAAGAATTTTTAATGAGGCTGGCTCTCCCGGATCCTTTTGCCACCTGCTCTCTCTCTCCTCCGTTCTCTTTCTCCCCTCTCCTTCTCTCCCTCTCCCCCTTCTCTCTCTTTTTATGAGAAAAAGAAAAAAGGAAAAAGGAGAAAAAAAGAAAAATATAAAAAAGAATTTTATTGAGGTAATAAAACCTAATTAATATTCAAAATCTGTCTGCACATATTATGCAGATATATACAATATATATTTGGGCTATACCTTGTAGTACAAACCTGGGTCAGTTGAATGAGAGGCAAGCAACTTACCCACTGTACTATCTCTCTGGGACCTATATGTTTATTTACAAATAACAATTCAGTGCCAACTTTCTTTTTTAAACTTTTATTAAACATGACACTTTCCACGTCTATATCATAGGTAGCATGCATTATTTAAATGTTAACAATTATGTAATTATTGAACAAAATAGTAATTATTGTGTAAGGATTTTTAACTAATGAGAAATAAAATTCTAGTTTATATCTTTGTGTAGGAAATAGTCTTAGTCAACCAAAAGCCATTAATGGTATTTAACAATACTAGTTATTCTATTTTTAAAATAGAAAACTAAAATCAAAATCTCTAAATTAGATTTCTAGTTTAAGCAATGTTAAAAATTCTTAAAATTCAAATTATAGAAAATGTTGTAAATCTTGTATCTTAAAAATTAAATCATAAATATTAATGATATATAAACATCTTATCTTACCTATATTAATAAGTGTCAAAGCCATAATAAATACTCAAAACAATAGAAGAAATGGGTTTGGGCCACATACATAGAAGTGCTTAGTATACTACATGATCTCTGGATCATTTTTGAAGAGCTCAGGGGACCATATGTGAAGGCCTCCTACCCACTGTATTATTACTCTAGCCCCTACAAGATATATTTTTAAATATCTAACCATAATCATAATGAATGAAACTAATGTCTTTGGTGACAAAGAAAAAGTTAAGAAACAAATAAAATCACTTTAAAAAAAGAATTTCTACACTACAAAAGAAACTCATTAAAACAAAACTCTATCAAATCAGAGAGATGATTTGTACACCATATACCTCAAAAGATATATTCAAAATATATTAGTAATCACAAAATTCAGTAACAAAAAGGTCACAAAGTTGACCAACTACTTTTCCAAATGCATGTAAATAGTCATTGGCAACAAAAAATATTCATCATAACTTATTATAAAGAAAATTAAAATCATAATTAGATATTAACTCACATTAATAAAAATTCTTCATATTAAAAACATAAATATACTTGTGCTAGAGAGGATGTGAGTAGAAATGAACTCATCCACTCTAGGTAGCATAGCAAATTAATCCCACCTTTAAGAAAAGAAGTATCAGACTTTTTCAGAAAATTTAAAGTGTAACTATAATATAATCCAGCCCTCACACTCTTTCCCAAGGAAACAAAGCAACAATTTGAAAAGATAGGCACACTTACGTTCACTGCACTGCTATTCACAATATTCACTGGAAGCTGACCCCAGTGCCCAGTGATAGAAGAATAATAAAGTTGTGATCCATATAGAAAATGGAATACTATTCAGCATTAAGAAAAGAAGACATTTCATTTTTTACAACATGGATGGATCTTCATGGGTCATAAAAAAGTAAGTCATGAAAATACTAGATGACTTCATTCACATAAGGTATATAAAGAAATTATTGAAGGAGAGAGAGTATCCAATATAAGCAAACCATTACACTTTGATGATGTAACTGATATTAGAAACAAGAGAGGCTAGATTATTTGGCTCAAGTTAATTAATTGCAGTGGAAAATATTGACACTTAATTTATGGGTGTGGTATGATAATATTTTCACCTTCAGACATATCAACATTGTATTATTTAAACCAATACTTTCTCAATAACAAAATGAAAATATCCAATTCTACCAAAACAGATATGCAAAAATATCCATTTAGAGTACTTCTAAATGAAACCATAGTTACCCATTTTCTTTTGATTATGTCTTCTACTATGACCTAAAGCTTATGACAATAAATACACTGAAATAGGCAACTGCACACCATAGATTTTTTTATTTAATGAAATAATTTTTATTTTGACCAAAGTGGATTACAAATCTTTCACAGTAATATTTTAGGTACATAGTGACATTGAATCACGGGCATTCCCATTACCAGTGTTGTCCTCCCTCCACCCCTGTTCCCAGCATGCATCCCAAATCCCCTACTTTGATCCCAGGGGCTGCTAGTATAAGTGGTCGCCTCTGTGTCTAGCTTGTTGTAGATTGGGTTTTTTAATTCTGTTGTTACAGGTCACACTCATTGAGTATGTTTTTGCAAATTACTATTATCCTTTTTATATTTTTTTGTTCTCCTTTTTATTCTTTTTCAATTTAAGCTAAGTTACTATTATATTATTATATCATAATGCTCATAATGCCCTCAATGCACAAGACACGGGGTGAATGATACTATATAGGGTAGACTCCTCTTACAGTGCTCACCACCATATTGCTTAGTAGTCTAGGCATGAACATTATGTTTATCTTAAAATGTTCCATGCACAATCTAACCCCAAAAGCTTCATTTACCAAAGCTCACCACTGCACCGATGAAGTGCTTAGAAATTGGAAAACCTTTCTACTGGCCAGTTTTATTTCTTTAGTTTTTCTTTATTTTTCTCAATCTATTTATTTATTCTTAATTCAATTAGTTTTTAAGCCCTCTGACCCATCCCATAAGGATCAAGCCGCCAACTACAATTCATGAATAGATCTCTAATGTCTATCTATAAGTGGACATGTGATTGTATGCAGTGTACTCCTCTATGTTTGCTAATCTACATTGTAAACAATCCATGCCTATATTGTATATAGTCCTTGATATATAGTACTCCTCCCCCACATTCATAACTCCTATTCTCTCACTCCCTCAATCCTGATCTGTTATCGATTCCTATTTAACCCTCTAATTAGAGAGGACTGACTTTGACAACCACAACTGAGCAGAACGTTTCCTGGCACCATAAAAAAAGACCTTGGGGCTCAACAATAAACATGTTCAGAGCCCGTAGTTCGTCTCATGAGACATTCTTCAAGGGTGGAGACACCCTGTATCTCTTAGGCCAAGGGAATTTCCTTTCTAATTTCCCCAATATTTACTGAGGCTTTTCAAAAATAACAAACAAGCAAACAAAAAAAAACCCACCTTGCCACACTAGACCCAGCACTCCCTTTTTATTTTTTCTTTTTACATCTTTTAAATTTATATTTATAGCTTCTAGAGAGGGACTCCTGACTGCTTTCTTTTCTTTGTTTTTAACAAAACCATAGAACATGAACAATCTTGTCTACCTCGTGTTTCTATGAGAAAAAAAGTGGATGGTACCAGGGGAAAAAAAGTCTCATGAGCATTGAGTGGAAATAAAAAATGATCAGACCTAAATACCCAACCCAAATCAAATCAACAACAATAGAATCAAGAGACCCAAACTACAACAAACTAGACACAAAAGGGATCTGTCCACTAGCAGTCCAGGGAGCTAAGGTTGGAGGTCTGGGATGCATGCTGGGAACAGTGGCAGAGGGAAGTCAACACTGGTGGTGGGAATTGCAGTAATTTACTGTCAACAACTGTGAAAGACTTGTTTCACATTGGTCTTAATAAAAAATATAAAAAGAAAAATCCTTAATAATTCAAAGTAGGAACACTATATCAAGAATGACAGAAATCTAGAAACTACATGTGAAAAATACTAATGACTATGGTTGCTAATAACAGAGTGGAATTAAAGCCTATCTTTACCGGTATGAGCCAGCAAGTCTAGTTTCCAGTGTTGATCATGAACATACCAGGTGGCTCTGCTATATGAGACTCCCCCAGAGCCTGTGTTATTTCCAGGGACAGAGCTGCCTGTGTACAAACAACACAAGTTTGATCCCTGTTAAGCACTGCAGCCAAGCATGTGCACAACACCTGATCATACCAAAACAACAAAGAAAATAGTTGGAGAATATATATTTAAAATATAAAGAAATAAAAAGGGAGAAGAAAAAGTTAAAAAAAATACAATAGATAGCATCAGAAAAAATATATACCACACACTTTTGGATGAAGAATTAGAACTCACCCCAAGTAACAAAGAAATAAAACTAGTACAATATTAGTAGGGGGCAAATATTAAGAACAAATAGCTCACTTTAAAGTGTTTATATTTCAAGGATATGAAAAATGGCCCAACACATTCATCTAATGTAAAGGGTGTAATAGCTGAAAAATGTGCAAGAACTAGGCTGACATTTACTTATTTTACTTATTTACTTATATTAGTAGAATACCCAAATAAAAAATTGTTGATGCCACTAGCTTTTTTTTTCTGAAGTGTAATTCTTTTGTATGGCTTTGTAAAATGTGTTCCAACAAATTTTACTATCCATAGTTGGGCTTCACAGCCAACAGTGGATGTACCATTCAACAATTATATGACTTCCTTCTATCTATCTCTGTCTCTATTTCTGTCTTCCCACAGTCCACTCACCATCAACCATTCTCTCATCGATTCGATGACTTATATTATAACTTATAAAACAAAGTCTTTGTTTCAATAAAATACATTTTTGAAAGATTATAGAAGTATTTTCAAAGATCAAAATGGAAATTAATTTCCCATCATTAATGATCATTCTTAGACACAGATAAAATATGAGACTTTAAAATCATTCCTTTGAAATACATATGTCTATGCAACTTTTCTGGTTTAGAAAAACAACACTGTCCAAGCATTTCTGTGGAGACTCATATATCATGATTTGATATTATACCCAGTTGCCATTCAATCTAATAGATGAAGAACACCAGCAGCTTTATTGCTACCATCTAGTGAAGTTAAAATTCAGGCCTTTTGGCCAATAAAGGTTTAATCCAAAGTGCCAATTGAAGCTATACTTATGTAGCACCAAACTGCCTCCGTTTTATTCAACACCATTTGACTAGTTTCTGACTCTCACATATTATTTTACTACCAAGACTACCATTATTATTTTGAATACTTATCTGAATGGTTGGTAGTTTAAATCCTAAATTAAAATGGCCAAGGGTAATTTTATATACTTAATATTATTTTGGCGGGTTTTTCGAAACTTTTTTCTTTATTTAAATATCTTGATAACATATATGATTATGATTAGGTTTCAGTCATGTAAAGAACACGCCCTTCACCAGTGCAACATTCCCACCACCAATGTCCCAAATCTCCCTTCATCCCACCCCACACCACCCCCTCCTGTACTCTAGACAGGCTTTCCAGTTCCGTGATTCATTCAAATGATTATGGTAGTTCTCTGTGTAGTTATTTCAATAACTGCACTCACCACTCTTTGTGGTGAGCTTCATGAAGTGACCTGGAAGTTCCAGCCCTCCACTCATTGTCTCTGAGGATTGTTGTGAAAATGACTTTTATTTTTCTTAAAACCCATAGATGATTGAGACTATTTTGCATCTCTCTCTCCCTTTGACTTATTTCACTCAGCATGATAGACTCCATGTACATCCATGTATAGAAAAAGTTCATGACTTCATCTCTCCTGACAGCTACATAATATTCCATTGTGTATATGTACCATTATTTCTTTAGCCATTCATCTGTTGAAGGGCATCTTGATTGTTTCCAGAGCCTGGCTATTGTAAATAGTGCTGCAATAAATATAGATGTGAGGAAGGGGTTTTTGTATTGTGTTCTTGTGTTCCTAGGGTATATCCCTAGGAGTGGAATAGCTGGGTCGAATGGGAGCTCAATTTCCAGATTTTGGAAAATCTCCATATCGCTTTCCATAGAGGTTGGACTAGATGGCAATCCACCAGAAGTAGATGAAAGTTTCTTTCTCTCCACATCCCCGCCAGCACTGATTGTTCTCATTCTTTGTGATGTGGGCCAATCTCTGTGGTGTGAGGTGGTATCTCATCGTTTTGATTTGCATCTCCCTGATGATTAGTGACGAGGAGCATTTTTCATGTGCCTTTTGGCCATTTGTATTTCTTTTTTATCAAAGCATCTGTTCATTTCTTCTCCCCATTTTTTGATGGGATTAGATGTTTTATTCTTGTAAAGTTCTGTCAGTGCCCTGTATATTTTGGATATTAGCCCCTTATCTGATGGGTGTTGGATGAACAGTTTCTCCCACTCAGTGAGTGACTCGTATCCTGGCACTATTTCTTTTGAGGTACAAAAGCTTCTCAGTTTAATGTATTCCCATCTGTTGATCTCTGCTTCCACTTGTTTGGAAAGTGCAGTTTCCTCCTTGAAGAAGCCTTTAGTCTCAATGCCATGGAGTGTTTTACTGACATGTTGTTCTATATACCTTATGGTATCAGGTCTGATATCAAGGTCTTTAATCCATTTGGATTTTACCTTCGTACATGATGTTAACTAGGGGTCTATGTTCGCTATTTTGCAAGTGGCTAACCAGTTCTGCCAGCACCACTTGTTGAAGAGGTTTTCCCTGCTCCACTTAGGATTTCTTGCCCCTTTGTCAAAATTAGATAATTATATGTCTGGGGGACAATGTCTGAGAACTCAAGCCTATTCCACTGATCTGAGGGTCTGTCTTTATTCCAATACCATGCTGTTTTGATAAATATTGCTTTGTAGTACAGTTTAAAGTTGGGGAAAGTAATGACTTCCATTTTCCTTTTCCCTAGGCATGCTTTAGCTTTTCAAGGGTGTTTATTGTTCCAGATAAAATTCAAAGTGTTTGATCCACTTCTTTGAAGAATGTCATGGGTATCTTTAGAGGGATCACATTAAATCTGTATAATTTTTTGGGAAATATTGCCATTTTAATGATGTTAATCCTGCCATCCATGAGCAGGGTATGTGTTTCCATTTCCGTGTATCCTCTCTTATTTCTTGGAGCAGGGTTTTATAGTTTTCTTTGTATAGGTCCTTCAAGTCTTTGGTCAAGTTGACTCCAAGATATTTGAGTTTGTGTGGCACTATTGTGAATGGGATTGCCTTTTTGATTTCCTTCTCTTCCCTATCATTATTGGTGTATAAAAAGGCCATTGATTTCTGTGTGTTAATTTTGTAGCCTGCCACGTTGCTATAATGAGTCAATTGTTTCTAGAAGCTTTTTGGTAGAGTCTTTAGGGTTTTCTAAGTAGAGCATCACGTCGTCTGCAAACAATGAGAGCTTGACTTCTTCCTTTCCTATCTGAATTCCCTTGATATCTTTTTCTTGCCTGATCACTATAGCAAGAACTTCCAGTACTATGTTGAAGAGGAGTGGTGAGAGCAAACAGCCTTGTCTTGTGCCAGAATTTAGAGGAAAGGCTTTTAGTTTTTCTCCATTGAGGATAATATTTGCCACTGGCTTGTGGTAGATGGCTTCCACTAGATTCAGAAAGGTTCCTTCCATTCCCATCTTGCTGAGAATTTTGATCAAGAATGGGTGTTGGACATTATCAAATGCTTTCTCTGCATCTATTGATATGATCATTGGATTTTTATTTTTCTTGTTGATGTTGTGTATGATGTTGATAGATTTACAGATGTTAAACCATCCTTGCATTCCTTAGATGAAACCTACTTGGTCGTAGGTTTCATCTTCTTGATGATGCATTGGATCCTATTTGCCAGGATTTTGTTGAAGATAATGGCATCATCATTCTTCAGGGATATTGGTCTGTAATTTTCTTTTTTGGTAGCATCTATGTCTGGTTTTGGTATCAAGGTGATGTTGGCTTTATAAAAGCTGTTTGGGAGTGTTCCTGTTTTTTCAATTTCATGGAAGAGCCTGGCTAGGATTGGTAGTAGCTCCTCTTGAAAGATTTGAAAAAATTTATTAGGAAATCCATCTGGGCCTGGGCTTTTCTTTCTGGGCAGATGCTTGATTACAGTTTCAATTTCCTCAGTAGGAATGGGGGTGTTTAGATATGCTACATCCTCCTTATTTAAATCTTATAAGTTATAAGTGTCCAAGAATTTTTCCATTTCTTCTAGGTTCTCATGTTTAATAGCATAAAGTTTCTCAAAGTAGTCTCTGATAACCCTTTGGATCTCTGCTATATCTGTCGTGATCTCCCCCTTTTCATTTCTAATACCGGTTATCAGATTTCTCTATCTCTCTCTCTTTCTTTGTGAGTTTTGCCAATGGTCTATCAATCTTGTTTATCTATTTCAAAGAACCAACTTCTGCTTTTGTTGATCTTTCGGATTGTTTCTTAGTTTTTCACTTCATTGATTTCTACTTTCAGCTTTGTTATTTCCTCTGTCTCCCTATTTTTCGTTCCTTTTGTTGGTCATTTTCTAATTTTTTAAGCTGCGACATTCAGTTATTCAGGTATGCCCCTTCTTCCTTCCTGATGTGTGCTTGTAGAGCTATAAATTTTCCTCTCAGGACCACTTTTTCTGTGTCTTATAAATTCTGGCAGTTTGTGTCTTCATTAGCATTTGTTTCCAGGAAAGTTTTATTTTTCTTTTGGATTTTATCTCGGACCCACATGTTGTTCAATAGCAGGGTGTTTAATTTCCAATTGTTAAAGTTTTTCTTCGGTGTGCCTTTATTTCACATGTAATTTTAGAGCCATGTGGTCAGCAAAGGTAGCCTGCAAGATTTCTATCCTCTTGATTTTATGGAGGTATGTTTTATGTGTCAGCATGTAGTCTATCCTGGAGAATGACCCATGTACATTGGAGAAGAATGTGTTTCCAGGTTTTTTGGGATGGAGTGTCCTATATATATATATATATATATATATATATATATATATATATATATATATATACTAGTCCTCTTTCTTCCATTACTCTTTTCAGGGTTAGTATGATTTTGTTGGGTTTCAGTTTGGTTGACCTATCAAGTGTTGATAGGGACATTTTGAGGACTCCCACAATGATTGTGTTATTATTTATTTCTTCTTTTTATCTGTCAGTAATTGTATTAGATAATTTGCTGGCCTCTCAATCGGTGCATATATGTTTAATAGTCTGATCTTCCTGTTGCACATATCCCTTGATTAGTACATAGTGTCCATCTTTGTGCCTTACCACTTTTCTGAGTATAAATTTGGTGTCATCAGATATTAATACGGCCACCCCACCTTTTTTGAGTGTGTTGTTTGCTTGGATGATTTTCCTGCAGCCTTTGATATTGAGTCTATGTTTGTTTTGACTGTTCAGGTGTGTTTCTTGTAGACAGCAGAAGGTTGGATTCATCTTTTTTTGAACCATTTTGCCACTCTGTGTCTTTTAATTGGTAAATTTAGTCCATTGATATTGAGGGAGATGGTTGTCATAGGATTTAATGTCATCTTTGTAGATAACTTTGCTTTGTTTTTTTGGTTTCCCTTGTCTTAGAGTAGACCTGTCAGTTTTTCCTTTAAGGCTGGCTTATCATCTGTGAAGTTTCTGAGCTGTTGTTTATCTATGAAACTATGTATTCTTCCTTCAATCCTGAATGTGAGTTGGGCTGGGTGCAGTATTCTTGTTGAGGCAATCATTACATTCATTCTTTCACAATATCCCACCACTGTCTTCTGGCCTTGAGAGTTTCTTGTGACATGTCTGCTCTAAGTCTTAGGAATGCTCCTTTGAATGTGATTTCCCTTTTTGATCTTGCTGCTTTCAGTATTCTATCTCTAGCTGTGGGATTTGTCATCATAACGAGGATGTGTTATGAGGGTGGTTTTTTTTTGGGTGTCTTTTAGCTGGTACTCTTCGGGCATGCAGGATTTGATTTCATGTAGTCTTTAATTCTGGGAGTATCTCTTTGGTTATGTCTTTGACAGTTGATTCTTCCTGGAGATCTCCTACCTGTGTTTCTGGGACTCCAATGATTCTTATGTTGTTTCTGTTGAGTTTATCAAAGACTTCTATTTTCATCTGTTCACATTCCTTGAATATGTTTTCCTTGAGTACTTTTCCATTGCCTATTCTTTTGTCTTAAGGTTCTTTTTCAATTTCTTCTGTTGTGTTGAGTTTTTCTGCATCACATCTTTCATTACTCCAATTGTCTCCTCAGTTGCTGATACCCTGCTGGCGAGGCCACCCACTGAGGTTTTCGGTTGAGCTACCATGTTTTTCAGATCTGTTATTTCAGTTTGGAGTTTTTTGATTTCTGTCTTTGTGCTTTGTTCAGATCGATCTATGCTTTCTTTGAGTTTTTCACACATCTTCCATATTGCTATTTTAAGTTCCTTATCCGAGAGGTTAATCAGGTGGTTGAAATTTATGAAGTCATCTCAGCTTTTCTCTTCATTCTCTGTGCATGGTGTTTGCCTGAGAGGTTTCCCCATTGTCACGCTTGTAGTGTGGTTTTTTTTTTTTATTTTATTTTAATTATGACAACAAAGATGCAAAGAAAGAGGACAGGGTAAAGTTACAGGGGAAGCCCAATCACCCATAAACAGAATTCTCGGTAGTCCCATCGATGATATCCCAGCCTTGAACTTTCAGCCAAAGAACATTAAGAAAAACAAAACTGAACCCATGTACAATACAATTACTTTGTCCCTCAAATCCCCAGTTGTAGTACATACTAATTCTTAGCAGCACACAATATAATCTAAAGACATTAGACTTATGTAACTCCTTAAACATTGAGGGCAAAGTACATTTCTCTAGTTCCATGCACATGCTTATTAGTTTAAGTTAACCTCAAAAGTTTTAGTGGGTTGTTTTTCTTAAGGATTGGAGTCAAGGGAACATAGTAAAAACGGTATTAAAGTGGCATTTGTTTGCATAGGCCCACCAAAACATAAGGGACATGGAAAGACAAATTATGGTCTAAATACAAGGAGACCATACCCCTGAAGTTTCCTGGCACAGGACTGACTCTAGGCTCCAGGCAAACTAGTTTGTCCAATTCAAGTCATCGTCTGTAGTGGCAATACACCTCCATTCCTCACATAGTCTCTGTTGTTGGTATCATGCTTCTGTATTAAAGATCCTGGAGTCTGCATATCCCATATTGCAGTCAGGATGGTGCAGACCATCCTCTCGTTTCCCCTCACACTTAAGGAGCACTAGAGAGAACCATGTCCTGTAGAGCAGGTCATTGTTGTTGTCAAGTCTTCTCAGTGTAAACGGAAGTCTCTTTTTAGGAGGTCGATCTCAGACCCTTGGTAGTGTCTTTCCTGGTAGAGGACTGCTTCCAGCTGTTGCTATATAAGACCTTGGATGTTTCGTAGATAGCTTGCCTGGTTCTGGCGTGAATGGAGGATGCCCATTCTTCTGAGGCCTGTGCCAGGTCATTATATCAATGTTCAGGGTGTAAGGTACATTGTACTGATATTTATTAGATAAGAACTTATCTGTATGTATGGTGTTTTCCCATTTTAATGTGTCTATGCAAACAAGGATCAATGCCATGAAGCATTATTGGTGCATCTGGAAGCAATAGGAACAAGACCAGCAATTTCCATGACATAGTTCAATCATAGGCATCAAACTGAGGGACAGTTCCAACAACAATCCTTACTAAACAGCTTACAAAGAAAAGACAAGATGAAAAGTGGATAGAAACATCATGGTAGAAGAATATATATAGAGTTATATCAGTTAAAGAAAATACCCATAAAATATACAAAAGATATATGAGTTCAATATGTGTTCAATTTGTGTCCTTCTAAATAGTTCTAGGATTTGTTAGATCTACTGTATGTCTCAGGTCAGAGATTAGAACTGTGTGTTACTGAAGTTAAGAAGGGTAAATCTGGGGTACTGATGGTTGGGAGGAGCATATGTTCACGCGGGGGCGCTAGCCCCCGCGCGGTTTGCAAAATGTAGACTGGTATGAAATTGTCAGTGACAGCCTGAGTATAGCTGAGCAGCTATCTGCCACCCACCAGATCAAACTCCACCCCCTCAGCCCCACCCTAGGCCAGTCTCCGGACAGACCCGGCCTGGGAGTGGGGAAAACCCAGGGTGCCCCGTCAACTCCTTCCAGGAACCCACCTGGAGATCCTGAGGAGTGGGGGAGAGGGGGGTCGGGTGACCCAGGTCCGGGCCCCCCTACCCTGGGCAGGGCCAACAGGCCGCTGGCACATGCGGAGGCCTGCCAGCTGCTCACCCGTGCCAGCTACAAATCCTGCTCCAGGAAGCTGTAGTGTGGTTTTTACTGCGTGTTGTGGTGGGGTTCATTGGTTACAAAGAATGTGCAGTGGCGAAGTGAAGCCAAGTGCTCTTCTGCTGCCTCTAGTTGACAGTTTTTTAGGGGTGTGCTCCCTAGGCCTCTGAGGAGACCTTCAGGGACTCAGAAACACAGGCAGACAGGCACAGGAGAAGTTTCCCTTGAAGTCTTCAGAGTGAACAAAGGCACAGCAGGGCGGAGCCTCCGCAGGCCAGAGAGCTCAGCTTATTGGACAGCGACCCCCACAGCCAGAATTTACTCACTGGGTAGCTTCAAAATGCAGTTTTTTGGGGGTATGCTCCCTAGGCCTCTGAGGAGACCTTCAGGGATTCAGAAACACAGGCAGACCATACTTAATATTATTCTCTTGGAAACATCTAACAATTTTTCTTGTTGTGCTCTTGAATATACTTTTTTTGAGCTGCAAAATAGCAAGTCCTGATTTCTGACTAATTCAGGATTCTCAGCTTTGAACCTTAACTATAGACTTCTCCCCATGTTATGGTTTTGTGATAAATTCTCAGTGTACTTTGCATTAATCATTAATCTCATTACTTCTAATGATCCTTACCTTTGTGATTTTATGCTAATTTGATTTGTAATGATTTGTATCCTAAGGCATGATCTATTCTGGAGAAGATTCCATGTGGACTTGAGAAGAATGTGTATTCTGCCTTCTGGGGTGGAGGGTCCTATATAAGTCTATTAGCCCAAGTTATTTTAATTTTTCATTTAGAGCACTTATTTCTTTGTTAGTTTTCTGTCTGTAGGATATTCCAGTGGTGATAATGGAGTATTAAAATCTCCTACTACTATCACATTTCCTTTCAAGTGTTTCTCCAGTTTTGCAAGCAATTGCTGTACATATTTTGCTGGCTTTGCATTAGGTGTGTAGATATTAATCAGTGTTAGCACTTCTTGGTCTAGTGTTCCCCTGATAAGTAAGTAGTGATCCTCTTTGTCTCTGAACACTTTCTTGAGGTTGAATGCAATTTGGTCTGATATAAGAATGGCTGTCCCTGCTTTTTTTGTTTTCCATTGTCCTGGTTAATTGATTTCCATCCTTTTTTTCTAAGCCTGTGTCTATCCTGTACTTGTAGGTATGTTTCTTGCAGGCAGCAAAAATCTGGTTTATGTTTTCTAAAACAGTTCTCTATTATGTGTCTTTTAGTGGGAGAGTTTAGTCCATTAACATTTAAGGAAATTATTGACAGAGAGCTGTTGTGAAGTTGTGTTGTTTAGGGTGGTTGTTGTTACAACCGGGGTTTAGATTGTGTAATTTGTCTCTGAGTAGGTCATTTAGGGTCGGTTTTGTTTGTGCGAATAATGTGAGTTAATTTTTGTTTGAGAATGATTTTAGTCTTCCCTCTCATATGAATGAGAGTTTTGCTGGATAGTGGACTCTCGGTTGAAAATTTCTTTCATTTAGCCATTTAAATATGTCATTTCACTGTCTTCTTGCTTGAAGTATTTTATATGGGAGATCTGGTTTGATTCTAATGTTCCTTCCTTTGTATGTGAGGGTTTTTTTCTCCCTTATTGCTTTAAGTAGGTCGCCTTTCTCTTTGTTTCTTGCCATTTGAATTACTATGTGTCTTGGAGTTGGTTTGTTAGGGTATATTTTGTTGAGAACTCTTCATTGCCTGGATTTGCTCATATGTGTCTTTCCAGAGGGTGGGAAAGTTTTCCGCTATTATTTCCCTGACTAATTGTTTTTTTCCTTTCCCTGTTTCCTCCCCTTCTGATATACCTACAATCTTAGATTGTTTCTTTTGTCTTTGTTCATTAAATACTGCACTTTTACTTCCAGTGTTTACCTTCTATTTCTTTGTTGGCTTCTTTGTTGTCTTTTGTTTGCAGTTTATATTTGAGTTCTTCTATGTGATTCTAGAGCTGTGCAATTCTGCTCTTCTGGCTTTCTACGGTTTTGTGTTTTTCTTTTAATTCCATTTGTATGAAGTCTTTCATATTTTGTAGCAATTCTTCTTTAAGTTGGTTCATTTGTTCATTTATTGATTTCTTGTAATCTCTGGCCAGTGTGTCTTTCATTTATTCTAGCATGGCTTGTAATTCTATTCTCATGGCTGCTTTTAGGTCTTCCTCTCTTGGTTCTGTGCGTTTTGGTGGACTTGGAAACTTGTTCTGATTTCTCTCCATCTCCCCTGTTGTTAATGTTTTCCTTAGTTTACCCATCTTTCTTTGCATTTATTGGCTTGGCTTGGAGTGCAGTGCCTTCAGGGTCAGCCCGCTTTTGCCACCTGTGGCGTGGGGCTGGGTCCCTTCTCAGAGTGTGGCTCTACGTGAGTATGTTGGGTGATGCCGCTGAGTTTTGGTCATTCCCTCATTCTCCAGTCAAGCCTGGTTAATCGCCACCCCCTTCCTGCCAGACAGTGCAGGTTCACTCCTGGCCAAACTGGTAGAGGGCACTGTTGAGCCTAAATCACTAGCACTCCCCACCTGGGAGTGAGCCTGAGCTTCCTTCTTGCCCCTCTAGTAACTGGTCTCCCTAATTCTCTGTCTCCCTGGGCTGTGTATGATAGATTGATGAGTTGGTGATCCCCACAAGTGCTCCCACTGGCCTTTCTCCCTGACCTCACGGACCTAGGGTTCCCTGGGCCGCCCGTGTTATGTTGAAGAGTGGGCTCCTTTGGGTGGGCACTCACCACATGATCACTTTGGCAGCCTCTTCGCCCTCCCCTGGCCTATCCCAGGGACTCACGGTTCCCTTGAATAGGCGCCTTCCATGCACTCCAGTCAGCGACTTCCCCACACTCCCTCTGGCCTGTCCCTGGAACTCACGGCTCCCTTGAATGGGTGCCTTCCACACTCTCCAGTTGGTGGCCTCCCGCACTCTCTCTAGCCTGTCCCAGGAACTCATGGTTTCCTTGAATGGGCACCTTCCACATGCTCTGTTTGGTGGCCTCCCACACTCCCTCTAGCTCCCTTGAATGAGCGCCTTCCACACGCTCCGTTCGCAGCCTCCCGCACTCCCTCTGCCCTGTCCCAGGAACTCATGGCTCCCTTGAATGGGCCCCCTCCATATACTCCAGTCGGCAACCTCCCCACACTTCCTCTGGCCTGTCCTGGGAACTCACGGCTCCCTTGAATTAATCTCATTACTTCAATCCCCACCCCACCCCCCAATCCACATTGACTAGTAATTCTTCTATGTGGATGCTGGAAATAAATGTAGTGACTTTCCCCATTGTCACAGTGGGAAAATATACACAGTTCCTCGGAAATATGGTAAGAGAACATTTGAAATTAAGGAAGAAGGAAAGTGTAATAAAAGTGAACATCTATAGTACACATTCTCTTTAATTAAAATGTTGAACAATGACATAAAGAAGAAAATATTGTAAACCCTCCATTGTCATTACATTACTCATTACACATTTTCCTCTATCCAATATGGTAGGTAGAAAAAGACTAAAGCAAAACTACATGTGAATTATTTTAATGCTACTCATGTTTATCATTTCCAAATAATATCAAAAGAATAAGAAATATTCATATCAGTATTTCTTCCCAATATGAATTTCTGATGGCTTTACCTTTTTAAAGTTATACCTGAAAATTATTGACATCCATATTTCTTCCATACTGCAAATTTGTATCAATCTTGTAGTCAGGTACACATACAATACTAGCTTTTACATCAGGTGTGGTTGTATTAAGTGTCAAGAACCATGAATCCTGTTTGAATTTAGCACAGGATGGAACTGGAGGGAAAAGTTTCACAAATGCAAATCAGAATTTAACTCAAAATCTAGGGAACAATTTCTAAAGCTTCTTCACAGTAAGCTAGTAGAGCTATTCTCTTTTAGATTCAAGCTATGACTAAAAAGTCATGAAGCGGTGGCTATGAAGCTGCTGTGCAATTTGTAGCTGAGATGAGAAAGAACATAAAGTACAAACAAGACGAGCTTGAAGACCTCAGTCAAGAGGCGCTGGAAAACCCAATGTTGCTAGGATCTTGGGCTTGGTAGTGTAACTTCCTTGCTTGAAAGCCTTTAATCAAGCAGGACCTCGGAGGCCGACAACTATAATTTCCAACCACAAAAGAAAACAGAACCCTCACAAACTTTTATTTTGCTGAGGAAGCGGATGATTTAAATAAGTCTATTTGACACATGCCTATCTGACTTCCCAGTTCTCCTGGCTTCTCACAAGTCAGCCATAAAGTTATTCCCCACTTGTTCTGACAGGATTTATAAATTCTACATCTGGTATTCAGCAAACATATTTTTCTTCCTTTTTCATTGAACTTCTGCCCATACACACATACAGGGTCTCATTTTAATAGTGGGATTATTCCCTGTGTATTTAAATACACAGGAAACAGGAAATCATCTAAAAGAACACAGTGATCTCATGGTTATATCACTTTCCCCACAAGCCCATTTAGAATCAGAGACAAAGAAAAGATTCTAGAGCTTATAGCTCAAGAATTTCTCAACCTGAGATGTTGACTGACCTTAAGTTCCCTTTTCAGGTTCTTAACAAATGGAGAAAAAAACACAGTAAATAAAGGATTTTTGGAAGGTTTTTCCCCCAAAAATGAAATCTCTCCTTAGCACTCAGGCCTGTAAGAAGGCAGGCTCACATTTACTTGGCTGATAAAGGAGGGGTCAGTAGATTTAGAGAAAATCTGCAGGTGGAAAAAATGAAATCCTTGCTCATTCAAGGCACTAAATATTGCTCACACTGGTCATAGTTCTCTGAAAGATGTAGGTATCTGTGTTTATTGAGCACTAAACATGTCTTGACCATGCTTCACATTATCTTTGTTAGAAATATATGAGGTATATATTACTAGCATCATTTTACAGATGAGCAGCCTGAACTTGGATTTCTAAAAACTTTAAGCATTGTTGGGAAGAGTATTTCTCCCAGATGGGTGCTTTCGCCAAGGGTTAGGTTTCCTAGGAGGCCTTGCACTGCATCTCTACTGTATAGGGACCAACGAAGCTAAAAAAAAAAACAACAAAAAAAAAAAAAACGTGTCATTTTACCATTAAACAAGAAAGAAATGGTGGGGCCGGTGAGGTGGCACTAGAGGTAAGGTGTCTGCCTTGCAAGCGCTAGTCAAGGAAGGACCACGATTTGATCCCCCGGCATCCCATATGGTTCCCCCAAGCCAGGGGCAATTTCTGAGCGCTTAGCCAGGAGTAACCCCTGAGCATCAAACGAGTGTGCGCCCCCCCAAAATAGTAATTCTATTTATTTTATTTTATTTATTTATTGGGAGGGTTGGACCATACCCGTCATGCTCAGGGGTTACTCCTGGCTATGAGCTCAGAAACCGCTCCTTGCCTGTGGGGACCATATGAGATGCTGGGGATCTTAACCAAGGTTCGTCCTGTGTCAGCCACGTGCAAGGCAAACGCTCTACAGCTGTGCTATCGCTCCAGCCCCAAGAAATCATAACTTTAAAAGAGGACAGTGGTGGAGAGTTTTGGGTACTTTGAAGGTAGTAAAAGTTCAGTAACTTTATTAACGTTATCAAACCATAAACATTAATATTCATAACCATGTTACTTGAACTATAACAAAAAGGTTTCTTAGTAAATAATTTTTAAATAATAAGTAGATAAATTGGATTGAGGACCACACCCAACAGTGCTCAAGGTCATACTTCTGGTTCTGTGCTCAGGAGTGATCCTTGGCAGAATTGGTGTTTTTGTAGTGCCAGGTATTTGAATCAAGGTCAGCAGGATACCAGGCAAGGATATCAGGATACCAGGCAACTATCTATTCTGTCACCGAATTAATAAAATCAATTATAGTAAATATCAAATATAAGTTATTTTTGCCTGATGTAGTTTTTTTAAAACTTTGAAGGAAAAGTATCAATACAATATTTAAATAATCAGAAATGGAAGTTGAATTGTTAAATGAAACAGTTATCTATATAAAAGTTTAAAACCAATGAATTCATGGAATGTATAATTTAATATAAATATTCTAACAATCTGAGCATTTGTATATTTTCCTGATAATAAGATAATTATCAGTTAATTTGTGTATTTGAGTTCTCTGAATATTTTGTTTTCCAATTAAAGGAGAGAATAAATGTTTGCTAAAGCAAAATGCCTCTGAAGTAACTATACAATACCCACCATTAATTTCAAAGTATGCCCCTTACTTGTTTTACTTTCACTAATGCAGTCTGCTTCTTTATTTTCAGTGACTAATTTTTTTCATTGATCTAAACCATCATCGTCAAACCATGGCTCAAATTTTCCATGACCTCATCATTATTTACCCCACATGACTTTTAATTCTTGAAATGTGCCCTTTTACTTTCTCACTGTGTCCTTTCATTTGGTCTATAGAATAGAGAACAACTTCACTTTACACTTTTCTCTAGAGAGAAAACATTCCTTGTCTGCCATGCCTTGTTGAACTTCTTTGTGGACTAGAACAATATAATTGGCTCTTCTTAATCTTAAATTATATGTGCTTATAGTCATACTAATCTAGTGGGATGCTGATGAAGTTCTAGCCTGCTGGGTGAACTATTGTGGGCAATGAGTCTCCTTTATTCAGTTTTCTGTGATACCATGCTGGTAATTTGAACTTGGCCACTGTGGGAATAATTATATCATAGAAGTTATCAAAATTGACAATTCAATGCTTTGATTTTCCTCCTATGGAGTCCAACTACAGATGTTTCCTTATAAGCTAAAGTGTGATTCACGAATAAATGTATTAAATATATTTTTATATATGGGGTCCTAAAAATATGAAGCCCAGTATCTCACTTTGTATTCTAAATCCAATTTTCATTTTTTTTAAATCCTTGCATGGATTACTTGTTTTCATAGAATTATGTATGAACAAAAGAATTCTTAAAGAGCCTCTTATCATCAAGAATGAATTTGATATACAAAATCTGTGTTCAATAAGCATGTTACATTGATTTAAATCCACAATGTGAATTCTTCTCAAGGCCACTTGTTAAAGGTCTGAGCTATGCTTCTTCTATTTTGGCTGTAATTGTTGTAAACTCTGAAAAATTTGTTTAAAATTGGACAATGTTAAATAGCTAAAAGAAATCTGAATTTTTATACTTATATAAGGACACACTAAACTCATTAAATTTAAGAATTTTAGGACATTTAAATTAATAAAGATTTGAAAAGGAGCATGAAAAACCATTTATTTTATATTTAACACTGATATACTTAACATAATCATAAACCAACATAATTCTAAACTAGGACTAATCTTACAAAAGCTTCTGTAACATATTTTTATTAATGATTTTTTTAGTTCAAAAAATAAGAAAAAATTATAGGTAAATTTTTCTGTAAAATATTTTTTAAAAAAATTCAGAAAGTGAGTGCTGGACTGATAGCACAGCAAGTAGAGTGTTTGCCTTGTGTGTTGTCAACCCAGGTTTGATTCCTGGCATCCCATATGATCCTCTCAGTCTTCCAGGAAAAATTTATGAGCACAGATCCAGTAGTAAAACAGCTAGTGGGTTAGAAACAAAAATCAAAGAGGAAATAAAAACATTCCTGGAAACAAACAAGAATGAAGACCCAAATTATCAGAATTTGTGAGACATAGAAAAAGAGGTATAAAGAAGAAAATTTATAATTGTGCAAACATTTATCAAGAAGAAAGAAAGAGCCTACTTAAATAATTTAATGACAAACTTAAAAAATTAGAAAATAATGAGGAAAATGAACCAAGATAGGCAGAAAAAAAATAACGAAGCTCTGAGCAGAAATTAATGAGGTGTAAACCCAAAAGAGAATCAGAAAGATCAATTAAAGCAGGGGTTGATTCTTTGAAAAAAATAGATAACAAAATAGATAAGCCACTAGCAAGTCTCACAAGGAAAAAAAAATGGAGAAAAACTTAATGAACCGAATTAGTAGTTAAAAGGGAGTGATTACTACTACAGACATTACAGAAATTCAAAGGTTAACCAGAAATTACTTTGAGATACTCTATGCCAGAAACCAGAGAACCTGGAAGAAATGGATAAATTCTTGGATTCCTATAACCTCTCAAGTTTGATCAAATATGATCTTGCATATCTGAACAGGAAATTAAAATGTAATCAACATCTATCTCAAAAACAAAAACCTAGGCCCAGATGAATTCACTAGTGAATTCTTTCTAACATTTTAAGAGGACCTACTGCCAATCCTTTTCAGGCCTTTTCAGGAAATAGAAGAAACAAAAACACTTAGCACTCCCAAATAGTTTTTACAAAGTTAATAACACCCTGATATCAAAAGCAAACAGAGATGCCACAAAAAGAGAACTACATATCATCCTTTATGAACATAGATAAAAACATCAACACAATCCTAGCAAATATATCCAATGACTCATCATGAAGGTCATATGCCATGACCAAGTAACATTCATTTCAGACATGCAAAGATGGTTTAACATACACACGTCAAGCAACATAATAAATCATATCAACAAAGGGAAAAATAAAAACCATATGATCATGCATATGATTTGACAAGGTCCAACACCCAACCATGACAAAAACTCTCAGCAAGATTAGAATTGAAAGACCTATATCTAACTATCTAAGATAGATAAGGCCATTTATGACAAACCCATGGCAAATATTATACTCAAGGGGGAAAACCTGAAAGCCTTTCCTCTAATATCTGGCCCAAGACAAGGTTGCCTCTATTGCCACTTCTATTCAACATTGTACTGGAAGTACTTTTCATAGCATTTAGGTAAGAAAGAAATATCAAAGACATCTGATAGGAAAGGAAGAAGTCAAGCTATTACTGTTGCAGATGATTTGATAAAGTATTTAGAAAATCCTAAAGACTCTACCAAAAGGAAATGAAAATGGAAAAGGAAATGTTAATATATACCCTGCTCATGGATTGGGAGGATTAACATTATTAAAATGTCAATAATTTCAAAAATATTGTACAGATTTAATTCAATACTTCTAAGGATACATATGACATTCTTAAAAGATGTAGATCGAACCCTCCTGAAATTCATTTGGAACAATAAATTCCCATGAATAACTAAAGCAATCTGTGGGAGAAAAGAGATGGGAGGCATGACTTCCCCCAACTTTAAATTGTACTATAAAGCAGTAGTGATTAAAACAGCATGGTTTTAGAATAAAGACAGACCCTCAGATCAATGGAATAGACTTGAGTAGTCTGAGACTGACCACTGGTATGCATGTATATTATGATAAAGGGGCAACAAATACAAGGTGGAGCAATGAAAGCTTCTTCAACAAGTGGTTTTGGGAAAACTGATCATTTACATGCAAAAAGGTGAACTGAGTCCTTTCTTTAGCACTATGCACAAAGGTCAAATCAAAATGGATTAAAGATCTTTTTTTTTTTCAGTTTAATTCTATATTTTTTAATAGCTTATTTTTATTGAGGATCAGAAGTTAATATACGGTTAACATTATTTCTGCACACATCTTTCCAACAATACCCCCATGGCCTGAGCACTTCTTACCTTCACAGTAGCCCAAGGGCCCCTTTCATAATAGCTCAATCCAGGGCCTATTTTAGTAACATAGGATTGAAACATAAACCAATCAGATTTGTACAAGTACAACAATTTTAACCAATGGGAGCATAAACACATTTTGATGGCGGGAAGGATAAAGATGAACCTGGCAGGATGGGAGGGGAAGCAAATTCTTAAACAAATAGCTAATTGATATTTACGCAAATACAATTATTTGTTTAGCCTATTTTCCATTTAGATCTATCTTTTGTGCAAGCAATAAGGATCATAATTTAAACTTTACAAAAACATATCTATAACTACATGCTTGAGAGCAGTTACAAAAACAGGTTCCATGGAAAGGTTAAGGCATCTGGTTAAGCCAGATTCTTTGTGCTGAGCTAAATTTATTTGCAGAGTTTTCTGTTGGTTCGGGGCTATGCAAACTTTTGTGGCTTGAATCAGACAGGCGGTGGAAAATTCATTCAGAGTTCCTTTGATATGTGGGGTGCTCGATCTCCCACATCTCCCCCTGTTTAGTATACAATATAGAAGGGACAGATGTGCCTCGGTGGACTGGCCACACTGGGTGAAGAGGTGTGGGGCTTCCAGTCACCGCATCTGCTACCCTTGATTCAGTCGTTTCCAAAGCTTGGCAAGGCACAGATTGAGGTCTATGCGCCAGCTCCTCGATAACTTCAAACTTAAGTGGCGGAGAGTTGGCAGGAGGGGAGATGTCAGGTGTCAGCTGGTCTTCTGAGGTGCATAGTTGTTGGTATAGAACCTTTGAGTCCTTTCTGGTTGCTTCATCCACTTGATTCTTTACGAAGGTGGTGAGTTTGCGAAAAGCCCAAGGACCAAAGGAAACTAGCAACATAAAACCAATGAAGGGCCCCAAAAAGGCTGGGAGCACTGTTGATTAAAGATTAAAGATCTTAATATCAGATCTGAAACCATAAAGTACTGAGAGGAAAACATAGGTAAAACACACCATGACATTGACACTAAAGGCATTTTCAAGTAGGAAATACCATTGTCCAAGCAAGTGGAAGCAC
Source organism: Suncus etruscus (assembly GCF_024139225.1). Classification (NCBI taxonomy): domain Eukaryota; kingdom Metazoa; phylum Chordata; class Mammalia; order Eulipotyphla; family Soricidae; genus Suncus; species Suncus etruscus. Next base: position 3,619,944 of record NC_064862.1, on the reverse strand, counting down.
TTTAAATAAAAACAGTAACTAAGGAACAAAGGCTACCTATGGAATTGAGAAACTATTCACCCAATATTCATTTCATTAATTGCTAATATCTAAAATATTTAAGGTTCTGACAAAACTGAACAAGAAAAATCAGGAGACATTTCCTCAAAGAAGAAATACATATGGCCAAACGGCACATAAAAAATGCTCTTCCTCATTAGTCATCAGGAAGATGGAAATCAAAACAACAGTGAGGTGTCATCTCATGCCAAAGAGACTGGCACACATCCCAAAGAACAATCAGTGCTGATGGGGATGTGGGGAGAAAGAAAATCTCATTCACAACCTTTCTGGAAAACAATGTGTATAGTCTTTAAAAAAAAACTGGAAATTGAGCTCCCAGTAATACCACTCTTGGGGATATATCCAAGGAACACAAAAACACAATACAAAAATTCCCACTGTACGCCTATGTTCATTGCAGCACTATTTAAAATAGCCAGAACCTGGAAGCAGCTCAGGTGCTGGACAACAGTTGAGTGGTGGAACCATGGTATATCTACAAAATGTAACCATTAGAAAAAATGAAGTCACCGGCTGGTGCAGTGGCACAAGAGGTAAAGCGTTTGCCTTGCTAGCGCTAGCCTAGGACGAACCGTGGTTCAATCCCCCTGCATCCCATATGGTCCTCCATGCAAGAGCGATTTCTGAGCGCATAGCCAGGAGTAACTCCTGAGCGTTGCCGGGTGTGGCCGAAAACCAAACCAAAACAAACCAGAAAAAAAAAAAAGAAAAAAAATGAAGAAGTCATGAATTTTGCTTATGATGGAGAGTATTATGCTGAGTGAAATGAGTCAGAGGGAGAGGAATAAAAACAATAATGTCACTCATTGCTGGAATTTAAGAAAAATAAAAGGTAATGTGGAGATGATCCAGAGACAATAAAGATGAAAATCAGGAGGACCATTCCATGGGAGGTAGCTTGCCACAAAGAGTGTAGAGTGCAGTTTGAGTAAAGAAATTTTAATATGAAAAATACATTCATGCCACTTTTTCATTTGCAGTAGTACAAATCACAATATAACAAAAGAAAAAGGAGAGAGTGTAGTAAAAATGCCTGCTCCAGCCGCAAGCAGGAGAGGTGGGTGGGAGACAAGAGAATATCAGGGAGGTGAGGAAGAAATTATTAACATTGTTGGAGGGAAATGTTTACTGGTGAATTTTATTATACATTGTATGACTGTAACTCAATCATGGACAACTTTATCTGTTAAAATAAAACTATTACAAATAACCTTGTAACTATGGCTTTAAATACAAAAATATATTTTAAAAGATTCATCTAAAGAATCTCCTTTTTATCAAGTCTTTTTTTTTTTTTTTTGGTGGGTGGAGAGGGTGTCGGCCACACCTGGTAACGCTCAGGGTTACTCCAGGCTATGTGCTCAGAAATCGCTCCTGGTTTGGGGGACTATATGAGACGCTGGTGATCAGACTGTGGTCTGTTCTAGGTTAGTGCGTGCATGGCAAAAGCCATAACGACTGAACCACCTCACCGGCTCCTATCAATAGGCTTTTGAAAGATTTATTTTTATTTTTTAATTACCTTTTTTTAAACACCATGATTACAAATATGATTATAGTTGTATGATTACAGTCATGAAAAGAACACCCCCCTTCACCAGAGCAACATTCCCACCACCAATTTCCCAGATCTTCCTCCTCCCCACCCCACCCACACCTGTACTCAAGACAGGCTTTCTACTTTCCTCATTTATTCACATTGTTATGATAGTTTTCAGTGTAGTTATTTCTCTAACTGCACTCATCACTCTATGTGGTGAGCTTCATGTCATGAGCTGCACCTACCAGCCCCCATCTCTTTTGTCTCTGAGATACTGTTAAAAATGTCTTTCATTTTTCTTAAAACCCATAGATGAGTGAAACCATTCTGTATTTTTTTTTTGGTTTTTCGGGCTACACCCGTTAGATGCTCAGGGATTACTCCTGGCTAGTGCTCAGAAATCGCCCCTGGCTTGGGGGGACCATATGAGACACCAGGGGATCTAACCGTGGTCCTTTCCTTGGCTAGCACTTGCAAGGCAGACACCTTACCTCTAGCGCCACCTCGCCGGCCCCCCATTCTGCATTTTTCTCTCTCGCTCTGACTTACTTTACTCAGCATAATAGATTGCATGTACATCCATGTATAGGAAAATTTCATGACTTCATCTCTCCTGACGGCAGCATAGTATTCCATTGTGTATATTTTAATGTGTATTTATTTTTATTTAATTTTAATTTATTGAGACCATTGTGATTTACAATGGTCCTTTATAGTTGGGTTTTAGACATACAATGGTTCGGGGCCAACCCCATCCCCAGTGCCTACCTTCATCCACCAATCTTGCCCAAGTTCATCTCATACCACCACCACCTCTGCCCCCCAGCCTACTATTATAACAGGCCCATTTTATGTTGAAATTGTTACAGTTTGGGTCTCTTGATTTCAACGTTGTTGCCTTTGGCTTGGATATTTAGTTCTGTTCTTTTTTAACACCACCAATGCACCTGAGTCCACTTGGCCCCTGGCCCCCATCCTTTCATATTTGTGTTTCTCTTATTCCCCTCAGTTTTTTCCTTCTCCTCTCTATAATCTGAGGCCAAAGGTGTTAAAGATAACTCCCATTTGTTTTAAGAAAAATAAAAAACATTGAAATAATTTCCAGAGATGTGGGCCAGAAGGACTGGCTCAAGTTATGAAGCTTACCACAAAGCAGGGTGAATGCAGTTAGAGAAATAACCAATCTGAGAACTATCATAACAATGTCAGTGAGTGAGGGATAGAGAAAGCCTTGCTCGAATACATGTGGGGGTGGGGGAGGGAGGATATGGGGCATTGGTGATGAGAAGGCTTCACTGGTGAAGGGGGTGCTATTTTCTGTGACTGAAACCCAACTACAATCATGATCGTAATCATGGTGTTTAAATAAAGATATTATTAAAAAAGTTAACTCCCATTTAAACCAATATAGTTATTCTAAATACCACATATAAGTGATATAATTCTGTATTTATCCTTCTTCTGTATTACTTCATTTAACATAATATCTTTCAGTTCCATCTTTGTAGCTGTAAATTGCATGATTTCATCATATCTTAAAGCTATGTAGTATTCCACTAGAAAGTTACATGTTTAAGTGAACACTATATTAAAAATCTATTAATAGGGGGTACACCTGCTGGTGTTCAGAGATTGCTCTTGGCTCTGTATGCAGAAATCACACTTGGCAGACTCAGGAGACCGTAAGGTATGCTGGGGAATGAACCCAGATCTACTGTGTGCAAGACAAGTTCCCTATCCACTATACTATGGCTCCAGCCCCTACTTAATACCTATTTTGCCACTGAATGTTCTCTGTAAACATGAGTCAATTTCTTATGGGACATTTCTATTTACAAAAACATCATCAATATAGGGTGTTTTTTGTTTGTTTGGTTGGTTGGTTGGTTTTTGGGCCACACCTGTTGATGCTCCAGGGTTACTCCTGGCTTTGCGCTCAGAAATCGCTCCTGGCTTGGGGGTACCATCTGGGACGCCAGGGCATTGAACTGTGGTTCATCCTAGGCTAGCTCTTGCAAGGCAGACACCTTACCTCTAATGCCACCACTCTGGCCCCAATATACTTTAAATTTTAAGCAATAATAAATACTTATTCATTTTCCAAACACTTATTTCAGTTTTAAGTTCCAGTTAACTGGAGCCTACTCAGATAAGTCAAAGTACAAGCAGGAATAATCCCTGGACAGAATTTCCTTCTTTTCCTGTAGTAATAGTACAGTGGAGCCTGTAGCAACAGTACAGTAGGAAAGAGGTTTTCCTTTATGGTGCCTGATTCCAGAATCTCATCAATGTTATAATGAAATGACAGTGAAACAAGATTGGTATTTGCTATGGTAATTTGACATATGCCAATATCCTGTCTTTCTGGAACATTGTCCAGAAACACTAATTCAGGAATGTATTATGTAAATATGTAAGAGTTTCTGCCTAAAGCATTAGTTTTCAGGGTCTTCTGGGAAACTTTAGAAAACTAGTGACTGAGGTTGGGGAAACACTTTTGGTTTTTTTTGGGGGGGGGGAGTGCATGTCTTTTATGCACAGGAACTGAGCTTGGTTTAAGACTCCACCTGCTTCCCACTATCATTTCTTCACAGCACCACTGAGTGAAATCTTGGTGATTCTGGAAAACATCACTCCCAAAGCTACCCAAACTGAACAGTCTGGCTGACTATAGGGCACTCTGTGCACTGCTTAGGAAACCCCCCCAAATAAAAATTAAATTAAAATGAAAACAAAATCAAATAAACTCTGACAGCATGACCCTCCAGGATTAGAATGTAATTAATTACTCTGGAGTATAAGTCAGACATATGTGGTGCTAGTCTTTCAGTGCTGAGAATCAGCCCTGTGGAAGGATGGAGCGTGATAAAGTAAATATAAGATATACTTATATAATAATGTGTGAGAGGCAAAGGTACAAATCAGGATTCCCTCAAAGACTGTAACTTTTTGTCCTGCTTAGGTTGTTTTTCTAATTCTGGTATTGATGAAAATATTCAAGTGTTTTTCAACATGGGTTGCAAGACTGAGAACCTCCTAAAGCCTGGTCTTACCAAAACCTAGAATATTAATGAATTTACAGTGAAAAACTTCCTTTTGCTGATGAACATCATAAGACTTCTTGACAAACCTAAGAAATGAAAATATCCAGGAATTTGAAAAGAATGATCCTGACACTATATTAAAAATTCTGATGGTTCTCTAAATTGTGGCATTTCAATATCGCCCAATCTATGTCATACTATAGAACAATTAAATCAAAATCTCTGGAGGTTGGACCCATGCTGTAATACAATTTAAATTTTTTCTAAATTATTACAAAAGGCAGCTATCTGAGGACTAAGGAGATCATCATTCTTCATACAATGTTCCTCTTTCCAGTGTTCCTCTTTTCAGTGTGGCAGTTCATCTAGTAATGTTTAAATTAATATGAAAAATATTTGACTAATGGACTATAATGATACTCTCTCAAATATATATAAACATTTTAATAGATTTTCTTATAGACTATGAGAACACAATTAAATATTTAATTAATATAATCCATTAAGCATGATGGAAATACTCCCATTATCACAGTTATGGGTCATAGTAGCTCATGCCTGTTTTTTCTAGATGACACAAATTATCTACTTGAAATCAATTTCCTTTAGCCATAACTGCAATCACAAACAGTGAATTCTTGAACTGAGATAAACACTCAGTAGCACATATTGTCAACTAATTATAATTAAAATTCCTTGGCTTTTGAAAACTTAGTAAAGAAATCATCTGCATGTTTCACATTTTCACTAAAATGTAGACTAAATTGCAAGTAGTAAGTACTTAATAATTAAATACTTAAGTATTAAGAATTAAACAGGTTTAAAATGCCCTTGATATTTCCATTTTTACAGTCAAAGTCAAAGATATTAAGATTATTCAAGGATTGATTGGTTGGTTTGTGTTGGAATGTAACTTCTGTCCCATAACTTCCTGAGCTCCTATGAACTGGAACTCAGAAACATTTCCCTGTAAAAGTAGCTCAAGAATCAGTTGCGAATCAGTTGATAGTTAATTTACTCAGAATCACATTCTAAGTAAACATCATAGAAATACCTAATTTTCGGTCTGGGGAGATAGCACAGCTGTAAGGCGTTTGCCTTAGACGCAGAAGTACGGTGGTTCGAATCCCGGCATACCATATGGTTCCCCGAGCCTGCCAGGAGTGATTTCTGAGCCAGGAGTAACTCCTGAGCCCTGACGGGTGTGACCCCTCTCTCCCCCCCCAAAAAAAAGAAATAGCTAATTTTCCCCACTGGCTTAAGGAAGCTTCTTTAGTTGACATGAAAACATCCTTTTAAGATTTCATCTATTAATTCCCTACTGCTTGAAATATAATACTTCTATTCTCTTTCAGTAAATGAGTAACTTGTATAAATTCCACTGGCATTTTATACTCATTAATCCTGAATAAAATAATTAAGCACAATATTTTTAAAAAATGATATTCAGCAAATCTTATTTTCTTGAGTTAGTGGAGCATTTTAAGTAAAATACATAAGTCAGTAAAACTATTTGGTGTGTCTTTGATATCAGTAAAAATCCTCTTAGGAAGTATTTACAAGAGTGTCCAGTTTTTTATATATCAGATGGAGAAATCCAAGAAACTTAAAATATGATCTAAGATTCAAATATTTTATAATCTTACAAAAATAAATATAATAATCATAAAACAATTACTGGCACAAAAATGTGATTGAATAACAAATTAAATGGATGTCTAAATTCAGCTGTGAAATATTTTGGAGATCAATTCTGTCTAGGAAGGAGAAAAAGTTTGTGTTCGGCAAGACCTTAACTCTGGGTGGATAAAAAATTTTTTTTTTTTTTTTTAATTTTTTTTTTATTTAAACACCTTGATTACATACATGATTGTGTTTGGGTTTCAGTCATAAAAGGAACACCACCCATCACCAGTGCAACATTCCCATCACCCAAGTCCCAAATCACCCTCCTCCCCACCCAACCCCCGCCTGTACCCTAAACAGGCTCTACATTTCCCTCATACATTCTCAATATTAGGACAGTTCAAAATGTAGTTATTTCTCTAACTAAACTCATCACTCTTTGTGGTGAGCTTCCTGAGGTGAGCTGGAACTTCCAGCTCTTTTCTCTTTTGTGTCTGAAAATTATTATTACAAGGGTGTCTTTCATTTTTCTTAAAACCCATAGATGAGTGAGACCATTCTGCGTTTTTCTCTCTCTCTCTGACTTATTTCACTCAGCATAATAGATTCCATGTACATCCATGTATAGGAAAATTTCATGACTTCATCTCTCCTGACAGCTGCATAATATTCCATTGTGTATATGTACCACAGTTTCTTTAGCCATTCATCTGTTGAAGGGCATCTTGGTTGTTTCCAGAGTCTTGCTATGGTAAATAGAGCTGCAATGAATATAGGTGTAAGGAAGGGGTTTTTGTATTGTATTTTTGTGTTCCTAGGGTATATTCCTAGGAGTGGTATAGCTGGATCGTATGGGAGCTCGATTTCCAGTTTTTGGAGGAATCTCCATATAGCTTTCCATAAAGGTTGAACTAGACAGCATTCCCACCAGCAGTGGATAAGAGTTCCTTTCTCTCCACATCCCCGCCAACACTGTTTATTCTCATTCTTTGTGATGTGTGCCATTCTCTGGGGTGTGAGGTGGTATCTCATCGTTGTTTTGATTTGCATCTCCCTGATGATTAGTGATGTGGAACATTTTTTCATGTGTCTTTTGGCCATGCGTATTTCTTCTTTGTCAAAGTGTCTGTTCATTTCTTCTCCCCATTTTTTGATGGGGTTAGATGTTTTTTTCTTGTAAAGTTCTGTCAGTGCCTTGTATATTTTGGAGATTAGCCCCTTATCTGATGGGTATTGGGTGAATAGTTTCTCCCACTCAGTGGGTGGCTCTTGTATCCTGGGCACTATTTCCTTTGAGGTGCAGAAGCTTCTCAGCTTAATATATTCCCATCTGTTAATCTCTGCTTTCACTTGCTTGGAGAGTGCAGTTTCCTCCTTGAAGATGCCTGTAATGTCCTGGAGTGTTTTGCCTATGTGCTGTTCTATATATCTTATGGTTTTGGGGCTGATATCGAGGTCTTTAATCCATTTGGATTTTACCTTTGTACATGATGTTAGCTGGGGGTCTAAGTTTAATTTTTTGCAAGTGGCTATCCAATTGTGCCAACACCACTTGTTGAAGAGGCTTTCCCTGCTCCATTTAGGATTTCCTGCTCCTTTATCAAAAATTAGATGGTTGTATCTCTGGGGAACATTTTCTGAGTATTCAAGCCTATTCCACTGATCTGAGGACCTATCCTTATTCCAATACCATGCTGTTTTGATAACTGTTGCTTTGTAGTACAGTTTAAAGTTGGGAAAAGTAATTCCTCCCATATTCTTTTTCCCAATGATTGCTTTAGCTATTCGAGGGTGTTTATTGTTCCAAATGAATTTCAAAAGTGTCTGATCCACTTCTTTGAAGAATGTCATGGGTATCTTTAGAGGGATGGCATTAAATCTGTATAATGCCTTGGGGAGTATTGACATTTTGATGATGTTAATCCTGCCAATCCATGAGCAGGGTATGTGTTTCCATTTCCGTGTGTCCTCTCTTATTTCTTGGAGCAGAGTTTTATAGTTTTCTTTGTATAGGTCCTTCACATATTTAGTCAAGTTGATTCCAAGATATTTGAGTTTGTGTGGTACTATTGTGAATGGGGTTGTTTTCTTAATGTCCATTTCTTCTTTATTACTGTTGGTGTATAGAAAGGCCATTGATTTTTGTGTGTTAATTTTGTAGCCTGCCACCTTGCTATATGAGTCTATTGTTTCTAGAAGCTTTTTGATAGAGTCTTTAGGGTTTTCTAAGTAGAGTATCATGTCATCTGCAAACAGTGAGAGCTTGACTTCTTCCTTTCCTATCTGGATTCCCTTGATATCCTTTTCTTGCCTAATCGCTATAGCAAGTACTTCCAGTGCTATGTTGAATAGGAGTGGTGAGAGAGGACAGCCTTGTCTTGTGCCAGAATTTAGAGGGAAGGCTTTCAGTTTTTCTCCATTGAGGATAATATTTGCCACTGGCTTGTGGTAGATGGCCTTCACTATATTGAGAAAGGTTCCCTCCATTCCCATCTTGCTGAGAGTTTTGATCAAGAATGGGTGTTGGACCTTATCAAATGCTTTCTCTGCATCTATTGATATGATCATGTGGTTTTTATTTTTCTTGTTATTGATGTTGTGTATTATGTTGATAGATTTACGGATGTTAAACCAGCCTTGCATTCCTGGGATGAAACCTACTTGATCGTAGTGGATGATCTTCTTAATGAGGCATTGAATCCTATTTGCCAGGATTTTGTTGAGGATCTTTGCATCTGCATTCATCAGTGATATTGGTCTGTAATTTTCTTTTTTGGTAGCGTCTCTGTCTGGTTTAGGTATCAAGGTGATGTTGGCTTCATAAAAGCTATTTGGAAGTGTTTCTGTTTGTTCAATTTCATGAAAGAGTCTTGCCAAGATTGGCAGTAGTTCCTCTTGGAAAGTTTGATAGAATTCATTAGTGAATCCATCTGGACCTGGGCTTTTGTTTTTCGGCAGACATTTGATTACTGTTTTAATTTCATCAATGGTGATGGGGGTGTTTAGATATGCTACATCCTCTTCCTTCAACCGTGGAAGATTATAAGAGTCCAAGAATTTATCCATTTCTTCCAGGTTCTCATTTTTAGTGGCGTAGAGTTTTTCAAAGTAGTTTCTGATTACCCTTTGAATCTCTGTCATATCAGTAGTGATCTCTCCTTTTTCATTCCTGATACGAGTTATCAAGTTTCTCTCTCTCTCTTTCTTTGTTAGGTTTGCCAGTGGTCTATCAATCTTGTTTATTTTTTCAAAGAACCAACTTCTGCTTTCGTTGATCTTTCGGATTGTTTTTTGAGTTTCCACTTCGTTGATTTCTGCTCTCAGCTTTGTTATTTCCTTCTGTCTTCCTGTTCTTGGGTCCTTTTGTTGAGCATTTTCTAGTTCTATTAGCTGTGTCATTAAGCTACTCAGGTAAGCTCCTTCTTCCTTCCTGATGTGTGCTTGCAAAGCTATAAATTTTCCTCTCAGTACTGCTTTTGCTGTGTCCCATAAGTTCTGAGAGTTTGTGTCTTTATTGTCATTTGTTTCCAGGAACCTTTTTATTTCCTCCTTGATTTCATCTCGGACCCACTGGTTATTGAGCATGAGGCTGTTTAACTTCCAGGTGTTAAAGTGTTTCTTCTGAGTCCCTTTGGAGTTCACAAATAATTTCAGAGCCTTGTGGTCAGCGAAGGTAGTCTGCAAAATTTCTATCCTCTTGATCTTATGGAGGTATGTTTTATGTGCCAGCATGTAGTCTATCCTGGAGAATGTCCCATGTACATTGGAGAAGAATGTGTATCCAGGTTTCTGGGGATGGAGTGTCCTATATATATCCACTAGGCCTCTTTCTTCCATTTCTCTCCTCAGGTCTAGTATATTCTTGTTGGGTTTCAGTCTGGTTGACCTGTCCAGTGTTGACAAAGCCGTGTTTAGGTCCCCCACAATTATTGTGTTGTTGTTGATATTATTTTTCAGATTTGTCAGCAGTTGTATTAAATATTTTGCTGGCCCCTCATTCGGTGCATATATGTTTAGGAGAGTGAATTCTTCCTGCTCTACGTACCCCTTGATTAATATTAAATGTCCGTCTTTGTCCCTTACAACCTTCCTGAGTATAAAGTTTGCATTATCTGATATTAGTATGGCCACTCCAGCTTTTTTATGGGTGTTGTTTGCTTGGATAACTTTTCTCCAGCCTTTTATTTTGAGTCTATGTTTGTTCTGACTATTCAGGTGCGTTTCTTGTAGGCAGCAGAAGGTTGGATTGAGTTTTTTGATCCATTTAGCCACTCTGTGTCTCTTAACTGGTGCATTTAGTCCATTGACGTTGAGAGAAAGAATTGTCCTGGGATTTAACGCCATCTTTATTTCAAAATTTGGTGTGTCTTTTGGGTAGTCTTGTCTTAGATTAGGTCTTTCAGTTTTTCTCTTAAGACTGGTTTTGTGTCTGTGAAGTTTCTGAGCTGTTTTTTGTCTGTGAAACCATGTATTCTTCCATCAAACCGGAAAGTGAGTTTTGCTGGGTATAGTATTCTGGGTGAAGCATTCATTTCATTCAGTCTTGTCACAATATCCCACCACTGCTTTCTGGCATTGAGCGTTTCTGGTGACAGGTCTGCTGTAAATCTCAGGGAAGCTTGCTTGAACATGATTTCCCCTTTTGATCTTGCTGTTTTCAGAATTCTGTCTCTATCTGTGGGATTTGTCATTGTGACTAGGATGTGTCTTGCGGTGGTTTTTCTGGGGTCTCTTTTGGTTGGTACTCTTCGGGCATGCAGGATTTGATCACATATATTCTTTAGCTCTGGAAGTTTCTCTTTAATGATGTTCTTGACCATTGATTCTTCCTGGAAATTTTCTTCCTGGGTCTCTGGGACTCCAATGATTCTTAAGTTGTTTCTGTTGATCTTATCATAGACTTCTATTTTCGTCTGTTCCCATTCTTTGACTAATTTTTCCATTGTCTGCTCATTTGCTTTAAGTTTTTTGTCCAATCTCTCCTGCTGTATGGAATTGTTATGTATCTCATCTTCCACAGCACCAAGTCTATTCTCAGCTTCTGATACCCTGTCCCAGAGCTTATCCATTTTGTCATTCACTTCGTTTACTGAGTTTTTCAGGCCTGTTAGTTGACATGTTATTTCAGTTTGGAGTTTTGTCATTTCTGCCTTCATATTTTCTTGGTTCTTATTAGTGTTCTGTTCAACTCGATCCATGGTTTCTTGGAGTCTGTTGAGCACCTTCCATATTGCTAGTCTAAAGTCCTTATCTGAGAGGTTGATTAGTTGTTCAGTCATTATCTGGTCCTCAGAATTGTCATCTTCATTCTCTATGTCTGATGCTGGCCTGCGCTGTTTCCCCATTGTCACATTTGTATTGTGGGTTTTTCTACGTGTTGTAGTGGTATTCATTGTCTATATGATGTAGGCAGCACACTCCTCTGGCTCCTCCCTTTCTGGATGGGCTGACTTGCCTCTAAGGGAGGGGAGTCCTCCGTGGATGAAGCCTCACACTGGGTCAAATCTTAGGCCCGAGCATGTAACAGAGAAGACAGTCCAGAGAGAAATGTTTGCTTCTGTGATATAGCGCCGTTCTTAGTGTGATTTTTCCTTCTTGTTGCAATGGAGTTCTTTCCTTAGAAAGAGTGCACGGCCGCGTAGCGAAGCGGAGCGGCCGTGCTCCTCTGAGCCTCTTTTTGCCCCACTCGCAAGAGTTTCACGCAAGAGGACAGTAGACAGACATAGACAGGTCACACTCACAGTCTTTCACAGCTGAGCCCCACTGGGCCGGTGTACTTTCGCGGATTTTCCCCGCCTGGTGTCACACACAGGGAGCCAGCTTTTGCAAAGGATAGCCGGTTTTTATGCTCTGAAGTCCCTCCCTGAAAATGGCGTCTGGGCGAGCGAGGTTTCTGGAGGCTCTTTTTGCCCCACTCGCAAGAGTTTCACGCAAGAGGACAGTAGACAGACATAGACAGGTCACACTCACAGTCTTTCACAGCTGAGCCCCACTGGGCCGGTGTACTTTCGCGGATTTTCCCCGCCTGGTGTCACACACAGGGAGCCAGCTTTTGCAAAGGATAGCCGGTTTTTATGCTCTGAAGTCCCTCCCTGAAAATGGCGTCTGGGCGAGCGAGGTTTCTGGAGGCTCTTTTTGCCCCACTCGCAAGAGTTTCACGCAAGAGGACAGTAGACAGACATAGACAGGTCACACTCACAGTCTTTCACAGCTGAGCCCCACTGGGCCGGTGTACTTTCGCGGATTTTCCCCGCCTGGTGTCACACACAGGGAGCCAGCTTTTGCAAAGGATAGCCGGTTTTTATGCTCTGAAGTCCCTCCCTGAAAATGGCGTCTGGGCGAGCGAGGTTTCTGGAGGCTCTTTTTGCCCCACTCGCAAGAGTTTCACGCAAGAGGACAGTAGACAGACATAGACAGGTCACACTCACAGTCTTTCACAGCTGAGCCCCACTGGGCCAGTGTACTTTCGCGGATTTTCCCCGCCTGGTGTCACACACAGGGAGCCAGCTTTTGCAAAGGATAGCCGGTTTTTATGCTCTGAAGTCCCTCCCTGAAAATGGCGTCTGGGCGAGCGAGGTTTCTGGAGGCTCTTTTTGCCCCACTCGCAAGAGTTTCACGCAAGAGGACAGTAGACAGACATAGACAGGTCACACTCACAGTCTTTCACAGCTGAGCCCCACTGGGCCGGTGTACTTTCGCGGATTTTCCCCGCCTGGTGTCACACACAGGGAGCCAGCTTTTGCAAAGGATAGCCGGTTTTTATGCTCTGAAGTCCCTCCCTGAAAATGGCGTCTGGGCGAGCGAGGTTTCTGGAGGCTCTTTTTGCCCCACTCGCAAGAGTTTCACGCAAGAGGACAGTAGACAGACATAGACAGGTCACACTCACAGTCTTTCACAGCTGAGCCCCACTGGGCCGGTGTACTTTCGCGGATTTTCCCCGCCTGGTGTCACACACAGGGAGCCAGCTTTTGCAAAGGATAGCCGGTTTTTTATGCTCTGAAGTCCCTCCCTGAAAATGGCGTCTGGGCGAGCGAGGTTTCTGGAGGCTCTTTTTGCCCCACTCGCAAGAGTTTCACGCAAGAGGACAGTAGACAGACATAGACAGGTCACACTCACAGTCTTTCACAGCTGAGCCCCACTGGGCCGGTGTACTTTCGCGGATTTTCCCCGCCTGGTGTCACACACAGGGAGCCAGCTTTTGCAAAGGATAGCCGGTTTTTATGCTCTGAAGTCCCTCCCTGAAAATGGCGTCTGGGCGAGCGAGGTTTCTGGAGGCTCTTTTTGCCCCACTCGCAAGAGTTTCACGCAAGAGGACAGTAGACAGACATAGACAGGTCACACTCACAGTCTTTCACAGCTGAGCCCCACTGGGCCAGTGTACTTTCGCGGATTTTCCCCGCCTGGTGTCACACACAGGGAGCCAGCTTTTGCAAAGGATAGCCGGTTTTTATGCTCTGAAGTCCCTCCCTGAAAATGGCGTCTGGGCGAGCGAGGTTTCTGGAGGCTCTTTTTGCCCCACTCGCAAGAGTTTCACGCAAGAGGACAGTAGACAGACATAGACAGGTCACACTCACAGTCTTTCACAGCTGAGCCCCACTGGGCCGGTGTACTTTCGCGGATTTTCCCCGCCTGGTGTCACACACAGGGAGCCAGCTTTTGCAAAGGATAGCCGGTTTTTATGCTCTGAAGTCCCTCCCTGAAAATGGCGTCTGGGCGAGCGAGGTTTCTGGAGGCTCTTTTTGCCCCACTCGCAAGAGTTTCACGCAAGAGGACAGTAGACAGACATAGACAGGTCACACTCACAGTCTTTCACAGCTGAGCCCCACTGGGCCGGTGTACTTTCGCGGATTTTCCCCGCCTGGTGTCACACACAGGGAGCCAGCTTTTGCAAAGGATAGCCGGCTTTTATGCTCTCGGATAAAAAATTTTTATCCACCAATTTTTATGAACAAAAATTTTTTTGTGCATCAAAAAATTAATTAAAAAATGGAGCTAACTGCTAGTACAGCAGTAGGGTATTGCCTTGCACATGGCTGACACAGGATGGAAGCTGGTTGGTTTGATTCCTGGCATCCCAGATGGTCTCCCGAACCTGCCAGGAGTGATTTCTGAGCTCAGAGCCAGGTGTAACCCAGGAGCACTCCAGGTGTGGCTCAAAAAAACAAAACCAAAAACTGTGCATCAGCTAAAGGCAATTGATTAGATTGTTTGCAAAATGGAGAGACAATAGAAATAAAAGACTATTTATTTAGACAGACAAAATACCAAGTGGTTTTTCAGATAAGCCAAAATTGAATTCAGTATTTCTAAACATATACAAATAGGGAAATAAGTATAATATAATAATATATAGTATATATTTTATATATTTAATATGTAGCAGATCTCACAATAATTAGACATGATTCAATAATAAGAGAGATTGAACATTTCAAAACCTGGGATATCCTTTCATGGCTATTAAGAATAGAATCTGGTCCAGTAAAATGCCTGTATAACAGGAATCAGAATTCTGCAAAAGTTTTCCCAGTGCAAAGTTAGAACTCCATTAGCATTGTATGAATCTTGAACTAAGGTTGCAGTCCTTGGGGCTGTTACTGGATATGAGCCAACAGCCCCACCATGTGGGTGAAAAGTCTTCTGGGGATAATCGAAACCCAAGGCAAGGATTTTGGAATTGGAACAATATTCACTCATTTTTTCAATTCACAAAACAGAATTTTCAATACTTCTTGAGAATGATAGGCTGAAATACTATGTTTGAAAAAAAATCAGTGGGTCTTGGGAGTCATGATGGACACACCAATGGAAATCACCATAGTGATTTCTGGATCTCCAGAAAAATAATTATTTCCTCTGAAGGATTTCAAACAATTCAGCACAAAGGCATGTTACTATTAATAAAATAACAATATAAAGATAAATTTATGTAAATATGTTTTACAAAGTTTAAAATATAAAGACGTTGCAGCTGTAAAATAAAATAGGAAGTTATAAAATAACAATTAAACCCTAAATTAAATAAGCCCTAAAAACAAAATTATAGATTTTTTAATTTCTGAAAATGTATTATACAGAATGCAAGCCAGACTTGAAAATTAATTCAAAGATAGAACAATTCGCTGGAAAAAGAAAGGAAAGAGAAAGCAATGAAATTATAAAGAAACTAAGGATTCAGTGAAAAAGTACATGCCTTTCATACATGAGACCTGAATTAAAACTTTCGTACCTTAAAGACAAAGGAAGTTAGAAAGTATTGAAATCTTAATTCCTTCCTCACAGATAGATGTAACAGAGATTTTACCAGATTGAAAATATCCACCACATAGAAATAAATAAATAAATAAATGAATGAATGAATAAATAAATAAATAAATAAATAGAATAAATGAAAATATGAAGTGCATATATCTAAGTAAGACAAAACTATTGTATGGAGTTCCACAGAGAGATTCAGAATCCTGAAAATGTAGTATTATTAGCTGGTGACTGTGTAGGGTCCCAGACCCAAACCACGAAGCTCCAATCACAGTTCTTTCAAATTTTTTAGAGTGGAGAAGTAGAAAGCCTGTCTTGACTACAGACTGGTTGGGGGACAAGGTGGTGGGAATGTGGCATTATTGAAGGGTGGTGTTCTATTTATGACCGAAACCCGACTATAAACATGTTTGTAATCAAACAAAAGAGTGGAGCACATTCACCTATAGAAGAAATGCAAATAGATAAGCAGGTTACAGTGGTCAAAATATTGTGGGGGAATTCTGTTACAATTTCAAGGTTCCCGGGCATGGCTGTCAATCACTGGTTACACTCATAGAACATGATGGTTGCCCTTGTGTTAAACCATTACAATATAATGTTTCCTAAACTGATGATAACGTGACTCGGAAAGCAAGTTGGGTCGAATTACAGAAAATTGGAAATTAGTCTATGTACGAAAGGGGGGTGATAAGAGAGAGAGAAAGAAGAAGGGAGGGGGGGTGAAGGAGGAGGAGGTGAAGGCCTGCCATAGAGGCAGGAATCTGGGAAGATAGTGTGGGCTGGAGGGACATTATTGGTGAGACAAATAGACAATGATGAAGGGGAACGTGTTGGAACATTGTGTAACTGATACTCCATCATGAACAACTTTGTAACTGTGTGATTCAATTAAAAATATTCATTAAACAAAAGGTATGCTTGGGTCAGAGTGATAAAACAACTTTTGGAGCTGCATGCAGCTGATCTGGGTTCAATCCCTAGTGTCCTTTTGGTCCCCTGACCACCTCCAAGAGTAGCACAGAGCCAGGAGTAACCCTGAACAATCACTGGGTATTGCTTGCTCAAAAACAACAGTAACTAAAAGGGCAGTCTTTGAGACATTAAAAATAGAAAGTTGCAATGATATGTTTATTAAACATGAATTTTCTTTTTTAAAAGAATTTATTCTTTTTATTTTAATTATGAGGACAAAGATGGAAAGAAAGAGGACAAGGTAAAGTTACAGTGGAAGGACAATCACCCATAAAAATGAATTTTCTATCCAAATTCACATTATGTATTTTGTCTTTCTTATTTTTATTTACACTGCCTTTTAACAAGTTGAAGAACACAGATGCACTTGTGCTAAACTTTCATATAATGTTTGACTCCTCCCAAATGTAATTACCAGCCATCCTTGGTTTCTGCAGGTCATTGGTTTCACCAAAATAGGTGTATGTTCAAATCAAAGTGTCTTTGACACTTTTGTCCTATGAGTATCTGTGATTTTCATAATTTTCAGAGTGTGTGGCCTACACAGTGATCATTTCAGTTTTGAGCAAGATAGCTGCAGATATGAAGGGCCAACTGTATTCCAGATACATGTGTGCCAGTCATCTCTGAAGTTCAAGCTTGGTTATTCAAGAATAAAATGCACACCCCATTTATTTGGTGATAGAGGAAGATTTGAATCCTTTTCAGCAATACAGCTCCTGCTCTGTGCTGGGGCTTACTCCAGGCAGTTTCAGATAGAACAGGGGTTATCCACATGCAAGACAAGCACCTTAACCCCTATATTATCTCTCTGGCCCTCAACTCTCTGTTTTTAAAAGCCAAACTCTTCTCCTGGTATTTTACAATGCTATTTAAAAATACATTTATTTTTAAGGTTTATTAAATTTTGAAGATGAACCAACTGTTTTTAAATGAACGTGACAATAACCTATTTCTTTTAACATCTCCATTAAGGAAAACACTCAGTAAAATATCTAAGAAGATTGATGGCCAACTAGAGTGCCAAGGTATGAAGGCACAGTGTTGGTTTCCAGTCTCTTTGTCCAAAGTGCTTGTTCACAGTACACTAGGGAAATAATATAAACCTGCCTGCACAACAATATGTATGAAATTCTGTCCGAGAAGTATATCTTTAGTTCCATAGGCACCTCAGAGAAGGATTCTCCTCAGAACTAGTAGAGATAGAAATCTTCAGAGAGGTGCTCAAACTGAATTTTCAAAACTTAAATTGGAATACTGGTCTTGTCACTGCAAGTTGTTCATTGTGGAGGATGCACACAGAAAAGAAGGGAGGTGTTCTTTACATGACTGAAACCCAACTATAATCACGTTTGTAATCAAGGTGTTAATATAAAAAATGAAAAGAAAAGAAGCATCTTGAAATCAAGTTGAGAGAAGTCGGCAGGGACCATATCATGAAGACATTTCTAAATGTTATTCTGTAAAATTTAATTTTATACTTTTTGGCAATAAGAAGTCCAGCAATGCCCTACAGAAGCAGAGGTAGGAATGGATTTGGATTTGAGAATGATTACATTGGAAACACAGTGGAGAAAAGATGCCATCTTCTTGATTATTTTGTTTTATTTATGATAGGAAACTTGTTTTCATGCCACACCAGGATCTGCTTTGGGTTACTCCTGATTCTGCACTCAGAGATCACTCCTTGTGGTACTGTGGTGTTAAGGGGTGTCAGAGATGTACATGTGCAGGCTGAGCCATGTGCAAAGCTAGTGTACTTGCTCTACCTGCTATACTATGTCTCTGGCCACTGGAACATTTTTTGTATGTACAAATGTTATCTCATGCAAAATGGCAAGGTAAAACCATTAATTGCAGAGTCAATGGAAGCGGAAAATATGGGTCTTTCTTGAACTCTGTCAGGGCTACAAGACTCCATTTGAGGAAAATACTAGAGAGAAATACTTCACAAATAGAATCAGTGTTTCCACATATCTCATTCAATACCACTTTCTAGTAATCTACAGGGCCAGGTTGTTCTGCATTATCGAAAGGAAATCTTAAGAGTTCAATAAGAAATGTTGTTTTTTTTCTTTTGGTGTCAAGTAAATATTTCACTCGGTGTATCTACTTTCTGCCACCATATATCAAAACCCTGTTAACTAACATCTGTATAAGCAGACAACCTGACCTTCTACTTCCTAACTCAATCTAGAAGGATAAGGATGGTTCCAGAATGCTTAAATAAATCAATGATTTTTATGCCTCTCTTAGTGTCATGGCATAGTCTGTCATTTACAGACTCATCTACTTTCACGTTTTCAAACTCCAGCTTTAATTGTCCGATGACATCCAATCATTACTTTTAATAGAGCTTGACTTTATTCTAAGCTATTGACTTGAAATTATGAAGGGTCAGATTTTATTAGGCACCACAGATATTGTACTAGACAAACAAGAATCTTATCACTCTTTACACTAAATCTACTTCCCTTCCAATTTTACCCACTCTGCTGAGTTTACTGGCACAACTTACCTGTCATTCTTACTTTCTCACTTTCCATAAAATTATCTCCATCACATAACTGTTGCCACCACCTTAAGAAATATTAGACCCAGAGCAATAGCACAGCAGTAGGGCATTTGCCTTGCATGTGGCCGACCCAGGACAGACCTAGGTTTGATCCCTAGAATACCGTATGGTCCCCCTAGCCAAGAGTGATTTCTGAGTGCAAAGCCAAGAGTGACCCCTGAGCATCACCCGGTGTGGCCCAAAAGAAAAGAAATATTCAGCTGATTACCACTAAATGGGTCCATACTTACCATGACAGGAATTAGGGTGATCAATTGCCACACCATGCAGCTTAGAAACCTCCCTTTTAGGGGAAGCAAGTCCACCAGATATGTCTATTGGCTTTCCTGGTGCAGTGAGCTGATATTTTCCCCAAGAAATATTTTAGTCAGCATGCCCGTTGGTGAACATTAATCATACCCCTACGTGGATTACTGGCAATGCTTCTGATATCCATGACATGGTGGTGACATTAAAAATCTCTTGTTATATCATTTGGCTTTGTCTCTCTTGCAAAACTACAGGCCAAAATTCGAATGCCATCAATGTATGCTCAGGGAAATTATCAGTACCAAAAGCTGCTAAAGTTCCCCGCTGGCTAAGTATAATTGCAACGCAAAGACAAGCCCAGCTACCTGAAACCTGCTTCAGTTTTCAGGTGGTAAACAAACAGTTTTCTAGCAAGTAATGCTTTCGTTATTATGGCCAGCTGCAAAGTTGTTGCAAAACAAGTTTCTCATCCTTTGTCATAAGAACTTCCATTCTAAATTAGAACACTCCCTTCTCCTTATGCTACTTCTTCCTTTTTAGCTAGGCATTCTTTTCACCTGTATTGGCTAGTTTTTTGATATTTATATTTTAGGGCCTGCCTTCGTCAGTGCGGAAATGCCTTTCATACCAGAGACTTGTACATATTTACCAACATGGAGAAATAAAGTTGTCTCACATCTATTGAAGACACAGATCCCCATACAATTTATTTTGTGTGGTGTTATTTCATATTTCGCCACCAGTGCAACCTACTCTCCCTAAAGTGGATTCAATGAAATCCCCCTGAGGCTGGCTGTAGGATAGAAGCCGCCTCCAGCATTCAAATGACTTTTTTTCTGAGTTTCTCTTTATCCTATCTTCCTATGGTTAGGCAGAACCATGAAACTAGTTGTGACTGTAGAAAAAAAAATGCATGTTACACTAGTAGCTCCGAAGACAAAGGAGCCAGCGCAGAAACCTCAATTGCCTCCTTTCCTCTGCTAATGACTAAAAGGCAGTGTTCAAGGTAGTGCTGTCAAAATATGGTGGATCCTTAGTCCACTGACCTATACATACAGAAAATACCCTTTTTTAGTAAGCCTCTGAGGGTTAGTTAACCCTGTTAACTACCTTGTTATAATCCCGTTTAAATGGACTAACAGTTAATGATTTATCTCTTTGTACTCAGGATAGTCCAGCTTCAGACCTTTATCATCATTTCAGAGTTCTTCTTTACAAAGTGAGTATAGTGCCAGGTAACAACACACTCTTCCTTTTGTGTAGATTTCTTCAGAGACTTTCACATACCCACCTTGGAACTTGAAAGTTTTTTATACTTTCTGAGAAAAATATGCCCTCCATGTTCTTCCTGTCTTAGAGCTTTCATCTCCCAAGGTCCTCCAGACTCTTGGCATGTCCAACTACCTGCACATTGTTAAGGTTGTGTGCTCATCTTTGAGTCTTCATGTATGGATGCCAGTGTGACACATTATTCCTTTCATTGCCCTAGTCTTTCTGACAAAGTCATCCCTTGGTTGGAACTATTATTCTAATGTTTATACAAAATAATGAAACAGAGTGCCTGCATTTCTTTTCAATCTAATTTATTAAAATAGGAAATACGCTTCTTACTACCACAGGATAGCTTCAGATATATTCAGATAATGTATTACTTTTTCACTATACGAGAACCTGACGGAAGAGGAATTTAGTTGACGTTTAATTCAAGCAAATTATAATTGGCTGCTACTTGTGGGTCCTTATAATTAACATTACATACATCTGAAACTAAATTATTTATACTTTTATAGCACTTTTTTAAGATGGTAAATGTGGATTAACATTGAATTTTAAAAAACATCAAATACTTTCAATTTTCTTAGTCATTATCATTGTCTTTATTGAATAAATAACCATGATGAAATATTCTACTTTAATCAACTATTTAATACTTTGAACTTTTATTTTAAAAATGTTTATTTTTATTATTATATTATTATGATGATGATGATGATTATTAGATTTTGGGTCACACCTGGCAGCGCTCAGAGGTTACTCCTGGCTCTATGCTCAGAAATTGCTCCTGGCAGGCTGGGAGACCATATGGGATGGCAGGATTCGAACCACCATCCCTCTGTATTCAAGGCAAACATCCTGACTCCATGCTATCTAAAATGTTATTATTTTTAAAACTTTAGTTCAAGTATGTGTTTAATAATTTTGGCATTAATAAAATTTTGATCCATAATAATAATGATTTACATGATTTTTCGTAGCTATTTTAATATAATTTTTATTTTAATCATAGTGGCTTACATAACATTGACAATAATATTTTAGGTACATATTAACATAAAATCAGGGGAATTCCCATCACCAAAATGTCCTCCCTCCACTTCCGTTCCCATCCTACTTCCCATATCCTCTTTCCTCACCCCCAGGGCTGCTAGAATAAGTGGTCCCCTCTGCGCCTAGCTTACTACTTAGTGGTCTTACACCTGTTTGGTCTTGGTACCTCCCTTTTCCTCCCCAATTGGGAGTTGGGACTAGATAGTTCAAGTTATGTGGTTTTGTTTGAAGAAGAGAAAAGTAATAACCTGGACAAAAAAAAAAAAAAAAAAGAATCAAATACTCTGGAAATGGGTGGAGTCCTTCTAGAGGCTTTCATCCTTGGTTTGAGAGATGAAGGGGAAAAAGAAGATGAAACACCACAACAGTACATAAAGAACTGTCAAATAAAATATCCAGTGAGGATTCCAAAAAAAAAGGGTAAGCATAATATAAAAGCCATGGTTTTGAGATAAAAAAAATGTGGTAGAGTACATAAGAAGAAAATAAATAAATAAATAAATAAATAAACATAAATGAAGACATCCACTTTAATAGCCAAATAACAACAATGAAATAAAAATTAGATAAGTAAATAATATTAATAAAAATTGTTTTGTGCTTTTTTTCCCTCCTGCAGATGCACAGTAAATATTGGGGTCATTCGAAAAGGATTTTTCGTTGCCTAAGTGATACAGGGTTTCTCCACCCTTGAAGTATATTGTCATGGGATTAACTATAGACTCCTTTCAGGTTCATTTACTCTCCCCTTGGTGCTTTTGTGGTGTATGGAAGACTTCTGCTCCATCCTGGGTGATAAAATTAGACCTCTGTATCTAGAGGTCTAGGTATCTGCATGAGTCAAGGAGTTGAACTTATGGTTATGTCTTTCTTTGTGGTTCTAGGAGTTCTGTTCCCTCAGTGTCATTTTAATCCATTTCTGTGGTTGGAGGTCATGGTCTTTGAGCTGACCCTAGGAAGGGGCCTGGGATAGCATCTTCCGTTATGTTTCCAGAAGTCCCCTTCCATTTCAATAGTCTCAGACAGACCTCTGGAACTAGGGATCATAGTTGTTATGCAGGTCGTAGCTCACGCCCTAGACTAGGGCTTTTTTATTGGCCCCAGGATACATACAGTCTGGCCATGGTTCTGTCAGCCAGTCATCTGTAAATCGCGATCTTGGCATTTGGATAGACCAAAGGGTGACAAGTCTTCTGATTGTGTCTTATCGTTAGCTGGTGAGGTAAGGATAACTTGCTCTTAGGTCAAGTTGTTCCCATTTTCCTCATTGTCAGGGTATCATATTAGGACTGACACTTGTTGGTATCTGAGCACTATTAAGGATGTCCTGGTTGGGATTTGTTTCCTGTGGTTGTTGTGAAGAAGAGTGTCATTTCTATGTCTGTGATCCAGGGTTCAAGACTGGACGGTTGGTGTCTAATCACCTGGGGTCTAAGCTGGGTCTACGTGACATCTTTTCAAGGTGGGAGATACCCCTGTATCGTAAACAAGTATGAGTTCTTATCCCTAATAAATAAGAGCTTGTTTTTATATGTAAGATTTCCCCTTTTATAGTGTGCATTTGAAGGGAGAAGTGGTGCTACATTAGATTGCCAGTGCATTTGAGGATGGAGAGAGAAGAAAACAAAAACAGGTCACACCCCCAAAAAAGATAAAAATAAAAATATATGTGCTCACGTGTATATATATATATATATATATATATATATATATATATATATATATATATAAAGAAAAAAGATTTTTGAGAAATAAAGTAAAAAATTAATTAAAGGAACAAGGTGATGCAAGGAAGTATCTTGCATTTGGGGAAAAGCACAAAGCACATGAAGAGGTAGTGTAATACAGGTCTTATACTTATGATGGTAGTATAGGTTTCCCAATTGTCTTTTGAGATTTTCTTGTGGTGTGTGGTTTCCTGGGCTCCTTTTCATCTCCCAACCTGACCTTCTTGAGATTGGCAAAAGATTTGCAGCAGGGAGGACTTGGAAAGAGTTCATGCATTGGGGGATATTTGTAGAGCTAAGTCTGGTTTCAAGTAACAGTCCACGTTAGGAAGAGTTGGTAAGGAGGACCACACAGCATGAGTCAGCAGAGGAGTTGGTTGCCTTTTTTGTAGGGGGTGAGGTGTGGGTTTGACTGGTTTTCCCTTCGCTTGAGTGCTGGGTACTGGTTTGCTTGGGTAGGATATCATTCTTGATGCCTAATGGATTAGGAACTGAGGGTGAAGAGTTTTAATAAGGTGAGAAATCTGGATGGGATTGAGAGGTGAAGGGATAGCGGATTTTCAATGGGGGGAAAGGAGAAAGTATATGGAAGGGGCAGGAAAGAAAAGAGAAAATAAATTAAAAAGAAAAGGTGAGAAAAAGAAAAAGAAAAAAACAGTGCCGCAGACATGTTAGCATTGCTAAGCAGAACCTTCGTGGGGTCCAGGAACCTTTCACAGGGAGAGAAGTGGGAGCACGAATGGATGAATATGAAATATGAAATAATGAAATAAATGACACCACACAAAATGCATTGTATGATTATATGGGGACCCTTGTGGAAGGGACAAGAGACAAATTTACTTTTCAGCAGATGACTTTTTATTAGCACAGACTCTGGTATGCAAGGTGTCCTCAAAGAGCAGGAGAGCAGTACAATAGGGGAAACAAGCCTTAAATTTACATATTAAAAGACCATCCTTCAGGTGAGAAAGAACTCTGCTGGAGGGCAGTGAAATCAGAACTAGAGATGTTTTTGGTTTAGCAAAAAGCAGGTTTTTCAAGAAACCAGGAAGAGAGAGACAGATATTTTTGATGTTTATGTAGTAGCCGGAAAATAGATTTTAGGGGGGATGGAAATAATTGTTTACCATCATAGAGCTAGACTCAGAAAAACAAGCTATTGGCACCAGGTTATACGAACTAGCCAGCAGGGAACTTTTGGTGGGCTTTTGGTACTGACATTTCTTTGTCTGTAGGAGAGCTGAGGCTGGATTTCTATAGTGGCCAAGTAGAGAGAAAATGTAATGTTACAGCCATGTTGAAATTACCGCCAATGATCCATGCAAAGGGTCAAATGATTGACTTTGCTAAGCAGGCCTTTTGGCAAATAATTCTTTTGGAGGAAGGCACTGCACCAGGGAAGGAAAAAACCACATCTGGTGCATGCTTTCCTTAGATGGGAGAAGAGTAGAGAAAAGAGTGAGGGAATGTTAGTTTGTTTGAATGTGTTCAATGAGTAGGGCCTGTAGTAAAAGTCTGTAGGTCACAGTTGCTGCTTCGGTGGTCTGGGTGGTCACGTGCTTTAAGTCTTAAATGAAGGTATAACCTAGAGATAAAGGGTATTTTAAAGAGTTTTATAGGGACATTCCCATAGTGCAAGCTGGGTATGGTATCTCATGTGATTGAGCCCTGGGATAAAATATTAGTTTGTCCACCCTTTGTATCCAAGAACGCCTGTGGACAGAAAAGCTGAGAGGTTATTTTAAGTATAGAAAAATTAAGGCATTAAAACATATTATTATGGAATGCTTCCGTTGGAGTCAGTGGTTTCCCGTGTTTTCCTTTACCTGTAATCCTGTATAAGATCCCTTAAGGCTTATTATGGGCCTTTGTAGTAGAAGGCTGATTACTTACCTGATCTTTCTATGCTGCTGTTTCTGCTGTTGCTGGTTTTTTGTGGTATGATGTGTAGTCAAGAGCTTGTGTTGTTCCTCTTTCATGTGTTTTGGACACTGCTCTCCAATATATGTTGACTGTTACAGTGTTTGGAATTTCTACCCTGTTATACCCTGTTATTTTATTGTTGAGTATTAGTTGTATATAAGGTGTATGTTCTAGGTGCTTCAGAACAGTGCTATCATTCTGTGTTTATCTTTCATCTTCTGGCTTACTTCATTTAACATAATATGTTCTAGGTCCATCCACGTTGCTGCAAAGCCTGTGATTGTATCATTTCTGACTGCCACGTGTATAGATACCACATCTTAATGATGCATTCATCTGTTGTTGGACAACGAGGTAGGTTCCAAGACTTGGCTATTATACTGAGTGCTGCGATAAATAGTTGGTGCACACATACTTTGGAATGAATGTCCTTCCAATTGGGGGTAGATACCTAGGAGAGCAATTGCTGGGTCAAATGGTAGCTCAATTCTGAGTTCTTTGAGCACTCTCCAGACTGTTCTACATAGGTGTTGGACTAGGGGGCATTCCCACCAGCAGTGGATGAGAGTGCCTTTCATGCCGCATCCCACCAACATAGAATGTTCCTATTATTTTTGATGTGAGTCATCCTCACTGGCGTAAGGTGGTATCTCATTGTTGTCTTTATTTGAATTTCCCTAATGATGAGTGAAGGTGAGCATGTTTTCATGTTTTTGTTGGCCATCTTTCAGTCTTCCTCAGAGAAGTGTCTATTCATTTCATCTTCCCATTTTTATGGATTTATTTGGTTTTGGGGGGCTCGGCTTTCTGTTTTGTATATTCTGGCTATCAGCAGTTTATCTGATATGATGGCTGAAAAGATTTTTTCCCATTCAGTTAATTGTCTTCTTGTGTTAAGTAGGGTTTCTTTTGCCATGCAGAAGTTTTTAGTTTGTTGTAGTCTCATTTGTTTATGTTTGACACTAAAGTTCTTGCCATTGGTGCTCCATCCTTGAAGACCTTTTTGATATATAGGT
This sequence comes from Suncus etruscus, assembly GCF_024139225.1. Lineage (NCBI taxonomy): Eukaryota > Metazoa > Chordata > Mammalia > Eulipotyphla > Soricidae > Suncus > Suncus etruscus. Next base: position 3,593,617 of record NC_064862.1, on the reverse strand, counting down.
CTTCGAGTGTTCTACCTATTTTCTTCTCTATAAACTTTATAGATTTGGGTCTAATTTCTAGGTCTTTGATCCATTTTGTGTTGATTTTTGTATAAGGAGTGAGGTATGGGTCAATTTTGAATTTCTTACATGTGGTTTTCCAGTTGTACCAACACCATTTGTTGAAAAGACTTTTTTTGTCCCATTTCAAGTTCTTGGCTATTTGTCAAATATCAGTTGACTGTATATCTGGGGGCTTCTGTCTGGAAATTCTGTTTTAACCCATTGGTCTGAGGCTCTGTCCTTGTACCAGTACCATGCTGTTTTGATCACTATGGCTTTATAATATAGCTGCAGGTTAGGTAAGGAGATGCCACCCAGCTTCCTGTTTTTAAGTATGTGTTTGGCTATCCTGGGTCCTTTGTGGTTCCAGATAAATTTTATGATTGATTGTTCTAAGTCTTTAAAGAATAATGTCTGAATTTGGATGGGGATTGCGTTAAATCTATATAGCAGTTTGGGTAGGATAGTTATTTTGACTAAGTTGATTCTACCTACCCATGAGCATGGGATGTTCTTCCATTTCCCAAGATCCTCTTCAATTTCTTTCTAAAGTGTTTTTGAAGTTTTCCAGGTATAAGTTCTTCACTTCCCTAGGTACTTGATGTTTTTTGATACTATTTTAAATAGAGTTGTATTCTTAATCTCTCTCTCTTCTACTTCATTATTTGTATAGATAAATGCTACTGTCTTTTGTGTATTGACTTTGTAACCAACCACTTTGCTGTATTGGTTTATTGTTTCAAGGAGTTTTACTGTGGACTCTTTTGGGTTTTCCATGTATATCATCATGTCATCTGCAATAAGAGATAGTTTGAATTTCTCTTTCCCTATTTGAATTCCTTTGATTTCCTTTTCTTGTCTGATTGCTATTGCTAGGACTTCTAAAACTATACTGAATAAGAGTGGAGAGAGTAGACATCCTTGCCTGGTTCCTGACCTTAGTGGAAATTCTTTCCATTTTTCACCATTAAGGATAATGTTGGCTGTGGGCTTTTCATAGATAGTTGTAACTATCTTGAGAAAGATTCCTTCCAGACCTATTTTGCTTAGTGTTTTCAGCATGAATGGGTGTTGGATTTTGTCAAATGCCTTCTCTGCATCGATTGATATGATCATGTGTTTTTTTTAATTATTATTGATGTGGTGTATGATGTTGATTGATTTGTGTATGTTGAACCATCCTTGCATCCTTGGGATGAAACCCACTTGGTCATGATATATAATCTTTTTTATGTAGTGCTGGATTCGGTTCGCTAAGATTTTGTTGAGTATTTTTGCGTCTATGTTCATTAGTGAGATTGGTCTGTAGTTTTCTTTCCTGGTGCTATCTTTGCCCTCTTTGGGAATCAGAGTGATATTAGCCTTCTAGAAGTAATTGGGGAGGATTCCTGTCTTTTCAATGGTTTGGAAGAGCCTATTAATCAGTGGAAGTAATTCTTCTTGGAACGTTTGATAGAATTCACCTGTAAAACCATCTGGGCCTGAACTTTTGTTATTGGGAAGTTTCTTAATTACTGTTTCAACTTCCTCCGAGGTTATTGGCCTGTTTAGACTTTCCAAATACTCCTTTTCTAGTCTTGGAAGCTGGTATTTTTTTCAAGAATCTGTCACTTTTCTGGGTTCTCTAGCCTAACTGAGTATAGTTGTTTATAATATGCCCTCATGATGTGTTGGATTTCTTGGGGTTCTGTTGTAATCTCTCCCCTTTCAGTTGTGATCCTTCTTATTTGGGTGTTTTCCCTCTTTTTTTTTTTTTTGGTGAGTCTTGCCAGTGGTTTGTTTATCTTGTTTATTCTTTCAAAAAACCAAGTCCTGGTCTCATTGATTTTCTGTATTGTTTTTTTAGTTTCTATGTTGTTTATTTCTGCTCTGGTTTTTATTATTTCCTGTCTTCTGATTGTGTTTGGGTTTCTTTGTTGCTGTTGTTCCAGCTCCTTAATGTGGTCCTGTAAGCTGCTAATTTTGTCATTTTCCTCTTTCCTGACATAGGATTGTATTGCTATGAGTTTCCCCCTGATTACTGTTTTTGCTGTGTCCCACAAGTTTTGACAAGTTGTTTCTTCATTATCGTTTGTCTCAAGAAATCTTTTTATTTCTTCCTTAAGTACCTTTTTTAATCCAGCTATTTTTGAGCAGCATGTTGTTTAATCTCCAGGTGTTGGATTTTCTCCATTGCTTCTTTTTACAGTCAATTTTTACCTCTGTTGCATAGTGATCTGACAGAGTGCTTCTAATGATCCTTACCTTTGTGATTTTATGCAGGTTAGATTTGCATCCTAAGGCATGGTCTATTCTGGAGAAGTTTCTATGTGGACTTGAGAAGAATGTGTCTTCTGCTTTCTGGGGGTGGAGTGCCCTATATAAGTCCCAGTTCTAGTTTTCTAGTTTTTCATTTAGGGTTCTTATTTCTTTGTTAGTTTTCTGTCTGGTGGATCTGTCCAGTGGTGATACTGGAGTATTAAGATCTCCAACTACTATCACATTTCCTTTCATGTGTTTCTTCAGTTTTGCAAGCAGTTTCTTTGTTGTCTTTTGTTTGAAGTTTATTTTGAGTTCTTCTATATAATTCTCGTGCTGTGCGATTCTGTTCTTCTGGCTTTCTACGGTTGTATGTAATTCCTTTAATTCTGTTTGTATGGAGTCTCGCATATTTTGTAACAATTCTTCTTTCAGTTGGTTGATCTATTTGTCCATGGATTTCTTGTATTCACTGGCTAGTGCTTCTTTCATATCCTTTAACATGGATTGCATTTCATTCCTCATGGCTAATTTAAGATCTTCTGTTGGGTCTGTGCATTTTGGAGGACTTGGGAATTTATTAGAGATCCTTTTCATATCCCCTGGATTCAGGGTCTTCCTTGATCTACCCATATTCCTTTGCTTATCTTGGTGTGGCTTAGAGTGCAGTGCCTTCTGAATTCAGAGTACTTTTGCCACCTGTGTGTTGGGGCTGGGCCCCTTCTCTGGAGTGCTGTTCCTGGTGTGTATTTTGCTGAGGTTTGGCCCCTCCCCTGTCCTCCAGACAAGCCTGGTCTATCACCTTTCTTTCCTGTGAGACAGTATAGTTCCACTCCTGGCCACAGTGGCAGAGGGCGCCCTTGAGCCTAGATGAGTCACCTCCCCCAACTGGGAGCCAGCCTGTGCTTCCTTCTTGGCCCTCTAGTCACTGCGCCTCCTGGCTCTCTGTCCCCCCAGGCTGCCTATGCCATGTTGGCTAGTTGGCAAAAGTTTTCGAGCTCCCTCTAGCCTCTCTCTCAGGACTCAAGGTCCTCCTGGGATACCTGTTATGGTCACCCTCAGATGGCCAACTCGTGACCTTCCCGGTACCTCCTTCCAACCTCACCGCCTCTTCGGTGCTGCTTGCTGCTCGATTTACATGTTTTACATTAATAAATAAACATATGAAATATGCTAGGTAAGTAATAATAAATTATTTGTGGTCAATCAATAATCAAGAATTGATATTCTATTTTAATTTTTCTGGCCATTCACTCTAAGACTATATGGGGTGGTAGTGTTTGTCACTCAGTGACACTTAAGATTCACTTCCGGTTCTGCACTCGAAAATCACTTCCAGCAGGCTCGGGGGACAATTTGGGATGCCGGGGACTGAATCCAGGTCAGCAGTGTAAAGGCAAATGCCCTACCTACTGTGCTATTGCTCCATCCCCTCTAAGATTATTAAGATTATTTGTAATATATAAATTCTTAAATAACTTGCCTTCCATTGCAAAATTAGAAATTTTTTTAAACTAAAGGCTTTGTTACTTTAAAAAAAAATAACCATAAAATTTTTTATAAAAACTATGATTTATAAAATAATTTTGTTGTCTCCAAAGTAAATAGATATAAAATACAACACAAAAAACACTGTCAAGAGAAAAGGATCAATTTTAAAATTCTTTATTATTTACTTTTCTATTTAAATAATATTTATTTATTTATAACTTTATACAGGTTTCAGGTTGACAAGCATAAATCTATATCTGCTTATTCTATATTATTTTCACTGCTAAAGGATGTTTGAAGATGTGCAGATCTTTTTAAATCTGTGTTTTTATACAGTTCAGATAACACTGAAATGGATGAGATAGAATATAAAGTATTTTTATTCTTAAATTCTCTCTTTTATTTTTTTTTTTTTGGTTTTTGGGTCACACCCGGGGTGCTCAGGGGTTACTCCTGGCTGTCTGCTCAGAAATAGCTCCTGGCAGGCATGGGGGACCATATGGGACACCAGGATTGGAACCAACCACCTTTGGTCCTGGATTGGCTGCTTACAAGGCAAACGCCGCTGTGCTATCTCTCCGGGCCCTATTCTTAAATTCTTATGAAAATAACAATACTATTTTCCATAATGACTATACCAATTTGCACTTCTGCAACAGTGTATAAAGGTTCCTTTGCTCTACCTGCAGACCAACATTTGATTCTGTTTGTTTTGTTTGGGGGCCACACCCAGTGCACTCAGGGGTTACTCCTGGTTCTGCACTCAGAAATTACTCCTGGCAGGCTTTTGGGGCTATATGAGATGCCAGGTATCGAACCCAGCTTCCAGGTCATGAATTCCAGGTCATCTGCATGCAAGGCAAATGCCCTATCGCTGTGCTATCACTCCAAAACCCAACATTTGATTCTTGAAATTTTTTGTAACAGCCATTTTCATAGTGAAGTGATGTTTCATTTTTTTGGACTTGCATTTTCATTTTTATGACCTGTTCTTTTTAAGACCTATGTATTCTTTAGAAAAATATCTACTCACATCTTCTGTTCATTTTTTAACCTAGTTGTTTATTTCCTTGTTAATTTTTATCAGCATTTAAATGCTTTTGCATATTAACTGCATATTTGGTCAATTATTTTTATTTTGATGAAAATAATCAAGGTCAATTCTGAGTTAATATTTATGTCTAATATGATAATAGTCTACCTCAATCATTTAAAAAGTATTAAACACTGTAGTTTGCACAGTTGTTCATAACACAGTTATTTGGGGCATTCGATGTTCCAGTACCACCACCAGTGTGACTTCTCTCCATTATTGACCACGGTTTTCCACCCCCCTAAGTTGACCCCTTAATAGGCCAACGTAATTTATTTTATATTGCTTCTTACAACAAAATGTTTAATAGAATAATCTAAAAGTACTTAAGACAAAGAAAATTTGTGAAAACTTATACCATAGGCTCACTAAAATCATTGTCTAAGGGTTTACTAAGCTGTTTGTTGTTAATTGACCTTTTTGTATTATTACTTTTGTTTATTAATCTTAGCTGGTTTTTGTGTTCCCTTCCTATCTAATTTGATGTGCTACTATTGGGCTTGTCATTGTTATAGAATTTGGAAATGTAAATGGCTGCCTACTCCAGGAAGTTCAGGACCTGTAGAATTGACCCATGAGTTTCAGTGACTTGTCTCCTCTTGTCTTGTATCTCTTCCAATATTAGTAGTGAACTTGTGAAGTTATGTTGTTGTTTAGATGGTAGAAGCCATATGACTGCTGGGGCTTCCAGTGGAAGGGTGGGAGAAATGCTCCCCATCATTACTCTGAGAAGACCCCACTGTTCTCAGCCTCAATACCAGTGTACCTGGATTTTTCATTAAGTTGGTATCTTTGCAAAAAGAAGCAGTGAATTTGGGCCATTTTTATGGTTTGCATGAGGGAGGTGGCTGTGGGGTATGGGGTCTGGCTGCCAGGTAGCTAGCTTCTGCAAGATAGACACTCAACATCACATACTGTTCTCCAATTTCACAGAATAATTTATTAAAGATGCTTTGCTTCCTTTTCATATTTAAATCCTTAGTAGTAAATGAAAATGAATGATAGTCGAGTCTGTCAGATGAACTGATTGATATTGATTAGTAAGCTCAGGACTCAGCTGACACACAAAATACCTTGACCGTTAAAATTAAATCACAACAGAATGTGAAAAAGTTCAAAGTTGAATGATATTTCCTTGGAGTAATAAGGAAGCAAGGCAGGAGTTAGATTGAAATAGTAAATTTAAACTTCTTATTTCTTTAAATTGATATTTATCTACTCTTTTACTTTTATAGATATGCATTCTTTCCTTGAGTGAATATTTTGCTGACCATTTATTTTTTACAAAAGACCTAAATAAGACCTTTAAACATTTAGTTTGAAATTTTTAAGAATTCCTAAATTCATTGTCAGATCAAAACGTAAGGTTTCTAATACTTTCAGTAAAGTCATGCAAAAGAAATACCAGTGAAGAAGCCAATAACTTCCTGTGCTTCTCTTTGTTGGCTCTTATTTGTATTCCTTGTTGTCCACATCCATTTAACTGTAATTTACAAACCTCTTGCATCTTTTTGGCAAGCATTTTATTTGGCATCCACATATGTCATTTTTGGCCTTTGAAGGTTTGATAGCATGCTCTGTAGTGATAATAAATAAATCCATTTTAAGATCCTTATGAAATATCCAAGTACAAAGGTAAACAAGATGGAAAGAAAAAAACACGCAAAGGAGAGGCAGTCTTGGAGAGTGAGCTCAAATCCACAGCTTTCTGCTCCCAGTATGAAGTCCAAGCACATGAAAGAAACTTGGGCAGGGTAAGTGCCAGCTGGCCAGCAGCACTTCTGATGATGGAGGCCGAGACCACTGTACAGACCTCATCATCTCTAACCTCATTATACAGTCCCCTTGCTTGGTCTTCCTTATGTTCTGTTTTCCTCATTTAAGCACAGAGGAAACCAAAGATAAAAATGTCTGCGTATCACATTAACTTTATTTCCTCCTGATTAATGCTTCTGTCAATTTCCCCCTCATAGGAAAATGGAATGTGCTTTGGTTCTCTGATTTGTTTCCGTCATTTTTCTGTTCACTGCCGGGTCATGGAATTCCAGGGGGGTTCATGACAGGTGTGTGTAGAAAGCTTCTTGCTATCCTGTATGTTGTCACCTTTGTTTCCTTTTCAAATCATGCTTTGTGGGTTCTACTTTAAATTATAAAATGGATTGGTCCCTAGAGTGGACAACATGATATATATTAGTGATTGTGACATGGAAGATTGGTGCATTTAGACCCTTCAGAAATGGTAGTAAGATGAATTTGTTACCACACCAATTTCGGTTCCCATAGGACATTTCATTTAAAATTTATAGTTGCATCTCAGTAAATGTCAGACTTTCAGTTAATGCTTGTGAAAATTTCCACCTCCTTAAAAATAACTCATGTGTGAACTATAGTGCAAATGCTCCTGTTAAACTGATTATTTTCTTCTATATGACCTATAATGACCCTTGAAGGTCAGAAACTACTTATTTTTTTATAGTTCCTGCCTCTGGCAAGGATCTATGGTAGAATGAGTACCTCATAAACAAACTGAAAGAATGAATCATTTAATGGTCAAACATATAAACATAAGTACTCAATTATGAATGGTAGGCATGATATATTTCCTGCAGTCTCTCTCGAGGTAAGCATATTAAGTTAATAAAGGACTTTCCCCAGAAAAATACAGAGTTGAATAGTTTAAATCTCTCTCTCTCTCTCTCTCTCTCTCTCTCTCTCTCTCTCTCTCTCTCTCTCTTTCTCCATGAAAAGTACTTTGGCTACCTCTCTGACCTAATTCCCTACTGCTAAAATTCTCTACCCTGAATTGATTCCAGGCCCCTAGCCTTTTTGCTGTATCCTGTAAACCTGCCAAGAACACCAACACTCAAATGCCTTTTCATTCTGTTCTGTATGAAACATCCTTCACTCCAATATTCTCCTTTTTGCTTGTTTCATTAAGATCTCTCAAGTGAAAGCTTTACAATGTTGTTCCAAACTGCTCTAATTAAAGAACACACTTTCCCCATCATTTTATCTTCAGGATTCACTGCTGTCTTATTTATTTATTTATTTATTTATTTATTTATTTATTTATTTATTTATTTATTTGTTTGTTTTGTTTGTTTGCTTAATCCCCCTCCTAGGAATATATGACAATCAGGACTTGTTTCTTTTTTTTTTTTACTATAAATCTTTGGTATCCAGAACATTACCTATTAACAAATATTGACTGGGTAAATTTAAGAGATAGTTTTAAAAAGTGGTGTCACAGGAATTCGGAGGGGGCTACGTTTAAAGTGAAAATAATTCAAATAATTGAATTTTCCATTTACTAATTGATAATTTAAGCAAATTATTTAACCTTGATGAGATTAAAAGTAATCAACCTTAACCTCAACTTTAACTTTCTCTCAACTGAAAATTCATAAAAAGCTCTGTATTGAGAGATCAATAAAGAAGAGTAGTTTTAGGAATCTTCCAGGCTGACTGGACAGAGTTTCTTGAATGGAAAGTAATTAGTAACTGAAAGTGAGGCATCCTAAATTAGGTAAAAATAAAATTATATTGTTTCTAACACTATCTTATTTATTATTTGAAATCTTATTCTTGACTCCTTGAAAGCAATCAACTTTGCCACAAATTTTTTTAAGTTCATACTTACAATTAAAAATTTGCAAAGGACTTAGAAAATTTTAATGACTTCTAGAAGCAGGAATCACAAGATAATTTTTTTTCCTTACTACTTCCTCTGCAGCCTTTGTTAACTCTTATTTCCCACTCTATCTGATTTTTGTGTAACTTCAACTCAATTGCTTCCTTTTTCCACCAGCAAGCAGTCTTGTAAGCTGTCCTGCCAGTGTAACCTGGGAAAATTTTATATTGGTATGGCAAAAAGACAAGTATATTTTATTCACTTTCTTTCTGGAAAGAAATGATTATGCCTTCTACTTGTCATATTTCCTTAACCATGTGGAAAGGTTCAGTGAAAGGCATGATGTCAAAAAAGAGAAATCAGCTTTGAGAAAAGAGAGACAAATTCCTAATTCCTAATTATTTCTAACACAACTGAAGCCAACACAGTATCTTTTATTTAGGGAAATTTGAACTGCTAGAGACTTAACAAATGGGAGGGGATAAGTATACAGTGCGATTTAAGTTCTCAGTAAAAAACAATCTCAGATAATGCTTATCTAAAGACCCAAAGCAACAGGGAGAAAAAAAATATAACTATTACTTATATTTAAGTAAAAGTCATTTTAGCACCCAGCCTCTCCAAGTATCTATTTCATTGTATTCTTGCCTTTGGCTAAGTCAAGACCATCCCCACACCCAGCAATAGTTGGAGCTAAAGAACTTCACAAGCAGGTGAAGAGAAATACAGGCATTGAGTTTCTAGTAACATTCCTGGACTAACATTCCTAGCCAGAGAGAAATTATGATCTTGTCCTCTAGGCTTATATTTTGAATGTATTTTCACACATAAACATTAATAGAACAGATTAATTCTGAAATATTACTAATACAAATCAACTGTTTGGATGAAATAATCAGATTGCATGCAAATATTTGACAATATTGCATCCCTAAATTTGGAAATAATAAAAACTTTTACCATCATAAATATTTTGTGTAAGATAATCATTCTTCCTTATTTACAAACTCTACAGTTTGATGCAGAAGACATAGGAGGTACTGAGATCCCTTCAGAGAGCCATGAAATTAAATGTACATTCATAATAATTCTAAGACAAATGACTTTTGAAAGAACCCTGGAATAATATCAACTAATTAATTCACATTCATATGTAAGACATGAAAAGGAATGTAATACAAGAGCCTAAAATTCAGTTATAAAAAAGAACTTCTGACATCAAGAATTAGCAAAAGAAACTGTAGAGATAATATAGAGTGGATTCAACATGGGTTCAATCCTTGGCACCACATATAGTCCCCTGTCTATCACCAGAAACTATCTCTGAGGCCCAGGAGTAAACTCTCAGTACTTCTAGGTGTGACACCCCCACTCAAAAAAAAATTGTAAAGAAGTACATAATATAGAGTAACACATATCACCAATATTTCCAATGATGAAAATGATAGGATCACCTATAGAAAATTTAATGAGGAGCTTAGCAAAATGCATTAATAAAAATTGTGGGCTCTTTCTTCCTAAAATATTCTCAAACACTGGGATATACTGCCGGAGAGACCAGTGGGTATTATACAAGCCGCATGTACACAAAACAGAAATGATTGGAAGATACTTAATATTCATTGAGTGAACTCAAGAATATCCAATTTATGCTCTGAATCAGAGTTGTAATTCATGTGATTATTGCCTAAGTTTTGGAATGACAAAATAGCATTCTATAGTCCCAGGAAGAATGTATTTTAGCGTTTTGATTTATGAGTGGTAAAAGAGTTTAGGAAGAGTTTACATTTGTAAACCAGGTACTAAAAATCAGCATTATGCTTAAATGCTGGGAGGGGAAAATAACTAGTTTTGTTAATAACTGTGCGTAAGAAAGCAGGACATCCTGGGAAGAGAGGATGGGCCAAGACCTCACCCTGTTGCAAGTCAGCCTCTGAAGAGGTTGACTGATGGAGGGATGGAGGAAGAGGTCTTTCCCCTCCAGCTCGGAGCACGTTGTCTGCCACCCTGTTCAGCCGGTGGTTCTGAGGTGAAGCGGTGGGTAAACAGCTCGCAGACCGTCAGGCTTGTGGAAATATTAGCTTTATTTGGTGGACAAGACTGAAGTCCAAAGCCTTCAGCATCAGTTCCAGCCAAAAGCCCCTCGCCTTTCACAGACCCTTGTTTTTATCCTCCAGAATCAGGTACCACTCAATGGTGGGATCAGGTACCACCCAATGGTGGAAGCAGAATCAGGTACCACCCTAGGGTGGGGGCAGAATGCCAGGTCACACCCTAGGGTAGGGCACAATCACCGATCAGGGTAGGGTCAGTAATATAATAATCCCATAAAATGTTTACATACACAATTCCCCCATTTGTTTTTAGTAAACGAACAATATTATCTACAATTATTAAAGGAAAAACTAGTCAATAATAAAAGACTGGCTGTTTGCATAAGTGCATCACAGGAAAATGTAAAGAAAAACTTCTAACCTAAACACAGGGTGTCTAAAACCAGAAACAAGTATCAAGCAATCAACTACAAGCTCCTGAGAAGATAAATCTAAGACGTACATAGATCCTTTGAAGAGACGCCAGAAAGGTTGTGTAGCAGGCGAGAAGAAGCACCTTTTCTTTATTTGTTGTTGTTGTTGTTGGTGGTGGTGGTTTTTGGTATTTGGTTTTTGGGTCACACCTGGCAGCGCTCAGGAGTTTACTCCTGGCTCCACGCTCAGAAATTGCTCCTGGCAGATACCGGGATTCGAACCAATGATCTTCTGTATGAAAGGCAAACGCCTTATCTTTATGCTATCTCTCCGGACCCATCCCTCCTTCAGTCAACCTCTTCAGGGGCTACTGAAACCATTCCTTCTGCCTCTCTCACTCAGATTCCCCATTTTCCTGATGGCCCTGCCTCATCACTGACCCTTTACTGTCCCCTTTGGGGACACTAATCTGACCACATTTCAGGTACACGGGTTTTGGGGCTCATATGACCAGGACTTTTTGGAGTGAGTGCAGACACCCTCCTCCTGTATCTTACTTCTTCCAGAAAGCTTGGCAGCTATAACTATGAGAACAAATACAGCTCCATAGACTCACTCTTTTCTGGAACGAGATGTAAGCAAGCCATGAAAGACGATGCAGCAGCCCACACAGCAGAAAGCTGGCCATTCTAGAGAGAGGGTGGGCCAAGCCCTCACCCTGATGAGGACATACCTGTTGTCTCCATCATGCAGGATCTCCATTTTTCTGATAGCCTTTCCTCATCACTGACCCTCTAGAATTCCTTTCAGGGACACCAAATCTGACAAAACTTCAGGTACACCAGTTTTAGGGTTGATATCACCTGGGCTTTTTGGAGCAAGTGTGGGAACCCTTCACCTGTATCTTCCTTTTTCCAGAAGCCTGGTAGCTGAGTACACATCCCTAAAAGTCATAATATTAGTAACAGTGAATTTCTGGACAACTTTGTTTGCTTAATGTCACCCTACAGAAAACTCCAACTTAACAGATTAGACAGCTAATAACAAATGCTACTAAACCGTCTGCCATTTTATTAATGACTTTATTGGAGATACTATAATTTTTACACAAGTGCTTGCTACTGTACTTTTTATTTTTTCTATCTTTTTTAACTTTCTACTCTTATATTTTCTTTTGCTTTCTTTCTATTTTTTCCAATAACCTTGCTGCCACTTATTGGAAATAAATATATTATGATCAACTATGTCAACAAAGCGAAGCATTTTTAAATAATTTTAATACACACACAAAAAAACTATACTGAAAGTTTAGGATGAAACCAAAAAAATTTAACTCTCCTAAAAAAATGGTTTCCTATAAGAGGAAAGAGCACCATAATTTCATTTAACTCAGAGAAGAGTCCAGCCTAATCAATTGGTACCTTACAGGACAGTTGAGCCCTGTTTCCCCTGACACTTGCATAAAGGGAGTGGTACATATCCTTTTTTTTTTTTTTAACAAATTCAGTTTCCTAAATCACCCAACTCTTTTTTATTACTTTTCTCTGCCCTGGTTAAAAGTCTAGCTTCATCTCTTCAGCATATCATCTTCATAATTACGTTCTTATTCTCAGTCTTAGGGCATGACCTTTTTCTTAGTCTATCATCCTGCCACTCATAACAGTAGTAACTTGATTTTTTTGCAGTAAACTCACGACCTTTTTTGCATAATGTCTCTATTTCACCAGCTTCAGAACATTCAGTTTGAGTAATCTGTTATACCTTTGCAGTCAGGCTTATTGCTCTCTGGATGCATGAAATAGATCACATCTTAGAGTTTGACCATATCCTGAGCTGAAGCCTGCATCTTTTTATGTGTATTTAATGAGTATTTTTCTTCTTATGGAAGAAAGATAATTTATGTGGAAGAAATATTTTACTTTATTAAATTCACAGAAATGTGTAATTTTTACCAGTTAAATGAATTTTTCATACTCGGAAAATAATTGCCAACTTTTGAGGATTAGGTGACACTTAGGAAGCAAGAAATAAATATTAGATGACAAACATGCCAGATGAATAATAATCACCTAATTTTGAATTATATAAAATTTTGATGAATGTGAGTATGGATACTTCATCAATTATAAAAAAGCATAAATCAATGTCCAAAAAATTGTAAAACCCTGCCGACCCTCTCAACTGGTAAATGCCTATCCTACCAAGATGGGAACCAGAAAGAGACTGAGAGGGGAGAGACCGGGCCAACATTGGGAGACTGCTTTCACTGAAATCAAGCCTGCCAAATATGGACTAAAGTATTTGCTAGTCTTTGAAGATACATTTTCAGGATGGGTGGAAGCTTACCCATGCAAGAAGGAAACAGCCCAGGTGGTGGTTAAGAAGATATTAGATGACATCTTCCCCTGGTTTGGACTTCCTCAGGTAATTGGGTCAGACAACGGACCTGCTTTTGTGGCCCAGGTAAGTCAGGGATTAGCCAAGACCCTGGGGATCAATTGGAAACTGCATTGTGCATATCATCCCCAAAGTTCAGGACAGGTAGAAACGATGAATAGAACAATTAAGGAGACTCTAATCAAATTATCTCTAGAGACTGGCGTTGGGGACTGGACCACCCTCCTACCTTCTGCCCTCTTCAGGGCAAGAAATACCCCTTTGCCTTCTTCGTGTGAATTAACCCCCTTTGAAGTGTTGTATGGCGCCCCCCCCTGTGCGAATGCTTTCTGAGCCTTATGACAGGCATATGAACCTGGAGAACTGACGGTGCCTCACTCCTTCAAGCCGGGAGACCAGGTCCTGGTGAGAAGGCACCTCCCGCCGACACTAGAGCCTAGGTGGAAAGGGCCATATGTCATCCTTCTGATCACCCCAACTGCTGTTAAGGTGGATGGCATTTCTTCCTGTTTTCACACCTCCCATCTAAAACCTGCCCCTGCTGATCTCATCCTTGATGAGTGGAAAGCGAAGTGCACTGAGAATTCCCTCAAGATTCAGGTCGGGTGGACACACTCCAGCCCTGCTGTGCTCACTGACTCTAACAATGCTCCTCCTGGCACTCACTGAGGGAGGACTCGATCAGGCCTTACACCCAGATGAACTGGTAAAAAAGACTATATGGAAACCCCTGTGATTGCAGGGGTGGCTATCAACTCAAAAGTAGGCTTCTGTACACTCGATCAGTAGACTGTGGAACTAGAACTGCTTACCTCCAGTCTCCTACTTCTTCCCATGTGGGGGGGGGAAGCTAAAATGGGTGTGTAAAGCAAAACCTCAGCCTTTGCCTCCCTCTTCATGGGGGAATGCCCTGCTGGATGTGTGGAGCTTGATCAAGTTCACTCCCGGTGCTATAGGGAGTATCGAGAGTGTACCAAAAAAAAAAAAAAAAAAAAAGCATATCTGGTGGCCAAGCTCACTGAGACTTACAGGGGGAGCATGGGAGGGGAATGGACAGTTAATAGCCATAAGTCCCCCTATGGAGCCGTGAGTTGCATGGCCCAAGTGGAAGACTTGGTCTGCTGGCACCTAAAGGCGCCCGTTCACATCTCGGATGGGGGGGCCAACAGATCAGGAAAGAGAGAAAGAGGCCATAGACTGGGCTACAAAGGAGATGGAAGCCCTAATGCCTAAGTGGCCCTGGCATCCCTCCCTCTGACCCCGGATGCCTGCTGAAAAGTTAGATCCAACTACTCAGAACATCCTAGAAGAAACTCACAAACTTCTTAATTTCTCTAACCCTTCTTTAGCTGCTGATTGTTGGCTTTGTATGAAGACAGGGGGGAAAATTGGCCTCTGGCTGTTCCTGTTCGACTAGGTGATCTAACCTTTGCTTCTTTTAGTTGTACTTATGTCAAACCCTTTAAGGTAGTCCCTTTTAGCTTTGAATCTTCTGTTTGCTATTTGCATAATGGCACTGAATCTGTAGACCTGGGTCAGGTAGGAGCTGCTCAGTGCTGGTAAATCCTACCTGCCCACCCCCAGGCCCAGGGGGCTTACCTCTGGGATGGGTATGGATATGTGGGGGAAATTTGGCTTACTCTCTTTTACCAAAACTGGACTGGAATTTGAGCCCCAGCATTAGTACTTCCCAACATTGACATCATCCCAGGGACAGAGCCCATCCCTCTGCCTAGCATAGATCTCTTAGGCGGCACTCATCGGTTTCGGTGAGCCGTGGTGTTCCTGCCCCTACTGGTAGGGCTCGGGGTAGCAGGTGGATTGGTGACTGGGGGAGCAGGGCTAGCAATATCAATAGACAGGTATGATAGACTCTCGCAACAATTAATTTCAGATGTGGAGACGGTACATAAATCTTTTAGTGATCTGCAGGACCAGCTCGACTTCGTGGCTGAAGTGGTATTACAAAACAGGTGAGGGTTAGATTTAATCTTGGCAGAGAAAGGAGGACTTTGAGTGGCCTTGCAAGAAAAATGTTTTTATACTAACAAATCGGGAATAGTGCAGGACAGAATCAGACACCATCAAGAGGAGCTGGCCAAAAGAAGAAAGGAGCTATTAGACAGTCCCTTATGGTCTTTATGGGGTGGGATTCTCCCCTATCTAATACCCCTTCTGGGGCCCCTTTTGGGCCTCTTACTTCTGATAGCCATCAGGCCATGCATAATCAATCACCTCACTACATTCATTCGAGCTCAGGTTGGGGAAGTCAAGCTCATGGTATTATGCCAACAGTACCAAGAATTAGCTCATGCCAGCAATTCTGACCAGAAATATCAGGAGAAGGAGGCCCCCATCACACTGGCTTCTAGGATCAGAAGCCTTACTACTAAGTAGTGAGGATTGAAAAGGGAAATCAACAACTAGTTAGACCACCCCCCACTTATACCTGCCTTTCTGTATCTAACCCTTTTTGTCCTAAAGAGGAACTCATATCACCTTAGCGGTTGTCATGCCCTTATAAGGAACTCATATAACCCTTTTTGTCCTAAAGAGGAACTCTTATCACCTTAGTGAATGTCATGCCCTTATAAGGAACTCATATTACCTTAACGAATGTTATAACCTTATAAGAAAGTCATCCCTACCCCCCTCTTCCTCCTTCCCTTCCTATGGTATATAAGGATGAACAAAGAAAGCCACTTGGTCCTTTGCCTCTGTTCAGTTCTGAACGAGCATTGGACCCTGGCCAGCCAGAATAAAGAACCCACTTGAGCTTTTGCCTGAGTGACTGACTCTTCATTTCTCCTTGTCAGAGCAGCATCTGGACTAGTGAGCTTTACAGCCCCACCCTTCTCTGGCATTTACATGTCACCATCTCTCAGCTTCCTTCGGGGTTTCTCTGCAGGAGTTTGTTTTTAAAGTGTAGCAATCAGGTGTCCCTAGTAATGGAGGTGGCTGTGACTGTCCTCACCCTGCTTGGGTGTTTCCAAGCCACCTCCATCTCTCAGTTGCTGTCTCTATCAAGATATATTTCTAGGGGCCGGCGAGGTGGCGCTAGAGGTAAGGTGTCTGCCTTGCAAGCGCTAGCCAAGGAAGGACCACGGTTAGATCCCCCAGCATCCCATATGGTCCCCCAAGCCAGGGGCAATTTCTGAGCGCTTAGCCAGGAGTAACCCCTGAGCATCAAATGGGTGTGGCCCGAAAAAATAAACAAAAAATAAATTAAAAAAGATATATTTCTACTTAGAAAGCTCCTAATTATGATGGAAAAATTGCTAATAAGAGCCACAAATATAATACAGGGACTATTATGTATGCAGCTTGTCCTATATGCAGCTGACCCCAATTTGATCCTTGGCAGTATATGTGGTCCCCAGAGAACCACCTGAGCAAAGAGCCAGGAATAGACTCTGAGTACCTTTGGGTGCAACAACAATAAAATATGTCAATGAATCACATGCTAATATTTACTATTAGAGTATATCGAAGATAGTGCCTATTACAGTAGTATTAAAATATTTCCTAGGAGAGCTGAAGTGAAAGGTAAAGAATGATGATAATTTCTAGTCAAATATATTTGATGTCGACTTTTCTAAGTCAGTGATTATGAGGTCTGTTTCTTTTTCCCAAAATTTACAAACCTGTTTGGTATATTTACATGAGAAACTAAGAATTTGGTGCATTTCCAGACCTGTATTTCTGAGAACTGGTCAGGACATCCAAACTTCACCATTATTGAAACTGGACAAGATGGTGCTGGTATCTAATCAAGGCCAACAACTTATGCAAGCCTTAAATTCTATTCCCACTTTCATTCATCTCTCCATCTAGCTTTCAACATATTTTACCTGTGACTGGTTCAAGTTTGGGCACAGATTTGTGCAGAGTAGTTGATGACCACCAATATAGACTAATCATTTTCAACATTCTTATGCTTACAACATTTGTATTTGGATATGGCATTACCTTTGAACAAATATTTGAAAATCACATATTAAAAGCAAACACAACAAAACAGGTGAAGAAAGATAAGCTCTCCTATAATAGAAAAGGGATTGAGCTCTTTGACTCTGAATTTGCACTAAGAAATAGATTGTAAATGCAGCATTTAATCTCCAAAAATAATTATAAGGCCATAGCAATAGCACAGCTATGACATTTGCCTTGCATATGGCCAGGTTCAATCCTCAGCATTTCTTATAGTCTCCCTAGCACTGCCAGAAATGACCCCTGAATACAGATATAGGAGCAATCCCTAACCATCACTGAGTATGGCCAAAAAAGAAGAAACAAAAGTCATTCTAATCACTACTTCCTGTCATAAAACTAGCAAATATTTGTTCCATGATGGCTAAATTTTAGGAATTGTCCCAATCACTTAAGAGGTAAGAAAGACATGATTCTTGTCCTTTGGAGAGGTAGGTGCCGAATAATCCGCTTTTCTAAATTTGAAATAAATGGCAAAACATTGATTTAAGCAGGATATTATGATTGATTGGCTGCTTGGCCAAACTTGATCCTGGTGTGGTCAATGTTGAAATCCAAACAATACTGGCAAATGTTTAAATGACATAATCCCATAACTTCTATCTTAATTATATTCTTCTCTTTCTGCCACTTATTTTACTTTATTTATTTGGTCTAGTTCATAAGGCAAATATTAGATTATTGGCTCAAAGCTTTCTTTTAAAAAATAGGCATGTAAGTTAAATCTCACAAATTTTTGCATTTATTCACTATTATTCAGTACAAGTTTGCTGTATTTAGAAGTGGACTGCTAAAATTTAAATTTAGGACTTATTTTCTAGTTACATTTCTACTTGCGAATGTTTACTTTGATAACATTGTGGCAAAATATCCTTTATGAATTTAATCAATATTTGAACTTTAAATAACAATACAACATAGGCTGATTTTCATAGTGTGAATACATTTGAAAGAATTTAAATCTGCTATTTGTTGATAAAGCCGTGTTTTTCAAATCACCTTTATTTTATTGATCACTTTGTTCCTGTATGCCATCGTTTTCTGAGAAATAGACAGGCAACAATAGGATAAATCAGAGTTCTTGAGAGGAACAGAATCATTGGATTTGTGAGGGA
Source organism: Suncus etruscus (assembly GCF_024139225.1). Taxonomy (NCBI): domain Eukaryota; kingdom Metazoa; phylum Chordata; class Mammalia; order Eulipotyphla; family Soricidae; genus Suncus; species Suncus etruscus. Next base: position 3,575,152 of record NC_064862.1, on the reverse strand, counting down.
GCTGGGGAAGAGATAAAACATATATGGCTCATATGCTTGTAGAGATTGGTAAATCTGAATTACAGAGAAAGCCGGTAGACTTAAAATTTTGGCAGAAAGTAAGGCTTCATTCTTGTTTTTTTTCTAATTGAAATAGCATTGATTTCCATCATAGTGTTCACTAAATGCTTTTTAATATCTCTGCAAAAGTAAATTATTGAACCATACATACACAGTCACCATGTTCAAATCAGGCCAGCTCCATAGAGTCACTCATTTCTTGAACAGGATGTGGGTACACTGGTCTACACATCAGAAAACTGGCCATCTTGGGAGGAGAGGGCAAGCCAAGCACCCACCTTGCTGAAGCTATGCCTCCACACCCACAATCACCATTTTCCTGATGGCCCTGCCTTGGGGACCTATCTCTTTGGGGACACCAATCTGACCAAAATTCAAGCATGCCATTTTGGGGGTTGATACCATCAGGATTTTTGGAGTGAGTGCAGGTACCTTCCTCCTATATCTTTCTTCTTCTAGAAAGTCTGAAAGTTGAGAACTTCTAGGAATTTTGGAAGTACCTAAAAGTCATAGTGTCAGTAACAATTCTTTGTATTTCTGTACAATTTTATTTATTTGATACTGTTATATTTATAGGAACATACCAATTTAACATAATAGACAGTTAACAACAAGAACTTACTAAATCTTCTGCCATTGTATTAATGACTTCATTAGAGTTACAATAATTTTCACAAATGTACTTGCTACTTTTCTTTCATTTTTAAAACTTTCTTATTTTTGTGTTTTATTTTTCTTTTTATCTTTTTTCAATAATGTTGCTTTCACTTATTCAAAAACAAATATATTATAATCAATTATGTCAGTTATGTGATAAACTGTCTTTAAATAAATTTTTAAAAAAGCAAATTATCACACAGCACACACAATATCTGTACCAATATCCCTCCACTGCCATCTTTTAGACCCTCTCTACATTTTATAGCTATTATATCCTTTCCTTATAATGTCAGTTTTGTGTTTCTACTCTGAAGTCTTGTTTTGGCTTGGTTTTGCCTGTTTCCTACCTTTGTTTCTTTGTAACCCACATATGAGATTATTCAGTATTTGTCTTTTTCTCTTAGATGTATCTTTCTTAATACAACTGCATTCTTTATATTTATTTATTTATTTATTGGTTTTTGGGTCACACTGGCAGCGCTCAGAGGTTACTCCTGGTTCGATGCTCAGAAATCACTCATGGCAGGCTCAGGGGACCATATGGGATGCCGGGATTCAAACCACTGACCTTCTGCATGCAAGATAAACACCTTACCTCCATGCTATCTCTCCGGCCCCACAGCTTCATTCTTGAGGCAAAATGTATTCTCTAAAAAACTTGAGCTTTTGCTCTTAAGGGCTTCACTTATTGGAAGTGATGCCACCAGAATTCTCAAGATCAATCTTTATTTCATGTCAACTGATTATAAATGTTAACTATATTTATAAATAGCCTCCATAACAACACCTGAAATCATGTTTGGTTAAATAGATCACTACAATAGCCTGAGTTGAGTAATAAAAATGATTTTTCACCTTTTGAGAGAAATTTGCCTTTTTAACCCTTTCCCTTGTCCTGACATTTTGATTCATGTATTCTGAAACTATAGAATCGACTTTATCTCTTATCTTGATTCTATTTTATTCATTTATCAGAATATAAACACACACTTCTATATGTTGTTTGTTGATTGTTATGTCTTGATGATGAATTGATCTATTTCTATTATTAGATGCATTTTTTAAATTTCTGATAGAATTTCTCATTTTCAAGTTTCCTTTGTCTGATAATCACCACAGCATTTTTTCCTAAAAGTAGATAATTGTGTTATATAGTGTATATATGTTGGAAAATATCCTTATATTTAATGTAGGTACCAACTAGTTTGGACTTTAAACTTTTCCTTCTTATTTTCTTTTTTTGTACTATTTATTTTTACTCATACTTACCTGAATCATTTCTAGATACATCACATTTGAACTGCAGGAAGTAGTTTGATGACTGAAATACAACCACAAGCGTGTTTGTGATCATGATGCTGAAATAAAGATATTATGTCTAAAAATAAACCTTTCTTTCAAACTACAAGAAATATTGGGCAAAGAAATATAAGAGAAAGACAGAGAGGGCCATAAATGATATGGAACTGATGTGAGTGATATAGCTATATAACAAAATAAAGACTCAGCAACGCTGAAAACTTAAGATTCAAGCTACAAACTTTGACAAGGTAGCAAATAGAGAAATTGGGGGAGGGCAGAAAGGAGCCTGGGAACAGAGGTGGGGGAAGTGGACACTGGTGATGGGATTGATGTTTTAATATGAAATGCCTATCAAATATCAATAGCTTTGTAAATTATGTATTTTTAATTACAACTTTTACTTAAAATAAAATAATAACCCTGAACACTAGTAAATATGGTCCTAAAGCTCTCACACAATTTTATTTAATATTCTTCTTTGTTTTTGTAGATCCAGAGTAACATATTATAATTATTTCCAGCAAAAAACATTTTCAGCATTTTGTAAGAAAACATACTGAAATCTAATATTCTTGACAGTTTTATCCAGAAAAAAATTTGCCTTACATCTTCAGTTTGTTTTAAAACTGTTTTGGACATAGATTTATATGGGTTTTTTCCTTTTTATTATTTTACAGAATCTTTTCTAGTGGCCAGGAATATGGTCCAAGAGCACAGCAATGCCTGATGTATGAAAAGCCTTGAGTTTGATACCCAGTTCTGCATGGCCCTCACAAGCACCATCAGGTTTGTCTCCAATCTCCTTGAAAACACCATTTCCATATAAAATAAAAAGTAGTATTCTAGGCTTTAAATCTAAACATCATTTATTGTTTCACTATGTACTATGCTTTTTCCTCTAGTTTCTTTCCAAATTTGTTCTTTATTTTTGGCTTCAAACATAATGTACCTAGAAATGATTTTCTTTGTACAATATTTATCTTGCTCCCAGTAATCCCATGAAAAGTAGAATTCTTTTAGGAAAAGTACCACATTAATCAATTCAATTCAATAGAAATATGTGTGTAAAATATTCTGGTTTACATACTCCTCAAATTCAAACTTTTTTAACTAGACAATAAAAGACATGTGCTTATTAGGTCCATGAGAAATCTGAATCTCCTCAGCTAAAATTTATTTAAATTATGGTGGCTGATAACTATTGGGGAAATTTTCTGTTTTGGAGATAGTAAAACAAACTTTGCTTATTTATTTTAAAGAATGGTTAAGGCTTCTTAAATGGTGCTTGGAGCCTGTTCAGAACAGCAGGCTAGACAAGGCAAAACTTTATATGTCTTAGCAAGCAGGTCAGAGGGCCTTCTCCCATGCAGCTAACCTGGGTTTGACCCCAGTATCATATATCGGGTTCCCACAGTCACTAGGAATAATTTCTGAGTGCAGAGTCAAGATTAACACCTGCATATTGCTGGGTATGACCACCCAAAATGCAAATACAGAATTATCTTTCTTTTAGAGAAAATTAATAAGGAAATAACAAATGACAAAGACATAGAATAAAACATAAGCTAACAATGGAGGCTTCTAGAATGGTGGATGAAACCAATACTGAGGTGCAGGATACGGTGCTAGAATAATGTGTGGGTAAAGCCTTATCGTTTACAATATTATAAATCATGGTGCTCCAAATAATTTTTAACCTTAATAAAATTGGAATAGAATAAGCATCCCTAAATTAATTAAAGCCATACATAGTACCACAAACCCACAGCTGACACTGCTTAATGGTGAAAAACTAAATGTGCCATCTCATTAAAATCAAGCACAAACTAAAGTTGACCACTTTCACCACTATTATGTGATAATGTATTGAAAAATAATTTCCACAGCAAGTAGATATAAAATAGATATCAAAGAAATACAACCTGGAAAACAAGAATTCATGCCATCATAATTATTACATGACTCAACACTGAAGACTCTACAAATAAAAAGTTCTATAAAAAATAAGTTTGTGGGGCCGGGAGATAGCATGGAGGTAAGGCGTTTGCCTTTCATGCAGAAGGTCATCGGTTCAAATCCCGGCATCCCATATGGTCCCCCAAGCCTGCCAGGAATGATTTCTGAGCATGGAGCCAGGAGTAATCCCTGAGCGCTGCTAGGTGTGATCCAAAAACCACACACACAAAAAAAGTTTGTATAGTAAAGTGGCAGGATAGAAAATCAACACTCAGAAATCTATGGAATTTTATACGCAAACAAGCAGGAGAGAGAATATACAATAAACAAAAGACTCATTCAAAATTGATCCCGATAAAATGATGTACTTGGAAATCAACTTAAAAAATGATTTATTGAAAGAAAATTAGGAATCATCACTAAAAATTAAAAGTAGATAATAAGAAAATGAATCAAACTTCCTATTGTTGTAGTAGAAAGAATAATAATATCTAAAGAAAAATAAAATGTACTTATTTCTTGTGTTCCTCTGAGGAAATCATATAATACTTTCGATAAATACTTCACAATTTACTTTGAAATATACAATTTGCTTGGTTGTCAGAGTTTTATCTGTAAACCTGATAAAAAAAATAGGTTTACAGCGTTACATTTCCTTTAATCATAACAGTTTACTCTATGAATATGCAATATCTGTATCAGGAATGAAATACAATAGTCAGGATGCATGCTACATATGGTTTTGGTTTGTGCACCACTGTGGTCAATTTACTGACAGGTGCAACCTTAGAAGCCATCCACACTGGTAGGTGTGATCCTTCTCCCTTATACTGAACCTCCAGTCAGACTGTTGAGAATTTCAGACGGAGCCTCTGGTCCCTGAACACCAATTGGGAGCCCCCAAACTGCAAAACACATCCAAAGCCTGAAGAACCCTTATAGTCAGACAACCATGAGGGAATTGGAGATCCTCAGTGGCATCTTTGGTAGTACACATGGTATGTAGAAAAAGAAAGGAGACACTAATACGGATACATACTTCCTTTCCTATCCCTGACTTAGGATCTTCTCAGATAAAGATCTACCGATTGATTTTAAAAACAACAAAGACAAAAAGAATAAAACAGTGGGGCATGAAAAACTGAGCCACTAAGAGATCATTTTTAATCTTCAGAGTTTAGATAATTATTGTTTATAACTTTCTAAAAGATCATTAGTCAAGGTAAGGAAATTCAAGCTGAAATAACAAAATGCTTTAATTTTGTCAGATAGGCTAATTAATTTTTTTTTTAATTTTTAAATGATTCCAGTCTGGAAGGCCTGAAGCCAATGTGAACATCCTGTGAACTCTGGGTGAACAGTATATTTACATCTGGATGCTCCAAGTGAATCGAATTGTGTACTCTGGAATCCCTATGTTAATCTATGTTTGAGGTGAATAAGCAAAAGAGTAAATAAGCATTAATTTATCTTTGCTTATTTCAAGTATTTTCTAATCCATCCTGACCCATCCTATGAGGGTCAGGCCTCCAACAACAAATTAAGAATATATCTCTAATGTTTTTCTAAATGTGGGCATGAATTTGTAGATCATGACTCCTGATTGCCAAACCTAAACTGTAAACTATCCATGCCTACAGTGGATATAGCCTTTCATATATATCATCCCTCTTCCCCTTCAGACATCCTTCTATCCTCTCATCCCCCAATCTTGAGACATTACCCCTCCTTACTTAACCCTCACCCTCAGTTCTTAACTCATTAGGTACCTAGACCGACCTCCCTATAAACCACCACGCAGCTCCCAAAGCAAAAGGACACCCTTTCAGTCCCAAATCTCAAGCCCCGGCAAGAAACTACAGCCAACACTCTTGCTGACTCATGCTATGTGGCCCTTCTCCTCTCCCCACACCAATGTGGACTGTTGCATGCTACCAGACTCAGCTCCAGAAGAACCCCCAGCTGAAGGACACTACCTGATCTCTTAGTGCTGCAAATCATTTCTCAAATTCAACAAGACCATGTGTGGGATAAAAGTGTGCCCTGGAGTCCACCCCCCCCAATACACAAGAATATCTCAATAGACTTAATGGGGATGCCTATATTTCCTCTGTATGTTTAATAAATTTATAATAATACCACTAAGTCAGTTTATTCCCAACTAGCCAAAGGTAGGTTCACACTATATCCTGTTGACGAAGAAACAGCAACAACTTGATTGCCCTACCTCAGGTTGCCCTACCTCATCACCTAAGGTGAAATAAAATCAGAAGACATGTTTCAGTGGTCTCCATGTTTCTGCAAATTGAATGATTGTATTGTTTCTTACTGCTATGTAGTATTCCATTGGGTACATGTACCACATCTTCATGATCTACTCATCTGTTATTGGACATCTTGGTTGATTTCAAGTCTTGGCAATTGTACTGAGTGCTGTAATGAATAGTGGTGTGTATACATATTCTTGGATGAATGTCTTTCTGTAGGCATAGATACCCAAGAGAAGAATTGCTGGGTAATATGGCAGCTCAATTTTGAGTTTACTGAGAACCCTCCATACTATTTTTCATAGGGTTGGACCAGGCAGCATTTCCACCAGCAGTGGATGGGAGTTCCTTTCTTAAGGCAGCCCCCCAACAGAGATTGGTCCTATTATTTTTGATATGTGCCATGCACACTGTTTTAAGATTGTACTGCATTGTCTTAATTTGGATTTTCCTAATGATGAGCTATGAGAAGGAAGGAAGGAAGGAAGGAAGGAAGGAAGGAAGGAAGGAAGGAAGGAAGGAAGGAAGGAAGGAAGGAAGGAAGGAGCGAAGGAAGGAGCGAAGGAGGGAGGGAGGGAGAGAGGGAAGAGGGAAGGAAGGAGGGAGGGAGGGAGGAAGGAGGGAAGGAAGGAGGGAAGGAAGGAAGGAATGAAGGAAGGAAGGCGGGAAGGAGGGAGGGAGGGAGGAATGAGGGAAGGAGGGGAGGGAGGGAAGGAAAGGGAAGGAAAGGGAAGAGGAGGAAGGGGAGGGAAGGGGAGGGAAGGGGGAAGGGAAGGGAGGGAAGGGGAAGAAAGGGGAGGGAAGGGAGGGAAGGGGAGGGAAGGGAGAGAAGGAAAGGGAAGGGAGGGAAGGGAGAAAAAGAAAGAGGAAAGGAAGGGAAGGAAGGGAAGGAAGGATGGACGGACGGACATTAGGGGTACCAGAGCTATAGCAAAGGGGGGGGCGGATGTTCCTTGTGTGCATCAAACCTGAGTTTGATCCCCAGAATCCCCTGGCATCCCATATGGTTCCCAGAGTCTGCCAGAAGTGATTCCTGACCACTGGGTGTAGCCAAAACAAACAAGTTAGGAAGGTATATAGGCAGAGAAAAGATGACATAAACAACAGTGAAAACTAGTAATCTTTTAGAATAGGAAATAGAAAAATAGCAGGTCTGTTTGAAGAAAATGTCATGAGAATAGAGCAGATGTCAAAAGGAATTTTTGTCTTCTGATTTGAGCAATGCACTGATAATTATAAGAAACTTAAATTATAAGAAATTTAAAATAGGGGCAAGAACAATAGCACAGCAGAAGGGCATTTGCCTTGCACGCAGCCAATCCAGAACCCTCTGTTCGATTTCGGGCATCCCATCTGGTCCCCTGAGCCAGGAGAGATTTCTGAGACATAACCTGGAGTAACCCCTGAGCATCACTGGGTGTGGTCCCCAAACAAAAACAAACAAACAAGAAATTTAAAACATGGAGGCATTAAACCACTTTATATCAAAAAAGGATAATGCAAAATTATTTCACTCATATGGAAAATAAAATAAATAACACAAAGCCAAATTAAAAAAAAGAAGTTTGTAGGGGCTGGAGTGATAGCACAGCAGCAGGGCGATTGCTTTACAAATAGCCAATCGGGGACAAACCCAGGTTCGATCCTCAGCATCCCATATGAGCCTTCCAGGAGTGATTTCTGAGCACAGAGCCAGGAGTAATCCCTGAGCACTGCCGGGTGTGGCCCAAGAATAAAACAAACAAACTAACGAAAATAAATAAAAGTCATTCACCTATTAAACAAAAAGAAGTTTGTAGATTCATAAAGACAGTACAATGGATATTGTGCTAGCCTTGCATGCATCTGACCCAGGTCTATATAAGGTGCCCCATATGCACCTCCCCTAAGCACTTCCAAAAGTGATCTCTGAGTTGCAGAATCAGGAGTGTCCTGAGCAGTCAGGTGTGCCCTCTCCAAATACAAGCTTTGTATAATGACAGCAGGACTAAAATTTTTGTAGGGAGTGGTAAAAGCAAAGGGTAGATATTGTCCAATGAAATAAGGAGAAGGATTATAAATAGCACTTGCTGGTAGGCATATTGTGATTAACAAACATTTTATTTTATTTTTAAAATAATTTTTATTTTGACTAAAGTAAATTACAAATTTTCCACAGTAATATTTTAGGTACATAGTGACATTGAATCAGGGGCATTCCCACCACAGTGTTGTCCTCCCTCCATCCCTGTTCCCAGCATGCATTCCATATCCCCCTCCTTTGCCTCCCAGGCTGCTAGAATAAGTGGTCCCCTCTGTGTCTAGCTTGGGTATCAATTCTATTGTCGTTGACTTTGGATTTGGTGTTAAAGTGTGATCATTTTTTTATTTTTACTCAGTGTTCATATGCCTGCTTGGTCTTCATACCATCCATTATTTTAATTATGAGGCAGAACAAGATGATTCAAGTTATGTAATTAGCATAGATTTTTAAGAGGTGTAGGAGCCAGACAGATACTTACAGTTAGTAGGGTACTTGTTTTGCACATGGCCAACCTATCCTTAAGGTTCTATCCTTAGCATCTATGCATATAGTTCTCTGAGCAATGCCACTAAAATTTCTGAATACAGAGCCAGGAGTAAACCCTGAGTATGGCCAGATGTGTCCCCAAAGGAAAAAAAATGAAGAGTTATAAAAGCTATAATTCTCAAGCATATAAATATGTTGAAAACCAAGACTATCTTAATTTAAACTATAATTAAACTTGACACTTTTGTGTTTGGAGAGATAGTACAGGAGGTAAGGAAGGATGCATGCATTTGACCCGTTAGAATCTGTCATAACTCACATAGTTCCCCAAGTCCCACTAAAAGTGATGCCTGAGCACAGTGTCAGAAGTAAGCCCTGAACACTACCTGGTGAGATCCCAAAACAAATAAACATATACAATATAGATATATATTTAGCATTTGAAAATCATGTAGTGGGCTGTACAGGTTAATAGTAGATGAACTGGACCATTTAAAAGTATCTTGTAAATTCAATTACTGAAAGTAGTGTTCATTACTCATGAAGAATAAATGTCAAATTAGTGATGATTTGGCAGTAGAATCAACAGTAATCTGAGGTTGATTAAACGAGGGTGAGGCAGGGAATAAGAGTTCAAGTAAAGAATAAAGTCCAGGGACCAGAGAAATGAAAAATAGGAAGTTAAGTACTTGCTTTACATGTAGAAATAGTGGGTTTCAACCTGCACACCTCCAGAGAAGACTACTAAATCTGGTTTGAAGCCTCTAATACTTCCAAATATGGCTTAGTCTTTTAAAAAGTTGTCCAAATTATTGGTACATAATTTGTCTTTGGCATATTTGCTGACGTTGGCAATACTGGAAATAGCTCACAATTATTTTTAAGTGATGAAGAAGGCGAACAAAATGCAATCAGAAACTTGGATTAGGTAAATTTGGCATGACCATAAAACTTTCAGAAGAAAGTGATTAAGCAATTGTATATGCCCAGAACTAAAAAGAAACAGCAATTTTCTTTTTTTTTAATTTTTTTATTTAAACAACTTTATAACATACATGATTGTGTTTGGGTTTCAGTCATGTAAAGAACACCACCCATCACCAGTGCAACATTCCCATCACCAATGTCCCAAATCTCCCACCTCCCCACCCAACCCCCGCCTGTACTCTAGACAGGCTATTTCCCTCGTACATTCTCATTATTAGGATAGTTCAAAATGTAGTTATTTCTCTAACTGAACTCATCCCTGTTTGTGGTGAGCTTCATGAGGTGAGCTGGAACTTCAGGCTCTTTTCTCTTTTATGTCTAAAAGTTATTATTTCAAGAATGTTTTTCATTTTTCTTAAAACCCATAGATGAGTGAGACCATTCTGCGTCTTTCTCTCTCTCTTTCTCTCTCTCTCTCTTTCTCTCTCTCTCTCTCTGACTTATTTCACTCAGCATAATAGAGTCCATGTATATCCATGTATAGGAAAATTTCATGACTTCATCTCTCCTGACAGCTGCATAATATTCCATTGTGTATATGTACCACAGTTTCTTTAGCCTTCATCTGTTGAAGGGTATCTTGGTTGTTTCCAGAGTCTTACTATAGTAAATAGTGCTGCAATGAATATAGGTGTAAGAAAGGGGTTTTTGTATTATATTTTTGTGTTCCTAGGGTATATTCCTAAGAGTGGTATAGCTGGGTCGTATGGGAGCTCGATTTCCAGAAACAGCAATTTTCAAGTTTAGTAAAGTCATGAGACAAGTTTGAGATCATATCGGTAGAGATTCTCATTAGACATTCTGCAAAATTCCAACTAAGACCTATAAGATGTCATGAGGGCCTTTTAATAATTTTTCAAATATAAATTAAAAATATTAAATATTATTTTTTAACTTTCTGTGATACACACTGTGATGTATTTTGAGTATTCTTAATCACTATTTTGTTGGAGAATTTGGGGCCCATATAACTAGACAGCAGGATAGTACTCAAGGATACTCAGATTTTGAGTTCTCAGAGTTTTCAAAGAAGTCCTTTAAAAGCTGATGAAGTCTACTACATGTAGGAGCAAAAAGGAAGAGAATAAACTCAAATTAAATTTATTTTCAAATACTTTTTTTTTCAAATTAGCTTCTCACCTACCCTCTGGTTTTATGTTCAGGTAGTATACTGAAAGCAACAAAGCAAGTCTACTAATGCAACAGAAAACTTTTGAATTGAAAAGATACACATGCTAGGCACACAGTAGTAATTGCCCTATGCTTCTCTTAGAATTTAATCGATATGCAAATGGGGGAAATCAGTGCCATTTAGGTATATCTTGAGACTTTTCTCAATTACTGCATCTTTCCATGGTGATTTCTGCAGATGAGAATTGAAAGGAAAAGGGGAATTATAGATTTATGTCAGTGGAGACATTGAAGAAATATTAACAAATGGGAGTTACAATCATCTAGTTATTTCATTGCACAGGTACCACAAAGAGCTTAAAGGAAGTTCAGCTTTTCAAAGAAAGCTACTTAATAAGCTTTACATTCCAGGTGTCCTATCCATTGGCAAATGAATAAAGGTGCAGGAAGAAAAAAATCTCCTGCAAAACTGAAAAAACACCTACAAATCATCCACTTGACAAGTAAATATAATGATTAATTTTAAAAAGCAATTTGAATCTCACCAGTATGAAGAGTTTGGTTTAAAAGAGATATTCAGTAAAAAGACTTTACATTCAGTAAAGAGACATAGAAAACAAGTTATTGAAGAGCTCTTAGAAACATAATTTATAGCCTAGAAAAGGAAAAGTTACATAGCTAATGAGAACTTATGATAGTGGGTAAAATTATAGTCCGAGAAATGTGAGGGAGTTTCCATAAAGAAATTTAAAAAGCTCCATTCTGAATAGTTTGATATGTTGATATATTGATGATATACCAGAGAATCTAAAGGTATTTTGTATAATAAAGAGGAAAATAGCTTCTCAAACTAGCTTGATGAATAAAATTTCACCAAAAACTGTCATAATGTAGAGATGTCAAGATTTATAAATGACAGTGAAAGATAAGAAAATGTTTCCACTGTAAAATTATATTTAAAACGGGATAAATTTGATGTTTATCTTTCTGTTTGAAAATAAAAGTTATATTTTGAAAGAACTGCATTGACAATTTGTATTGAGGCCTCAAGAAAATTCAAATTTATATTAATGTTACAGTACACTTATATTTTTTTCAGAGCACTTCTTGGTGTCAAAGAAAACTTTCAAGTAGGCAATAAAGAATATTCTGGATATGACTTAATGGAAATGATTAAACAGAGACTAAATCATTGAAAACATTTTTTAAAACAGCAAAGAAATCTAAAAGTGACATGTATATTAAAGGAACATATAAATATGTAGACTGTATATGCAGATATACCTTCTATGTTCAGAAATATAAATATGGATCCCATTAGAGCAGGGGTCTCAAACTCGCAGCCCTCCATTCAACATTTTGTGGCCAGCGGCCGGCCTTCAAATATAGCAGCACTCGCGATTATTCGCTTACCGAATAATCGCAATACAAATCGCATTAGTATTGTATTTTTGTGTTCTTAGGGTATATTCCTAGGAGTGGTATAGCTGGATCGTATGAGAGCTCGATTTCCAGTTTTTGGAGGAATCTCCATATTGCTTTCCATAAAGGTTGAACTAGACGGCATTCCCACCAGCAGTGGATAAGGGTTGCAGCACTATTTACCATAGCAAGACTCTGGAAACAACCAAGATGCCCTTCAACAGACAAATGGCTAAAGAAACTGTGGTACATATACACAATGGAATATTATGCAGCTGTCAGGAGGGATGAAGTCATAAAATTTTCCTATACATGGATGTACACAGAATCTATTATGCTGAGTGAAATAAGTCAGAGAGAGAGAGAGAAAAACGCAGAATGGTCTCACTCATCTATGGGTTTTAAGAAAAATGAAAGACATTCTTGCAATAATAAATTTCAGACACAAAAGAGAAAAGAGCTGGAAGTTCCAGCTCACCTCAGGAAGCTCACCACAAAGAGTGATGAGTTTAGTTAGAGAAATAACTACATTTTGAACTGTCCTAATATTGAGAATGTATGAGGGAAATGTAGAGCCTGTTTAGAGTACAGGCGGGGGTTGGGTGGGGAGGAGGGAGATTTGGGACTTGGGTGATGGGAATGTTGCACTGGTGATGGGTGGTGTTCCTTTTATGACTGAAACCCAAACACAATCATGTATGTAATCAAGGTGCTTAAATAAAAAAAAAAATGCATCTTGTAAAAAACAAAAAACAAACAAAAAAAATCGCATTAGTAAGAAAAAAATCGCATTAAACATTCGCATAACCCGAGCAGTACCATTTGGGGTATGCAAATGTTTAATGCGATTTTTTGTGATTTTTTTTCTTACTAGTGCGATTTTTATTGAGAATATTCAGTAAGCGAATAATCGCAAATACTTTGCACCTAGCGCAGACGTCATTTCCACTGCTCCTGCTCGCTGTCCCTTGTTTCATCGGAGGCCTAAGGAAGAGAAGGGAGAGAAGTTTATTACAGAATTATATTTTGTCATACCTTCATCATGACTTCATCAAAGCCTGCAGTGAAGAGAAAGATTGATGACAAGCACAGACAATTTCAGGAAAAGTGGGAGATGCAGTATTTCTTTGTTGAGTACAGGGGCATCCCCACATGTCTTATTTGCTCAGAGAAAGTTGCAGTGCACAAGGAATACAACTTGAAACGCCATTATTCAACTAAACATGCTGAGGAATGTGCAAAATATCAAGGAAATGAGAGAGCCAAGCGGGTTGCCAGTCTTAAAGCATGTCTAATGAGGCAACAAGATTTCTTCAAGAAAGCAACCAAAGAGAATGTTGCATCAGTCGAAGCTATTTATATGGTTAGTGAGATGATTGCTAAGGCAGAGAAATCATTCACAGAAGGAGAGTTTGTTAAAAAAAATACATGTTACAGGCTGCAAGTATTATCTGTCCAGAAAAGAAAGGTCAGTTTAGCAAAATCAGCCTTTCTGCCAGCACTGTGGCAGAGCATATTTCTAACATGTCAAGTGACATTTATCATCAACTGTGTGAGAAAGCCAAATGTTTTGATGCATACTCAGTTGCCCTTGACGAGGGCACAGATATAACAGTCACTGTGCAGCTCACAATTTATGTTCGTGGTGTTGATTGCAATTTTGAATTGACAGAGGAGCTGCTCACAATAATTCCAATGCATGGCCAGACCACCACTAATGAGATATTTTGGCAACTGTGTGATGCCATTGAGAATGCAGGTTTTCCATGGAAGAGGTTTGTTGGAATAATAACCGATGGAGTGCCTTTGATGACGGGGAGGAAAAATGGACTGGTGGCACCTGTTCAAAAAAAACTTGAAGAGGAGGGTGTAGAGAAGGCCATTGCCCTTCACTGCATTATCCATCAGCAGGCCCTTTGCAGTAAATGCCTACCGTGTGACAATGTGATGTCTGTTGTTGTGAAATGCATCAACCAAATCAGATTCAGGGGCTTAAAGCCCAGGAGGTTCCGTGCTTTTTTAGAGGAAATGGAATCAGAATATGGAGATGTGCTCTATTTCATTGAGGTACGTTGGCTCAGCAGGGGAAATGTCCTGAAAAGATTTTTTGAGTTGAGAGAAGAAGTGAAAGCCTTCATGGAGAAGGATGGGAATGCTGTTTCTGAATTGAGTGATCACAATGGCTCATGGACTTAGCTTTTCTTGTTGACATCACACGTAAGATGAATGTACTAAACAAGATGTTACAAGGCCCGGGGCAGCTTATCAGTGCTGCCTATGACAACGTGAGAGCATTCTCTACAAAACTTGTGTTATGGAAACCCCAGCTCTCTCAGACAAACCTTTGCCATTTCCCAGCATGCAAGGAACTTGTGGATGCAGACATACCATTCAGTGGTGAGCAATATGTTGATGCTATTTTTAAGCTAGAGAAGGAATTTGATCACAGATTTGCAGAATTCAAAAAGCACAGAGCCATTTTCTAAATTTTTGTAGACTCCTTTTTCTTTGACGTGTAAGATGCCCCTCCTGTGCTTCAAATGGAGCTCATTGACCTGCAATGCAACTCTAATCTCAAAGCCAAGTTCAGGGAGATTAGTGGAAAAGCAGAAATGCATGGGCAGTTTTTGAGAGAATTGCCCCCCAGCTTCCCTGAGCTTTCCCGAATGTTCTAGTGCACCAAGTGTCTTTTTGGGAGCACATATTTGTGTGAAAAGTTATTCTCCACATTGAACTTCAATAAGTCAAAGGACAGGTCTAGACTTAATGATAATCACCTTCAAGCCATACTGAGGGTCTCAACTGCTTCCTCTCTAAAGTCAAATGTGGTTCAGATTTATGAGAAGTGCTGTCAAGTCTCTGGCAGCAAGGAATAGGCAAAAGATGCCATGCTCAGAAGAACTGTTCATGATCTTCACTCAATGTCCTATTCATGTTCAGAAGAAATAATTAAAACTGTTAATAATGACGTTTGAGGACTTTTTTCCTTGTGAAATCCCTTATGCGGCCCTGCCTCACCCTGACTTTGCCTCCTGCGGCCCCCAGGAAAATTGAGTTTGAGACCTCTGCATTAGAGTATTGGAGTTGAAAGGAGCTTATTCTTAGATGTTAGTTGTTCATCTTTTATTAAATTAAAAGATAAAAAACTACAAAACCTAGCATAAAATACTTGTACTTTTTTTTCCTTTGGGGAACATACCCAGCAATGCTTGTGACTTATTCTTGGCTCTGTTCCCAGAGGATTTCTGCATTACATCACTGGCACTATATGGTACCACTGGAGTGATCCCATGTAGATAGGAGTATTGCCTGAGGAAAATGAGGTGTGGTCCCCAAACAAAGAAACAATAGTAGTTATTGTTTCTTTCTGCAATTCACTGATTACATTAATATAAGAAAACTAAAGGAATGGTCAGTTTTTAAAATGTAAAAGTTTCTTCAGATAAGAAAACTCTCAAAGTGGTTTAGCCTATGAACAGAAAAAACATGTAGAGGATTGAAGATGTCCAATGTTTATAAATAAAACAGAGGCAGATTACTAGTAAGGAGAATGAGAAAGAACAACTGAGAGGCTAACAAAAATCCAAGCAGATCTAGTACTATAATCCAAGGCCACAGAAGTTTCCACTTAGATGAAATGATCATATTTATCATACTTTGATAAAAAAGCGACATAAATTTCCAATCATGTATAATATGATTTAATCAATCTGAGAAGTGATTGATGACTTTAATCTACTCTTAGAAAGATGATTGATTAATTAACTTGCCTTGATGTGGCCAACCCTGGTTTGCTCCTTGGAACTTCTTAGGGTGCCCTGGGCATTGTCAGGAGTAATATTTGGGCATAGAGTCAGGTGTAAGCTCAGTCCCATCTGGTGTGCCCCCCACAATAAAAGGTTAGAGAATATAAGTAGAATATAAAGTATTAGCTATTCTGTAAATTAGTCAGGAAGAGTTATTAAAGGCATTTTTATACCTTACAATAATTTGTTTCTGTAATAAAAATTCTTAATTTTTTCTTTATAAGTTTTGTTTGTTTGGGGGAGACACACCCCAGCAGTTCACTGGGTTTACTCCTGGCTTTACTCATTTTACATGGGCTCAAGGCATGATACCAAGAGGTGACCTGAGTCTCCTGTATACAGGACAAGTACCTTACCCACTATGCTATTGCTCTAGTTCCTATAATTTATAGGTATAAAAATGTGACTCAATGAAATAAAGGCAGAAAGTAGAAAGCACAGGCTATTTCTAAGTGCAGAAGAGAGAAAATATGTTGATATTACCTAGAAAAAAATGAAGAGACTTTTTAATGAAAAAACTTGCAAATGCTTAAATGCTAAGTTGCTAATGAGAGATCTGAAAATTCAGAAAAGAAAGATAACAGAGAAAGTAAAAAGTTCACAGAATTTTGAATATGAGGGGATGATTGGTCTTATGACTAGGAAATTAAGTCCCTACCTCTAATGCAGAGGGAGATAGAAAATAAGTAGCAGGTAGACATCTAATAGGGAATAAAACTTGAATTTACTCTTACTGGAATCTCATTTAAAAAATTCTTAATTCTATGTTGTCTCCATTACATTATAATGCCTAAGATAAAAACTTCAGGTTTAAAATAACATTTTATTATAATTATAGCCTTTCCTACCTAGTTTTTCATTCCCTCCCACTACTCTACCCACTCCCTCAGTCCCCAAGGACTAAGAACAATGAGCTCTTTTAAGGCTGTTAAATAGGGTCAACAAATTCAAAACCCTTTGCGGACTGCAAAGTGGTGAATTTATTTGCCAGGAAACACAACCACAATCAGGCTTTGAATAAGAACAGACTCTGTAAGTCTTATCAAAAATTGAATCAAAAGGCGGGGAGCTATGAATTTAAACACATACATGTCTTCCCTGAAAGCACCACTGCAATTTCCTGTGTCACTTCAGTGAATGCTGTGGATTCCTGGGGATTTATGAGTTTCAGGAATGAAAGATCATTTGTGCTTTTTAAAGAAGTGTAAGTAAGAATATGGAAATTAAAATTAATTGCTTCTTCCAAGCAGGCACAAAATTTAGGTAACTAATGCTGTACTTTGATTTCAAATTAACTTTAAAAACTACAACAAATTTGACAAATATATCATTGTGTATGATTTAGCATAACACTTAAGATATAATTGATTTATTGGGAATGCTTAGTATAGAAATGAAATGAGGTTTTATATTAAGAAAACAATTTCATTAAACATAAGTATTTTTGATCTATAGAATTTTTATTTTCCTAACCATAAAATTACTAGTTAAGGGTGAATAAAACTATATTTGATCATAAACTGTGATTTACAAAGTTGTTTATCCATAATAGTTGTTTTTAAGCATTCTATATTCCAACACCCATGCCACCTCCAGTGTGACCCACTCCACCAGTATCCTTTGGATTCTCATCTCTCCCTCCACAAAGCCTGCCTTCTTAGCAAGCACAAAGGAATTTATTCATAGTTCTCACTGCTGGGTAGTTAGGGAGGATGAGTAGATTAAAAATAATAAGGCAAGAGGAGTTATCAAAGAATTGATCAATAAAAGTCAATTTGTGGCTATTATTATATCATAATGGTATTACTAAAGTCACTGTATGAAGATTTACAGAGCTGGTTGGTGCTGACTGAGCCTTCTGTGTTGAAAGTTCTGGGGGCTTCTCTAATAAGGAGGTTCCCCTTTCTGCCAGAAGTCCTCGCCCAAACCCAAAATCCTCCAACATAGAAATGATCCTGTTTCACAATTGATGTTTATGAATAAAAATTTAAATTAAAAAATTAAAAAATTAAAAATTAAAAAAATAAATTAAAAAATTAAAAATATAAAATTAAAAATTTAAATAATTTAAATTATTATTAGAATAATAAGTTTGAATTTAATTTTTAAATAAAAATTTAAATTTAAAAAATTTTAATTTAAAATTTAATTATTTTATACACTTAAAACTTTATATTTAGGGGCCAGAGTGGTGGTGTAGGTGGTACGGCATTTGCCTTGCACGCGATTCAACCCCCCTGCATCCCATATGGTTCCCAAAGCCAGAGATGATTTCTGAGCGCATAGCCAGGAATAATCCCTGAGTGACAAAATAAAAGGCTGGAGAAAAATTATCCAAGCAAACAACACCCATAAAAAAGCTGGAGTGGCCATACTAATATCAGATAATGCAAACTTTATACTCAGGAAGGTTGTAAGGGACAAAGAACGACATTTTATATTAATCAAGGGGTACGTAGAGCAGGAAGAATTCACTCTCCTAAACATATATGCACCAAATGAGGGGCCAGCAAAATATTTAATACAACTGTTGACAAATCTGAAAAATAATATCAACAACAACACAATAATTGTGGGGGACCTTAACACAGCTTTGTCAACACTGGACAGGTCAACCAGACTGAAACCCAACAAGAATATACTAGACCTGAGGAGAGAAATGGAAGAAAGAGGCCTAGTGGATATATATAGGACACTCCATCCCCAGAAACCTGGATACACATTCTTCTCCAATGTACATGGGACATTCTCCAGGATAGACTACATGCTGGCACATAAAACATACCTCCATAATATCAAGAGGATAGAAATTTTGCAGACTACCTTCGCTGACCACAAGGCTCTGAAATTATTTGTGAACTCCAAAGGGACTCAGAAGAAACACTTTAACACCTGGAAGTTAAACAGCCTCATGCTCAATAACCAGTGGGTCCGAGATGAAATCAAGGAGGAAATAAAAAGGTTCCTGGAAACAAATGACAATAAAGACACAAACTCTCAGAACTTATGGGACACAGCAAAAGCAGTACTGAGAGGAAAATTTATAGCTTTGCAAGCACACATCAGGAAGGAAGAAGGAGCTTACCTGAGTAGCTTAATGACACAGCTAATAGAACTAGAAAATGCTCAACAAAAGGACCCAAGAATAGGAAGACAGAAGGAAATAACAAAGCTGAGAGCAGAAATCAACGAAGTGGAAACTCAAAAAACAATCCGAAAGATCAACGAAAGCAGAAGTTGGTTCTTTGAAAAAATAAACAAGATTGATAGACCACTGGCAAACCTAACAAAGAAAGAGAGAGAGAAACTTGATAACTCGTATCAGGAATGAAAAAGGAGAGATCACTACTGATATGACAGAGATTCAAAGGGTAATCAGAAACTACTTTGAAAAACTCTACGCCACTAAAAATGAGAACCTGGAAGAAATGGATAAATTCTTGGACTCTTATAATCTTCCACGGTTGAAGGAAGAGGATGTAGCATATCTAAACACCCCCATCACCATTGATGAAATTAAAACAGTAATCAAATGTCTGCCGAAAAACAAAAGCCCAGGTCCAGATGGATTCACTAATGAATTCTATCAAACTTTCCAAGAGGAACTACTGCCAATCTTGGCAAGACTCTTTCATGAAATTGAACAAACAGAAACACTTCCAAATAGCTTTTATGAAGCCAACATCACCTTGATACCTAAACCAGACAGAGACGCTACCAAAAAAGAAAATTACAGACCAATATCACTGATGAATGCAGATGCAAAGATCCTCAACAAAATCCTGGCAAATAGGATTCAATGCCTCGTTAAGAAGATCATCCACTACGATCAAGTAGGTTTCATCCCAGGAATGCAAGGCTGGTTTAACATCCGTAAATCTATCAACATAATACACAACATCAATAACAAGAAAAATAAAAACCACATGATCATATCAATAGATGCAGAGAAAGCATTTGATAAGGTCCAACACCCATTCTTGATCAAAACTCTCAGCAAGATGGGAATGGAGGGAACCTTTCTCAATATAGTGAAGTCCATCTACCACAAGCCAGTGGCAAATATTATCCTCAATGGAGAAAAACTGAAAGCCTTCCCTCTAAATTCTGGCACAAGACAAGGCTGTCCTCTCTCACCACTCCTATTCAACATAGCACTGGAAGTACTTGCTATAGCGATTAGGCAAGAAAAGGATATCAAGGGAATCCAGATAGGAAAGGAAGAAGTCAAGCTCTCACTGTTTGCAGATGACATGATACTCTACTTAGAAAACCCTAAAGACTCTATCAAAAAGCTTCTAGAAACAATAGACTCATATAGCAAGGTGGCAGGCTACAAAATTAACACACAAAAATCAATGGCCTTTCTATATACCAATAGTAATAAGGATGAAATGGACATTAAGAAAACAACCCCATTCACAATAGTGCCACACAAACTCAAGTATCTTGGAATCAACTTGACTAAATATGTGAAGGACCTATACAAAGAAAACTATAAAACTCTGCTCCAAGAAATAAGAGAGGACACACGGAAATGGAAACGCATACCCTGCTCATGGATTGGCAGGATTAACATCATCAAAATGTCAATACTCCCCAAGGCATTATACAGATTTAATGCCATCCCTCTAAAGATACCCATGACATTCTTCAAAGAAGTGGATCAGACACTTTTGAAATTCATTTGGAACAATAAACACCCTCGAATAGCTAAAGCAATCATTGGGAAAAAGAATATGGGAGGAATTACTTTCCCCAACTTTAAACTGTACTACAAAGCAACAGTTATCAAAACAGCATGGTATTGGAATAAGGATAGGTCCTCAGATCAGTGGAATAGGCTTGAATACTCAGAAAATGTTCCCCAGACATACAACCATCTAATTTTTGATAAAGGAGCAGGAAATCCTAAATGGAGCAGGGAAAGCCTCTTCAACAAGTGGTGTTGGCACAATTGGATAGCCACTTGCAAAAAATTAAACTTAGACCCCCAGCTAACATCATGTACAAAGGTAAAATCCAAATGGATTAAAGACCTCGATATCAGCCCCAAAACCATAAGATATATAGAACAGCACATAGGCAAAACACTCCAGGACATTACAGGCATCTTCAAGGAGGAAACTGCACTCTCCAAGCAAGTGAAAGCAGAGATTAACAGATGGGAATATATTAAGCTGAGAAGCTTCTGCACCTCAAAGGAAATAGTGCCCAGGATACAAGAGCCACCCACTGAGTGGGAGAAACTATTCACCCAATACCCATCAGATAAGGGGCTAATCTCCAAAATATACAAGGCACTGACAGAACTTTACAAGAAAAAAACATGTAACCCCATCAAAAAATGGGGAGAAGAAATGAACAGACACTTTGACAAAGAAGAAATACACATGGCCAAAAGACACATGAAAAAATGTTCCACATCACTAATCATCAGGGAGATGCAAATCAAAACAACGATGAGGTACCACCTCACACCCCAGAGAATGGCACACATCACAAAGAATGAGAATAAACAGTGTTGGCGGGGATGTGGAGAGAAAGGAACTCTTATCCACTGCTGGTGGGAATGCTGTCTAGTTCAACCTTTATGGAAAGCGATATGGAGATTCCTCCAAAAACTGGAAATCGAGCTCCCATACGATCCAGCTATACCACTCCTAGGAATATACCCTAGGAACACAAAAATACAATACAAAAACCCCTTCCTTACACCTATATTCATTGCAGCTCTGTTTACCATAGCAAGACTCTGGAAACAACCAAGATGCCCTTCAACAGACAAATGGCTAAAGAAACTGTGGTACATATACACAATGGAATATTATGCAGCTGTCAGGAGAGATGAAGTCATGAAATTTTCCTATACATGGATGTACATGGAATCTATTATGCTGAGTGAAATAAGTCAGAGAGGAGAGAGAGAAAAACGCAGAATGGTCTCACTCATCTATGGGTTTTAAGAAAAATGAAAGACACCCTTGTAATAATAATTTTCAGACACAAAAGAGAAAAGAGCTGGAAGTTCCAGCTCACCTCAGGAAGCTCACCACAAAGAGTGATGAGTTTAGTTAGGGAAATAACTACATTTTGAACTGTCCTAATAATGAGAATGTATGAGGAAAATGGAGAGCCTGTCTAGAGTACAGGCGGGGGTCGGGTGGGGCGAAGGGAGACTTGGGACATTGGTGATGGAAATGTTGCACTGGTGATGGGTGGTGTTCTTTACATGACTGAAACCCAAACACAATCATGTATGTAATTAAGGTGTTTAAATAAATTTAAAAAAATAAATAAAAATATAAAATTAAAAATTTAAATAATTTAAATTATTATTAGAATAATAAGTTTAAATTTAATTTTTAAATAAAAATTTAAATTTAAAAAATTTTAATTTAAAATTTAATTATTTTATACACTTAAAACTTTATATTTAGGGGCCAGAGTGGTGGTGTAGGTGGTACGGCATTTGCCTTGCACGCGATTCAACCCCCCCTGCATCCCATATGGTTCCCAAAGCCAGAGATGATTTCTGAGCGCATAGCCAGGAATAATCCCTGAGCGACAATAAGTGTGGTCCAACCATCCCAAAAAAAACCCAACGCTTTATATTGAAATAAAAGCTCATTGAAGGAAAATGTCTTAAAATAAACTGGTCCACATAAAAAGGTTAAAAGAGATATTTTATTATATTTAACTATTATCCCTATCACTTAGCATATGAGAACTTGAAAAAAATCTTTTTTTTCTTTTCTTAAAACCCATAGATAAATAAGAGTATTCTGTGTGTGAGTCTTTCTCTCCCTCTGGCTTATTCCACTCAGCATAAGTTTCTTATTTTTTAAATTAATATCTTTATGTAAATACCTTGATTACAAATATGACTGTAGTTGGTTTTCAGTCATGTAAAGAACACCCCTCTTCACTGGTGCAACATTCCCACCACCAATGCCCCAAATCTCCCTCCTTCATACCCCTACTGCACTGTACAGGCTTTCCACTTTCCTCATTCATTCACATTGTTATGATAGTTCTCAATGTAGTTATTTCTCTAACTGTACTCATCACTCTTTGTGGTGAGTTTTATTACATTAGCTGGATCTTTCTGCCCTCGATTTTGTCTCTGGGAATTATTGTAAAAATGTCTTTTATTTTTCTTAAAACCCATAGATGAGTGAGAATTTCTGCATCTATCTTTCCCCTTTGAGTTCTTTGACTCAGCATGATAGATTCCATGTACATTCATGGATAGGAAAATTTCATGACTTCATCTCTCCCGATGGCTGCATATATGCCATTGTGTATCTGTACCATGATTTCTTTTTTTGAAACCTTTTTTATTTAAATCCTTGTGGTTTACAAAGTTATTCATATTTAAGATTTCACACACAGTCTTTCAGGATCACCACCAGTGTTAACTTCCCTCCACCAACATTCCCAGAGTCCATCCCATGCCACTAACAAACCTGCCCAACCTGCCATCATAACAGGCACCTTTGGAAGTTTGTTGTTAAAGTTTGAGTCTCACAATTTTACCGTTAATGGCTCTGGCTTGGATATTTAGTTCTGTCCTTTTTAATCCACCAATGCCCCTGAGACACTTTAGCCCTCCTCTCTCATCGTTTCATATATGTCTTTCTCCTCCCCCAATCGATTTCTTTTCTTTGCTTTTATTTAATAATATCTTTATTTAAACACCTTCATTACAAACATGATTGTGGTTAGGTTTCAGTCACGTAAAGAACACCCCCTTCACCAGTGCAACATTCCTACCAACAATGTCTCAAATCTCCCTCCACCTCCCCACACGCCCACCTGTACTCTAGACAGGATTTCTACTTCCCTCATTAATTCATATGGTCATGATAGTTTTCAGTGTAGTTTTTTCTCTAAATGCACTCCCCACTCTTTGTGGTGAGCTTCATGAAGTGAGCAGGACTTTCCAGCCCTCCTCTCTTTGTTTTTGAGGATTGTTACAAAAATGTCTTTTATTTTTCTTAATACCCATAGATGAGTGAGACTACTCTGCATCTATTTCTCTCCCTCTGATTTATTTCACTCATCATAATAGATTCCATGTACATCCATGTATAGGAAAATTTCATGACTTAATCTCTCCTGACAGCTGCATAATATTCCATTGTGTATATGTACCACACTCTTTAGCCATTCATCTGTTGAAGGGCATCTTGGTAGTTTCCAGAGTCTAGCTATTGTAAATAGTGCTGAAATTCATATACGTGTGAGGAAGGGGTTTTTGTATTGTATTCTTTTGTTCCTAGGGTATATCCCTAGGAGTAGTATAGCTAGATTGAATAGGAGCTCAATTTCCAGTTTTTGGAGGAATCTTGATATCACTTTCCATAAAGGTTGGACTAAATAGTATTCCCACCAGCAGTGGATAAGACTTTCTTTCTCTCCAAATCCCTGCCAGCACTGATTGTTCTCATTCTTTGTAATGTGTGTCAATCTCTGTGGTGTGAGATGGTATCTCATAATTGTTTTGATTTACATCTCCCTGATATTAGTGATGTGGAGCATATTTTTTCATGTGCCTTTTGGCCATTTGAATTTCTTTTTTATCAAAGTGTATATCCATTTCTTCTCTCATTTTTTGATGGGGTTAGATGTTCTTTTCTTGTAAAGTTCTGTCAGGCCCTGTATATTTTGGATATTAGCTCCTTATCTGATGGATATTGGGTGAATAGTTTCTCCCACTCAGTGGGTGGCTCTTGTATCCTGGGCACTATTTCTTTTGAGGTGCAGAAGCTCCTCAGATTAATATATTCCCATATGTTTATCTCTGCTTCCACTTGTTTGGAAAGTGCAGTTTCCTCCTTGAAGATGTCTTTAGTCTCAATGTCATGAAGTGTTTTACCTACATGTTGTTCTATATACCTTATGGTATTAGGTCTGATATCAAGGTCTTAATCCATTTAGATTTTACCTTCATACATGATGTTAGCTAGGGGTATATGTTCACTTTTTTGCAAGTGGCCAACACCACTCCCTCTAAAGATACCCATGACATTCTTCAAAGAAGTGAATCAAACACTTTGGAATTCATTTGAAACAATAAACACCCTCATATAGATAAAGCACTCCTAGGGAAAAGGAATATAAGAGGCATTACTTTTTCCAACTTTAAAATGTACTACCAAGCAATAGTTATCTAAACAGCATGGTATTGGGATAAAGACAGACCCTCATATCCGTGGAATAGGCTTGAAAACTCAGAGAATGTTTCCCAGACATACTATCACCTAATTTTTGACAAAGGAGAAAGAAACCCTAAGTGGAGCAGGAAAGCCTCTTCAACAAATGGTGTTGGCAGAACTGGTTAGTACCATGATTTCTTTAGTCATTTATATGTTGAAGGGCATCTTGGTAGTTTCCAGAGTCTGGCTATTGTATATAGTGCTGCAATGAATATAGGTGTGAGGAAGGGGTTTTTGTATTGTGTTTCTGTGTTCCTAGGGCATATCCCTAGGAATCGTATAGCTGGATCATATGGGAGCTCAATTTCCAGTTTTTGGAGGAATCTCCATATCACTTTCCATAAAGGTTGGACTAGACGGCATTCCCAACAGCAGTGGGTAGGAGTTCCTTTCTCTTCACATACCAGCCAGCACAGCCAGCACTGCTTGTTCTCATTCTTTGTGATGTGTGCCAATTTCTGTGGTGTGAGATGGTACCTTATAGTTGTTTTGATTTGCATTTCCATGATAATTAGTGTATGTCCATTTCTTCTCCCAATTTTTTGATGGGATTATATTTTTTCTTGTAAAGTTCGGTCAGTGTCTTGTATATTTTGGAGATTAGCTCCTTATCTGATGGGATATGGGTGAATAGTTTCTCCTACTCAGTGGGTGGCTCTTGTATCCTGGACACTATTTCCTTTGAGGTGCAGAAGCTTCACAGCTTAATATATTCTCATCTGTTTATCTCTGCTTCCACTTGTTTGGAGAGTGCAGTTTTCTCCTTGAAGATGCCTTTAGTCTCAATGTCATGGAGTGATTAAGTACATGTTGTTCTATATACCTTATAGTTTCAGGTCTAATATGAAGGTCTTCAATCTATTTGGATTTTACCTTGGTACATGGTGTTTGCTAGGGGTCTGAGTTCACATTTTTTAGTGGCTAACCAGTTGCGCCAACACTAATTGTTGAAGAGGTTTTTCTTGCTCCATTTAGGATTTTTTCTTCTTCATCAAAAACTAGGTGATTGTATGTCTGAGGAACATTCTCTGAGTATTCAAGCCTATTCTACTGATCTGAGGGTCTGTCTTTATTCCAATACCATGCTGTTTTGATAATAATTGCTTTGTAATACAGTTTAAAATTGGGGAAAGTAATCCCTTCCATTTTCCTTTTACCAAGGATTGATTTAGCTATTTGTGGATGTTTATTGTTCCAAATGAATTTCAGGAGTGTTTGATCCACTTCTTTGAAGAATATCATGAGTATATTTAGAGGGATTGCATTAAATCTATACAATGCTTTGGGGAATATTGCCATTTTAATTATGTTAATCCTGCCAATTTCTGAACAGGGTATGTGTTTTCATTTTGCATGTACTCTCTTATTCTTGGAGTAGGGTTTTATCATTTTTTTTGTATAGGTCCTTCATGTCTTTAGTCAAGTTAACTCCACGATATTTGAGTTTTTGTGGCACTAATGTCAATGGGGTTGTTTTCTTAATGTTTATTTTTTTCTGTCATTATTGGTGTATAAAATGGCCATTGATTTCTGTGTGTACACACGTTGCTATATAAATCTATTGTTTCTAGAAGTTTTTTGGTAGTCTTTGGGATTTTCTAAGTATAGTATCATGTCGTCTGCAAACAGTGAGAGATTGACTGTTTCCTTTCCTATCTGAATTCCCTTGATATCTTTTACTTGCCTAATCGGTATAACTAGTACTTCCAGTACTATGTTGAATAGGAGTGGTGACCTGAACCAGGGAAGCCATCCACGAAACATCCAGGATTGTCTATAACATCACCTGGAAGTAATCCTCTACCACGGAAGACCCTACACTGCTCAGACATCGACCTGCTCAAAAGAGACTTCCCTTAACACTGAGAAGACTTAACAACAACGACCTGCTTACAGGACAGGGCTCCCTGCATTGCCCTTTGATTGTGAGGTGAAAGGAGAGGACACTCCACATCCTGACTGCAATGTAATATATGCAGATTCCAGGATCTTTAATACATAAACATGATACCAACAACAGAGGCTGTGTGAAAAATAAAAGTGTGTTGGCACTACAGACAATGTCTTGGATCGGACGATCTAGCTTGCCTGGAGCCTAGAGTTGGTCTTGTGCCAGGAAACTTCAGGGGTTGGGTCTCTTTGTATTTAGGCCAAGGTTATTCCTTTCCATGTCCCTCATATTTTGGTAGGCCTATGCAAACAATTGCCACTCTAACACCATTTTTACTGTGCTCCTTTGACTCTAATCCTTAAAAAGAACCCACTTAAAATTTGAGGTTAACTTATGCTAATATGCATGTACATGGTAATGTAGAAAAATACTATGCCTGTAATGTTTAAGGAGTCACGTAAGTTTTATGGCTTTAAATTGCCTTGTGTGCTGTTAAGAAATATTATAATGTGTTACAATCTGGGGACTTGAGGGACAAAGTAATTGTACATGGATTCTGTCTTATTTATCTTAATGTTCTTTGGCTGAAATTTCAAAGTTAAGATATCAGCAAAGGGACTTCTGAGAATTATGTTATGAGTGATTGTCCTCCACTGTAACTTTACCTTGTCCTCTTTCTTTGCATCTTTGTTCTCATAATTAAAAATTAAAAATAAAAAAAAGAATAGGAGTGGTGAGAGAGGACATCCTTATCTTGTACCAGAATTTAGAGAAAAGGCTTTTAGTTTTTCTCCATTGAGGATAATATTTGTCATTAGCTTATGGTAGATGGCCTTAACTATATTGAGAAAGATTCCTTTCATTTCCATCTTGATGAAATTTTTTTTTATCAAGAATGGGTGTTGGACCTTATCAAATGCTTTTCCTACATCTATTGCTATGATTATGTGATTTATATTTTTATTCTAGTTGATGTTGTGTACTATGTTGATAGATTTACAGATGTTAAACCATCCTTGCATTCCTGGGATGAAATCTACTTATTTGTAGTGAATGATTTTCTTGAGGCACTTGATCCTATTTGCCAGGATTTTGTTGAGGATCTTTGCATCTGTATTCATTAGGGATATTGGTCTGTAACTTTCTTTCTTGGCAGCATCTCTGATTTAGGTATCAAGGTGATGTTGGCTTCATAAAAGCTATTTGAAAGTGTTCCCATTTTATCAATTTCATGAGTCTTGCCAGGATTGGTAGTATTTCCTCTTGGAAGGTTTGAAAGAATTCATTAGTGAATCCATCTGAGCCTGGACTTTTGTTTTTGGGCAGACATTCGATTACCGTTTTAAATTCCTCAATAGTGATGGGAGTGTTTAGATATGCTACATCCTCCTTATACAATAGTGGAAAGTTATGAATCCAAGAATTTATCCATTTCTACGAAGTTCTCATGTTTCGTGGCATAGAGTTTCTCAAAGTAGTCTCTGATTACCTTTTGAATCTCTGCAATAACTGTAGTGATCTCTCCCTTTTCATTTCTGATACGGCCTGGGAACTTTGCTTCTCTCTGGAATCCTTACCTGAGAGCATGCCTTCTCATGCGGTGAGTCATCCCGCCCACAAAGGGTGGAATCAGAGTATCAGAAATAGTGTTTTGAATCTCTGGACAAATTTACTTGTTTGATACAGTAATCCTTATAAGAGCACACCAATTTAACAGAATACAGCACTAGCAAGTGCTTACTAAATCTTCTGTCATTGTATTAATGGGTTCATTGCAGATTAGAATACTTTTTACAAATGTGATTACTACTATACTCTTTCCCTTTCTTTTGTAATCTTTCTTCTCTTTCTTTTCAATTTCTATTGTTTTTATAATTTTGTTTTCACTTATCTGGAAATATGTACTATAATCAATTATGTCAACTATGTGATGATTTTTTAAATAGATTTTAAAAAGTAATTTAATTTTGCTGATGTGGATTTCTTCATCCATTAAACTCCAGTTTAATGGTTGGTATACAAGTTTCATCTTGTGTACCAACAATAATTTATCATTTAAAATCAATTATTTATTGTGTATACAGCTCCATAATCGTAAAACATTTTAGAAAATATAGCCCTAATAAAAGTTGAAGTTATTTTACATCACTGTTGAAACTGTAAACTGAAATATATTATATAGACAGATAAAAATAATCATATATTTTGATAGTCTTTATAAGCACATAATTTTAACCAAGTTTTTAAAAAGTTATTTATATACCATGCACAAAGGTCTAATTCAAATGAATTAAAGACCTTGATATCAGGCCTGGACCCATAAGGTATATAGAATAACACATAGGTAAAATACTCCATGGCATTGAGGCTAAAGGCATCTTCAAGGAGAAAACATCACTGCGCAAAAAAGTGGAGGCAGATATACACAAATGGGACTATATTAAGCTGAGAAGCTTCTCACCTCAAAGGAATATATTTTTATTTCTATTTTTATCTTTTTTGGGTGTGTGACTTGTTTCTCTGTTCTTCTCTTTCCACCCCCAAATGCACCAGCAATATAATGAAGCTCCATTTCTTCCTGCAAAGGCACACTAAAAAGGGGGAAATCTCACGTATATAAACAAGCTCTTATCTACTAGGAATAAGAACTCATATTTATTTACAATACAGGGGAATCTCCCACCTTGAAAATATGTCATGTGGACCCATCTTAGACTCCAGGAGATTAGACACTGACCGTCCAACCTTGAACCCTGAATCCCAGACATAAAAATGACACAGTTCTTCACAACAGCTACAGGAACCAAATCCCATCCAGGACATCCTGAATACTGCTCGAACACCAACATGTGCCAGCTCTAATATGATATCCTGACAACGAGGAAATTGGCAACAAATGGACATAAGAACAGGTTATCCTACCTCACCAACTAACGATAAGACAAAATCAGAAGACTTGTCACACTTTGGGCTGACAAAAGCCAAGAACGTGATCTACAGATGACTGGCTGATAGAACCATGACTGGGCAGTATGTATTCTGGGACCAACAAGAAAGCCCTAGTCTAGGGTTTGTTCTACGACCTGCACAACAACCATGATTTCTAATTACAGAGTCCTGACTGAGGCAATTGCAACTGAATGGGTCTTCTGGAAACATAAAGGAAGACGATATCCCAGGCTCCATCCAAGGTTCAGGGCAAGGGCCAAGACCACCAAACACAGAAGACAGATTAAAATGACACTGAGGAAACAGAACTTCTAAAATCACAAAGAAAGACTTCATATTATGTTCTACTCCTTGACCTGTGCAGAGACTGAGATCTCTAGATATAGAGGTCTGATTTTATCATACAGATCGGAGCAGAAGTCTTCCGTACAATACAAAAACACCAAGGGGAGAGTAAATGAACTTGAAAGGAGTCTATAGATAATCCCATGACAATATATTCCAAGTTGGAGAAACCCTGTATCTCTTAGGCCAAGGGGATTCTCTTTTCGAATGACCCCAATTTTTACTGCGCCTATGCAGGAGGGGAATAAAGGGGGAGGGGAGAGATAGCATGGAGGTAAGGCATTTGCCTTTTATGCAGAAGGTAATTGGTTCGAATTCCGGCATCCCATTTGGTCCCCTGTGCCTGCCAGGAGCAATTTCTGAGCATGGAGCCAGGAGTAACCCCTGAATACTGCCAGGTGTGACCAAAAAACCACACACACACACACACACACACAACCCCCCCAAAAAAAAAACCAATAAGCACAAAATAATCTTTTTTTTTCTTCTTTTTTCTTCTCTTATCTAGTTTTTGTTGATTTCTTTGTTTTGGTGTAGATATTTAAGTAGTTGTCCACTTTTTTATTTATATGTTTACTTTTTCTTTCTTCTTTTCTTCCTTTTTGCGTTCTGTCATGTTTTTTTATATCCAAGATCATTGCAATTATGTGGTTCATATCTTTATTGCTGCAGTGCTCACTGGATATCTTATTTGATACTTCTTTTTGAACTGTTGTGGTGTTTCACCTTCTTTTTGCCCCTTCATCTCTCAAACCGAGGATGAGAGCCTCTAGAAGGACTCTGCCCATTGTCTGCGTAGTTGATTTTTTTTATTTTTGGGGCTCCATCCAGTGATTCTCAAGGCTTACTCCTTGGTCTCTGCTCAGGAATCACTCTATGTGAGCTTGGGATCTATATATGGTGCCAGGGCTCAAACCCTACTCAGCGTGGGCAAGCAAGCATCCTACCCACCCTACCCAGCCCTGATAGGTATTACATTTTGTCTCTTTTAACTAATGAAGAAATTAATACTTAGAAAATTAACTTTTTATGTATAATATTTTAATTTATCTTATTAAGTAGCATAGGTCTATATTTTAATGCAGTTTATCAATCCCAGCATCAACTTGTCAATAAGTCCTATCACTATGCCAAAGTCTCTTCTCCATACCCTTTTGCTACTTCAGTTCACTATTCTGTTGACAATATCTCAGAGTTTGCTTCCATGGAGAATTATATGTTCCTTGATTTTTATACTTATAAGCAGAGTCATGCAGTACTTTTTCTTACCCTTTTGACTCACTTCATTTATCAAGGTGCACTCTAATTCCATGTAAGCTAAAGCATATTGTAATATTTCATATTTTTCTCATTTCTTAGTATTATTGAACTGAATGTATATAATATATTCTTTGTCTATTTATCTGTTGGGTACCATTTGCATTATTTCCAGATCATAATTATTGTGAATAAGATTCAAATGAATTTAAGTGTTCATATATCTCTGCACACTATTGTTTTGGTAGGACGGTTTTCTGACTTAATCTCTAAAGAAAATAGTGTGAAAACTTCTCAAAAACAAAACAAATTTTTCCTTATGAAACCTAGACACTATTCTTGTGGGTATCTACTCAAAAATGCTAAACATTAACTTTTATTTATTTATTTATTTTGACCTTCGGGCCACACAAGCAATACTCAGGGCTGATTCCTAGCTCTAAACTCAGGAAGTACTACTGGAAGGGCTTAGAGGACCATATGGATGCCAGAGATCAAATCAAGGTTGGCCAAGGGCAATTCAAGTACTCTACTCATTGTACTATTATTCCAGCCTCCAACATTAATTTTTTAAGAGCTATAACCAGCAGGTGATAGAACTATTCACATCCCTTGTCTTCAATCTTCATTTTATATGTCTCCACACCAAAAATTAAATCATTTTTCTTTCTCAAAATATCTGCAAGATATCACTTGCATCAAAAATGTTGCAGACCACTTCAGAGAAAAAGCAGATTTAAAAAGACCCTTTCTCTTGCACTAAATAAAACATCTGTAAATAATTTCAAAAATTGATTTTGTTTACAGAAAATCTTTACAGCTTAGATTTGCTTCCTCAAATATGAAGGTTTTTTGCGGATTTTTTGTTTTTATTTTTTTTTGTTTTGTTTTGTTTTGTTTTGGGGTGGTCTACACCGGTGATGCTCAGGGGTTACTCCTGGCTCTGTGCTCAGAAATCGCTCCTGGCTTGGGGACGCAATGGGACGCAGAGGATTTAACCGCAGTCTGTCCTAGGTCAGCCACGTGCAAGGCAAATGCCTTAACACTGCGCCACTGCTCCAGCCCCTCAAATATGAAGTTTTTAGCCACGTTTAAAACCTCAATATTTTTTCCAAGTTCATAGTTTCCATTCACAAATCGCTCTCTCTGCCTCAGAGGAAAGGTCTCCAAATTCCCTTTGATTACATTAGTCATACATTTCTGTATATCACAAACAATGGTATGTCTTTTCTCCTCAATTCTTCCATAACAGTTTTCTCAGGAAAGTCATTCCTGAATGCCTTATTTGGGCAAAATTATTTATCACTGTTCAGGACATTTCCATGCTTGAAGTTGGCAAAAGTATCTATCTTAATTTAACTCCCCTAAATGAATCAGAACTTGTCTTCTCTATATAATGAAATAGAAAACATTTTAAGTACTAGCTCTGCAAGAAGCATATGCCTAGAAACTATTGAGTACTGTATCCACACTGAGATTTGAAAAATGATGATGTCATTCTGCTGAATAGCAAAACTCTGTTAACAAGCCACCATATTCCTTCCCACTTTAGTTGTTTGCTTTTATTGTCTGCTCTATAGTCCTATGCCCCTTCAAAATCAGGAAGCACCTGGTGTTTCCTGTCCCTTCTGCTACCTTTTGGGAAATACCTGACTTTGGGTCATTGGAGATGAAATGGTTGGAAATGTTAGTTAAAAAAAAAAGAGAGAGAGGAGAAGCTATATCAAACCCAGTTTTTGCCTAGTCAGGTGCTTGACTTTCTGTTCTTCTCTTCTCTTTACATAGAGACCTTGTACCTACTAACATGAACTTTCTTAATTCATTTAAAGGTGAATTTTAAATATTCCTATTTAAAATAGTCATTCTTCTTAATATTCTTCAATTCCTAATCATTATTGTTTACCTAAAATAAATAATAAAGTATTTGTTTAAAGGAGAGATCATTTTCATTTTCTCTATTAGAAATGAACACAGGATTGCAATTCACTTTAACTATATCAATCAACAATCAACCAACAACAACATAATTTGCAAAACAAAAACACAAAAGAGGGTTAAAATGATAATAGAGAAGGAAGGCACTTGCCTTGAATGAAGCTGCCCTTTTTAGATCCCTCACACTACATATGGCTCCACAAGCCTACCACGCGTGATCACTGAGTACAAAGCCTGGAATAAGCCCTGGCACTGCTAGGAGTGACCCCCACCCAATTAAAACCACAGAGAATGAATAATGAATTTGGAGTGTCGAGGAAAAAGGAAAAGTTAAAAGTAATTAAAAAGCTAATGTTCATTATATTATGAATTACTAAATCAATTCATTTCATTTAGGAAATAAATTGTATGTCACGGTAAGTTGGCAATATGATACTCTGAGGGAAACACCCATGAATGAGTTGATGGTTCAGGAAATCTCTAAATGGTATTTCAGCTCTTAATTTTCTCCTGTTAAACCTGGATAAAATTGCCTGTACTTGAACAATTATAATTTTTATTTCAGGCTCACCAGAAAAATCCAACTAGTTTACCATAAAAAATCACTCAATTATGAACATGTTTATAACTATGGTGCTTAAAGAAATTATTATTTAAAGAAAAATTTATTATAACATTTAAAATATCACTCACATTAGCTAATTAATATTTTTTGTCATTACACAACATTGACACTTAAGAATTTCATAGGATGGAAATGAGTGTTATAGTCTGGAACTTACAAAGTCATCAAATTCACCTTTATACTAAGTTGTCTTTGATTGTTTTCCCATAGATGAAATAGCTTCATTATAAAGAAATATCTTTTACTAGAAATTTGTAATCTATATAAATTTATTTGTATTTATTTTGAGTAACCTTTAAGAAAAAGTTACTAAAAAGTCTCCCTAAACTTTCTCACTAAAGTTTCATTTGTTGAGATTGGCGCAAATATCTCATGTTACTCATGTTTTAGACCTATCTGGAAGAAAAACAAACTATATTGGGTTACAAAATTGTTCAAAGCACTGAAAATAACAATCTTAAAATGGCATTAAGTTATATTATTCATATTTATGTGCAAAATATCTGGAAATAGCTATTTAATATTAAATTTAGAAGTAGAAAAATTAAAAAAAAACATTAAAGTAAAGATATGTGGTCTTTTTTGGCTTATGAAAATTAACCATAGAGCTTATTTTACCATTTCTTCTGTAAGATTAAAATCACAATGATTTTAGTTACCTATTTACATAGACTCCTATCTATGTGTTATTAATTTTTCGATATCTTTCTAAATACATGATAAACCAAATTTGATTAACTAGCTTGGTACATGATTAACTAATTCTATTAGATGTTTCAGCCTCATTTTCTTTTGAGTAATATATATCTCAGTATTATCTTATGTTAGATCTTATTTAATAAAAATCTCCAAACTATAAAAGCATACATTAAATATGTTTAATTCAATACTTTAAGATAGATGTTCTTATTTTATTTATTTTATTTTCTTCCCATTTCATCCGTTTTTTTTTGTTATTGCTTTTGCAATGACAGATACTAGTACATATTCCATGTTCGGTGTTGACAAATTTCTGGATGTGATGTTTGTCATGTGCTCCATACGTGGTTACAGTGCTTGCATACTTAGTTGACATATTCACTGGGTGCTGCACACTTTAGTATTTTCACACAGATTTGGTTGCAGTGCACTAGAGACCGTTTACTGTTGTGGTACCCTGGATCCTAACAGCTGGGACCTGTTTCAGGCATTTGGGATTGTGATATAGCTCCTTCTTAATGCCTCACTGACCTCACTTTTAGGAAGTGAGGGCAAATAACTCTTTTCTCCAAGTTATTTGCCAGGGCACACTACAGATATCGTCTTGTCACATAATGAAAATAAGGATTAGAAAAAGATTTTACAATAAAAGTTTTATAGCTCATTTGGTGGGCATAGATTAAATTTTTTTAAAATTCAATGCATTTTATTAAGGGGTTTTTTTATTGCACTCTCATACAAAGAACTGCTTGAGCTTGTTCTCCCTTCCAACTTCCCTAAATAATTAGTTTTTTTAGGTCAACTGCAGGATTTTTATATTTACACCTTCTGCATGTGGCTTTGTGGATTCAATGAATATCCAGCTCAACTGGAAATTCTTTAAGATTAAATGGAGGAAAATTTAGAGGTGTTCTGGTGAAAAGTCCCAGATTATTGGGTATGGTTTTCTGGTTTCAGATGCTTTTTAGTCCCTCTAGACCAAAAGGGGAAGTTCTTATACACTGCTCCTGTCTTTACCAGAGCTTCTGCCTGAACTGAGATATTGGTCTGATACCAAAAATACCTGGTCACTTAAATAACTTTTTTCTTCATGCCTTAACAACACCCACCAATCTTATTC
Organism: Suncus etruscus; assembly: GCF_024139225.1. Classification (NCBI taxonomy): domain Eukaryota; kingdom Metazoa; phylum Chordata; class Mammalia; order Eulipotyphla; family Soricidae; genus Suncus; species Suncus etruscus. Next base: position 3,539,010 of record NC_064862.1, on the reverse strand, counting down.
TAAGGCTGTAGGTATAAGGACTTTACTTCTGTTTATCTATGAGTTATTAAATATTATTCTCAACTACACTTCACTTGTTAGTTATACTTCACTTGGGATATCAGCTTATGTTCTGACCAGATGCTTTCATTGGCAGTGACTGCATTGAACGTGTTTATTCATTCAGGCCTTCCAGTAGAATTTCATTACTTAGGCACTGTGGTTTCATCAGTTCACCTCTACTCATTATTGGCTATCTATATTTTCTCAATTATTTGTAGCATTTGTACATATGAAAAACCACATGTTTTCTTATGCACCTTATTCATAGTTACCTTAATCATACAGAATCTTGTTTTGACACCAATGATAAAAGTTTATCAATGTTTTTCCAATTAATATTCAAACATGTAAGTCAAAGAAAACAATGTTCTGAAAACAAATGACTGATTATAGGCATATATAATATACATATTATATATACTTTGCAATTAACTGGCAAGTATTGACCTGCTAAGTACTTTGAGTACTCTGGCTATAATTTCCTTGCTTTGTGATACTAACTGGTGCCATACTATTATTAAATGTTATATAGAGCTTATAAATTATGATGCTATTAGATGGGTCTCAGTTATGTAACTTCATATTATTTTCTATGTGGTTTGGTTTTATTTCAGTTTTAGTTCTTGTTTATACATTGATTCACAATAATGCCATAATTATATTAATTTTTACTTTATGACAACTATGCTCAAAATGAAAACATAAAACTTCCCAAATGACATTCAATTCTACACAGATCATCCTCTTCCTTTCTTATCCATTAAGGAGTAGAAAGGGGGTAGCAATTTAAAAGAAGAGAAAATAATTATTTTAATATCTTTATTTAACCACCATGATTACAAACATGTTTGTACTTGGGTTTTGGTTATAAAAAAGAACATCCCCTTTAACTAGTACAATATTCCCACTACCAATGCTCCCCAACTCCTTCCTCCTCCATCACCTGCATGTATTCTAGGCAGGCATTCTGTTTCTTTCACTCACCACCATTGTCATTATGGTTGCAATATAGCTATTTCTCTAAATGAACTCACAACTCTGTGGTAAGCTTCATATCATGGGCCATTCCTTTCAGTCCTCATCTCTATTGTTTCTGGGTGTTATTACAATGCCATTAATTTTTCTTAAGTCCTGTAGGAGAGTAAGACAATTCTGTGTCTATCTCTCACCTGTTGACTAATTTCACTCAGCATGTTAGTTTCTGTGCCCATCCATGTGTAGGAAAATTTCATGACTTCATTTTTTTCTGATGACCCACATCCCCGCCAGCAATCTTTGTGATGTGTGCCAGTCTCTGTGATGTGAGATAGTACCTCATTGTAGTTTTGATTTGCATCTCCCTGATGATTAGTGATGTGGAGCATTTATTCGTTTGTTTCAGCCATTGTATTTCTTCTCTGAAGAAGTGTCTGTTCATTTCTTCTTCCTATTTTTTTGATTGGGTTAGATGGGTTTTGTTGTTAAATTCTCTCAGAGCCTTGTATATCTTACATAATAGCCTCTTATCTGATGGGTATTGGGTGAATAATTTCTCCCATTCTGTGGGTGGCCTTTGTATCTTAATCACTATTTCCTTTGAGGTGCAGAAGCTTCTCAGCTTAATATATATGTTTATCACACTTCCACTTGTTTGTACAATGCAGGTTCCTTCTTGAAGATTCCTTTAATCTCAATGTCATGGAGCATTTTACTTACGTGTTCTTCTTTATACCTTATACCATGTCTGATATCAAGGTCTTTAATCCATTTGGATTTGACTCTGTTCAAGGTCTTAGATGGTTGTCCGAGTTTGCTTTTTACATGTGGCTGACCAGTTGTACCAGCATCACTTGTTAAAGAGGTTTTCCTTGCTCCATTTTGCACCTTGTCAAAGATTAATTAATTTAATATCTGGGGGAAATTCTCTGAACACTCAAGTCTATTCTAATGATTTGAGGATCTGTCTTTATTCCAATACCAGGCTGTTTAAATGACTATTACTTTGTAGTACGATTTAAAATTGGGGAAAGTGATGACTCCCATCTTCTTTTTCCTAAGGTTTGCTTTAGCTATTCTTGAGTGTCTATCATTCCAAATGGGTCACAGGCAGTTTAATTCACTTCTTTGAAGAATGTAATGGGTATCCTTAGAGAAATTGCATGAAATCTGTACAATGCTTTGGAGAGTATTGTCATTTTAATGATGTCAATCCTCCCAATACATGAAAAGGGTATGTGTCTCCATTTCCTTGTGTCCTCTTTTATTTATAGTTTTCTTTGTATAGTTCCTTCTGCTCTTTAATTGACTCCAAAATATTTGTGTTTGTGTGACACTAATGTGAATAGGATTGTTTTTTAATGTCCATTTTTCTTTATCATTATTTGTGTATAAGAAGCCCTTTGAGGGGCCGGAGCGATAGCACAGAGGTAGGGCATTTGCCTTGCATGCGACCAATCTAAGATAGACCTTAGTTCAATACCCAGCATCCCATATGATCCCCAGGCCAGGAGTGATTTCTAAGTGCCTAGCCAGGAGTACCCCCTGAGCGTCACAGGGTGTGGCCCAAAAAAGAAGGCCTTTGATTATTTGGTGTTAATTTTGTAGCCTGTCAATTTGCTATGTGAATCTATTGTTTCTAGAAGCTTTGTCTTTTGCCAGATTTTAGAGGAAAGGCTTTCAGTTTATCTCCATTGAGAAAAATATTTGACATTGGCTTGTGGTACATGGCCTTCACTATATTGATAAAAGTTCCTTCCATTGCCATCTTGCTGAGAGATTTTATCATGAATGGATGTTGAACTTTTTCTTTTTCCTTTCTTTTTTCTTGTAGCATCTTTGTCTGCTTTTGGTATTAGTGTGATATTACCTTCATAAAAACTTTTTTGGAGTGTTTCTGTTTTTTCAATTTCCTGAAAAACCTGGAAATAAGTGGTAGCAGTTCCTCTTGAAAGGGTTGAAAAAAATTCATTAGTGAATCCATCTAGGCCTGGGCATCTATTTTTTTAAATTTAATCATAGTTTACTTATTAAGTATTTCCCAATTTGTTTTATATTTTCCTCTTAAATTTGTTTCCATTTTTTAATTTTTATTTTAACTATCTTGGCTTACATATCTTTCACAGTATTTTATGTACATATTAACATTGAATCAGGGGAATTCCCATCACCAAATTTGTCCTCCCTCCACCTCCATTCCCATCTTGCATCCCATATCCCCCACCCTCAACCCCCGGGCTGCTAGAGTAAGTGGTCCCCTCTGTGTCTAGCTTACTACTAGTGATCATATATCTGTTTGTTCCTGGTACCCTCCCTTGTTTCCCCCTCTATTTGAGAGGTGGAGCTAGATAGTTCAAGTTATGTGGTTTTGTTTGAAGGAAAGAAAAGCAACAGAATAGGGTAAAAAAAAAATCAAATAAGCTGAAAATGGGTGGAGTCCTAGAGGCTTTCAACCTCAATTTGAGAGAGGACAGAAAAAGGTGATTGAAACACTGCAACAATACAGAAAGAAATATCAAATAAAATATCCAGGGAGCACTACAGCAATAAAGATAAGCACCACACAATAATCTTGGTCCTGAAATCAAACCATGCCAGAGTGCAAAAAGAAAGAGAAAGATAAAATAAAATAAAATAAAATTGGAGACATTATCTTTTTGTTGGAAGTAATTTGATTACCATTTTAATTTCCTCAAAAGTGATGGGTCTTTTAGATAAGCTAGATCATCCTGAATCAACAGTGTTCAAAAGTTTATCCATTTCTTCCAGGTTCTCTTGTTTTGTGGCATACACTTTCTCAAAGTAGATATCTTATTTTAGATTAGTCAACAATTGTATTAAATATTTTGCATGTCCCTCATTGGTGCATATATGTTTAGGAGTATGATTTCTCCCTCTTGTATATGTCTCTTATGTATTATGAAATATTCATCTTTTGCCTTATAACTTTTCAAAATCTAATGTTTTTGTATGTTTAGTCTAATGTTTAGTATGGCCACAGCAGCATATTTACAGTAATTGTTTGCTTGGATGTTTTCCTCCAACTTTTGATTTTGAGTCTACTTGTTCTGACTATTCACATGTGTTTCTTTTAGGCAGAAAAATGTTGGATTTATCCTTTCGATCCATTTTGCCACCTGTCTCTGAACTGGTGCATTTAGTCCATTGACTTTGATAGAAATAATTGTCATGGGATTTAGTGTCATCTTTATGTAGGACTTTGGTGTGTCTCTTGGTCTTTCCTGACTTAAAGTTGGTTTTAAGTTTTTCTTTTAAGGCTGGTTTTGAGATTGTAAATTTTTTGAGCTTCTGTTTAGCTCATGAAGCTATATATACTTCAAACTTGAACATGAGTCTGGCTGGGTGCAACATTCTAGGTGAAACATTCATTTCATTGGGTTGTATCACTATATCCCACCACTGCCTTCTGGCCTTGAGAGTTTCTTGTGACAGGTCTGCTACAAATCTTAAGGATGCTTCTTTGAATGTTTTTGATTTTGCTGCTTTCAGTATTCTATCCTATCTGTGGGACTTATCATTCTGACTAGGATATGTCTTGGGGTTCTTTTCTTTGGGGCTCTTTTAGCTTGTACTCTTTTGGCATGCAGGATTTGGTTGCATGCACTCTTTTGCTCTGGGAGTTTCTCTGCAATGTTGTCCTTGAATGTTGATTATTCCTAGGAATTTTCTTCCTGGGTTTCTGGGACTCCAGTGATTCTTATGTTGTTTCTGTTGAATTTATCAAATACTTCTATTTTTGTCTGTTCACATTCTTTGATGATTTTTTCGTTGATTGATCTCTTCTATTGTATGGAATTGTTATGTATCTCATCTTCCAGCTCACTGATTTTGTCCTCAGCTGCTGTTACTCTGTTGGAGAGACTTTTCAATGAGATTTTAATCTTGCCTACCAAGTTTTTCAGTCCTATTATTTCAGTTTGGAGTTTTATAATTTCTATTTTCATATTTTCTTTATTCTTTTTTTTGTTTTTTTTGGGCCACACCCATTTGTTGCTCAGGGGTTACTCCTGGCTAAGCACTCAGAAATTGCCCCTGGCTTGGGGGGACCATATAGGATGCCGGGGGATCGAACTGTGGTCCTTCCTTGGCTAGCGCTTGCAAGGCAGACACCTTACCTCTAGCGCCACCTCGCTGGCCCCATTTTCTTTATTCTTATTTGTGGTCAATTCAGCTCAATCTATGCTTTCTTTGAGTTCTATGAATATCCTCCATATTTCTTCTCTAAACTCCTTATCTGAGAGGCTAAATAAGTTGTTGGGATTTTTTTGGTCATCAGAGTTGCCATCTTCATTCTCTATACATGGGGTTGGTTTGCATTGTTTCCCCATTCACAATTGTAGTATAGTGTTTTCTTACTGTTGTACCAGGTTTTATTGGCTAGGAGATATGCCGAGAAGTGAATCAGAATGGTTGTGTTCCTCTCACTCCACTTTTTGTGGGTAAGGACATCTCATCTCTGAGGATGTGCCATATGTGATCTTCTGGGCAGGGTGGGTCAATGTCCAGCACACAGAGAGCAGAGCAATGTCTGCCATGTTTCAAAACACACATCAGGAATCTGAGAAAATAATTTAAATATTTATGTTACTCCTTGGTAGCCATATAAACCATGGCAAACTGAAATTTTATTTATTTCACCTTTTTTTGCTTATGCACTCATATGTCATATATATATATATCATATATCACAAACAAAAAATCAAATGCTTATGGGTCATTTACTATGGACTCAGCATTTTTATCTAGTAATTTCAAAATAATATTAGGGTGACAAAGTATTTAAAGGCCTTTAAACTTAATGCACATTCATGTAAAATGTGGGGAGATTTTTCATTTGTTTCAGGAAAAAATAGGTTTCTGTTAATATGTTAAATTATGGGAACATGACATAGTGATTCAAGATCAAAGCCTTTCAGATTTGGCTAAAATTTTCTGATCTACCCCAATATGTCTGAAATGTTTTCTTCACATTTCACTTGGATGAAGATGCAAATAGATTATTGCTAGACCCTGTTAAAGTTCTCTAGGTGTCATAAAAAGAAGTTTTTGAGGCAATTACTCAAAATCACTATGCATGAGTTTATAAGGCACTTTCTACTAGACTCATTATGAAATCATAAATTTATGGAATAACTTTTTGCAACAGTTCAAGACAGTATCATACAACTAAAGCGAGACTTCCTAGAGGTGAATTCTGGATCTGCCAGGGGCAAGTTGCTTCAATATATATAATGTCTCTGAATATTTCTCAGTTTCTCTATGACACAAATATGATGTTAATTTGTATATGTAAATAAAATTAATAACTATAGAATAATTAACATATAATCAGTATTTGAAGATTAGGCTTAGTATACTTACAATAAAAATGATCACATAAACATACTGCATTTAATGTTTTTTTGGGGGGCCAGAATTGGCAGTGCTTAGGGCTTGCTCTTAGCTCTGCATACAACGATTACTCCTGTTGGGGCTTGAGATACCAGAAACTGAACCCGGGTGGATGGGTCCATGGCAAGTGCTCTACCTACCATTTTAGCCACTATGTTTAAATGTTTAAACTCCACATCTTGTGAATTCTCAATAGTAATACTTGAATACTTTCAAGTATTCAAAGCATAATTATATGCCTTTAGCATATAATTTCTTGATCTACAAACACCAGATTATTTTCAACTTGACATATTACAATTTTTCCTGTTAGTGGAACACTAAATGAGATCACTTAAGTTACTAGAAGACCACAATATATTTATTACTATGATTAAGCTTGTAGACATAAATTTCTCCTATTGGAGAGTTCGTCTACAACTTAAGTGCTTAGTAGAGAACTGAATCAACCATATAAGTGTGGCAAACCTGTGAATATATGATATAGTCAAGATCACAATTTTAATTTAAGTCATTCTGGAAATATGAATCAAATATTTACACATGTCTAATGAGGAAATATTTTTAATTTATTGTATTCAATTAAAAATCCCCCAAAGATCCAACTATATTCACTACCTTAAACAAAACAAATATTTTATGTTATAAGATCCAACTACTATATAAATTTAAAGAGAAGAGCTATACAAGCCACACTAGAAGGCAAACAGCTGGTTAGCAGCTGCTCTGTAACATAGGCAAGTTCTCTAGAAAATGAAACACATTAATTTGGAGTCTATAAACAAAATTTTTGTCACTGGTTATTTTGAAGCTAAAAAAAGATTTTCCCAAATTTCATTACCTTCATATCTGGGCCTAATCCTGCCTTCCCAGATGAAAGTTAAATGCAAGATGTGAATTTCAGTGACAATGTCTGACTTTTAAACCTAAGTTAAAATTTCTTATTAATCTGAAGTAAAAATAAGTAGAATATAGTGAAAGAGAATGCTTTATTTATGGAAACAAAAAATAAATGTTCATATTATAACTTGTGTTTACATAACACATAACTTAGGAGGCATTTAAAGCAAATGCATGTGTGAAAAAAAATTCCTAGCCAAACAGGAAAGCTCTGAAGCTTCCTTTCCTTTCCAAGTCACCCATATAAGGTGGAGTTTCCTTTAATATTTAAGTTTAAATATCATCAGAAAAGTCAGACCACAGAGAATGATGAAGTTGGATGTTTATATTTTATACCTAAGATAAGATTTTGGTGGAAAGGCTAAATCATTTTGCTAGAGAACTTCTTTTTTATTTTTATTTTTTATTATGCTGCATATTATCAGCTTTTATTGATGCTGATAAAAGACATCAACCAAATCAGAAAGATAATACAGAGGTTAAGGTGCTTGTTCTGTATGATGGTGACCCTTGTTTGATTTTGGGTACCACATATAGTACTCTGGACAACAGGAGTGACCAGTGAATACAGTCAAGAGTAAGCCCAGGGTGTGTTCCAAATTTATAATACCACCAAAAATAGCATACTCTATTTTTATGCTCCACTTGATATTTAATTTTAAAATAAAAAGACTAATCAGGGAAGTGGGGGAAAACATTGATTTGATTTATGCAAAAATCTAGGGTCAGAGAGATAGTATAAGGAGCAAATCACTTGTTTTGCAATTAGCCAACCTCATCTTGATCCTTAGTTACCTCATGTGGTCATTTGAGTACCTCCAGGAGTTACACCTCAGTAGTCAGAACAAACATAGACCCAAAATCAAAGGCTGGAGGAAATTCATCCAAACAAACAACATCCTTAAAAAAACCTGGGGTGGCCATATTAATATCAGATGACACAAACTTTAGACTCATAAAAGTTGTAAGGGACAAAGATGGACACTTCGTACTAATCAAGGGGTATGTGCAACAGGAAGAAATCACACTACTAAACATATATGAGAGGTCAGCAAGATATCTAATACAATTATTGACAAGTTTGAAAGAAGACATCAATAATAACACAATAATTGTTGAGATCTCAACACGGGCCTGTCAACACTTGATAGGTCAACCAGACTAAAACCCAACAAAAATATACTAGCCCTGAAAAGAGAAATGGAAGAGGCCTAGTGTATACATATATATATATATATATATATATATATATATATATACATATACATTGAAGAATGTACATGGGTACATCCAGGATAGACCACATACCGGTACATAAAACATACCTGCATATAATCAAGAGGATAGAAATTTTACAGGCTAACTTCACTGACCACAAGGATTTGAAATTAGATGTGAACCTCAAAGGGACACAGAAAAACTTCAACACCTGGAAATTAAACAGCCTACTACTGAACAACTAATGGGTCTGAGAGGAAATCAAAGAGGAAATCAAGACTTCCCTGGAAACAAATGACAAGGAATGCACAAACTATCACATAACCTATGGGACACAGCAAAAGTGGTGCTAAGAGTAAAATTTATTTGTAAGCACACATCAAGAAGGAAGAAGGGGGCATACCTGAATACCTTAATGATGCAGCTCACAAAATTAGAAAATAACCAACAAAAGGAACCAAAAATAGGGAGACAGAAGGAAATAACAAAGCTGAAAGCAGAAATCAATGAAGTGGAAACCCAAAAATAATCTGAAAGATCAACGAAAGCAGAAGTTGGTTCTTTCAAAAAATAAACAAGATTGATAGACCATTGGCAAAACTCACAAAGAAAAAGAAGTTCTGCTAAAAAAAATTATAGACCAATATCCCTGATGGAGACAGATTCAAAGATCCTCAACAAAATCCTGGCAAATTAGATCCAATGCCTCATCAAGATGATCATACATTACGATGAAGTAGGTTTTATCCCAGGAATGCAAGGATGGTTTAACATTAGCAAATCTATCAACATAATATACAACATCAACAACATAAAAAAATAAAAATTACATGATGATATAAATAGATGCAGAGAAAGCATTTCATAAGGTCCAACACCCATTCTTAATCAAAACTCTCAGCAAGATGAGAATGAAAGGAACCTTTCTCAATATACTGAAGATTATCTACCACAAGTCAATGGCAAATATTATCCTCAATAGAGAAAAACTAAAAGCCTTTCCTCTGAATTCTGGTACAAAACAAGGCTGTCCTCTCTCACCACTCCTATTCAACACAGTACTGGGGGGGAAAAGCTAACTCAGACACCAAGCTAACACCATGTATGAAGGTAAAATCCAAATGGATTAAAGACCTTAATATCAGACTTGAAACCATAAGGTATATAGAACAACACGTAGGTAAAAACTCACCATAACATTGAAACTAAAGGCATCTTTAAGGATGCTTCCAAATAAGTGGAAGCAGAGATAAATGGATGAGAATATATTAAGCTGAGAAGCTTCTGCACTTCAAAGGAAATAGTGCCCAGGATACAAGAGCCACCCACTGAGAGGGATAAACTATTTACCCAATACTTATCAGATAAGGGGCTAATATCCAAAATATACCAGGTACTGACAGAACTTTATGAGAAAAAAAACATCCAATCTTCTAAGAAATACTTGGGTCCAATGACCATTCATGGAAATACAGGCCAGAAGTACTAGGACCAAAAGATGTAGAAGCTAATCAGGTCCTAAAACCTAGCCCATGGATTATTCTTATCTGCTTTTATCTTTGGTTTTTCTAGTGGCCAATAGATTAATGCCAAATGCCATGCCATATTCCCTGTAACTTACAATGTTTGACTTTCAACTTAATGATAAACCACTACTTCAATACAACATAATTTTCTATTTCTCCATTCTTGCCACATACCAATAATACAAATCTGTCAATTTTTATGCACAATTTAAAATCACTCTTATATGCACCATACACATCCATATTGTGCAATGTATGAATTAAAGAAACCAAAAATTATGGCTTCAGATGATTAAAAATTATCTTATTTTGAAAAAAATCCTTATTTTTTTTAAAAATCTTAGTAGGTTTCAACACTTCTAAGAATTAAAAACTGACATTTTCACTAAACACTGCCCAGTCTACCAGTACCTATCTGCTGACTAAATCCTTGCCATCATATCCTCCACACAGGACAAGCCTGTCCAAATAGCTTGCCAACCTAAACCCTGCAAAATCTTTCAGGTACATATGAATCTCCATCCCTTAAAGGGGGCCCTCTAATGTCACAGAAGAAATCTTTCAAATCTCCCAGGTAAAAATTTTAAAGTAATAGTAATTAGGTTGCATACTCAATTGAAGAAGTCAGTAGAGAATTTATAAATAATAAAAGTAATACTTATCAACAAGTACTTATTATATTAGATAATTAATATTTTCTTATATCTTTATTTATATATCATAATTACAAAGATTCTTGTAGTTGGGTTTCAGTCATAAAAAGAACACCAACCTTCACCAATGTAACCTGTCCACTACCATGCCCCCATGACCCTCCTCCCACACCCAATGCCTGTATTTGACAGGCATTCTACTTCACACATAGTAGTTGTTAGTGCATTCACCACTCTTTGTGGTGAGCTTCATATCCTGAGCCAGTAATTATTATTAATTTATAAAGCTATTTATTTTTATTATCATTCTAATAAACAAATTTGCTCCTTGTTATGGATTTTTCAAGACTTCTATATAAATAACTATTAAATTATAGACTAACTTTTCAGAATTTCACTAAATTAGAGCTGCTCTTTGAATCATTTTATCAGCTACTGAAATTTTAACCATACTGAGTTATTAATTTAGTGTCTCACATACACTTTCAACAAATCAATTTTTTACTATAAAGCATAAAATTAATGTATTGAAAAATCTATCTATATCTAAAAATTGAAAGCTACATTTTTTAGAGTAAAGCTGAACACTTCATCTGTCTGCCAACAGCCCCAAACTGGGCTGCCAGGGTCATCTCTAGAAGAAGATGAACCCTGCCCAAGGCCATAAAGAGGATAATATAGGAAAGGGATATGATGATGATCTTTAAAATGATTTGCAATGATAGAGGTACCTTCTTACTGCTCCCTTGTGTCCTCCCTGATAGGCTTCCTGGTATGGCCAGGTAATTTGGGGTGGTGTTAATGAAAATACACTTAAAGAAACCTAGCATGTGATACAACATTTGATCCTTATAAAATGGCATCCCTCCTTGTTCAGAACATAGATCCCAACATTCCCACCTCTTATTATGAACCTGAGTCAAAACTTTGACTATCCTTGATGTTCCTCATCCTTGTCCCTACTTGTAGGCCTTAGCAAAAGCATCTTAATCAGGGAGGTTTACTAGGGTGATTGAACCACTGTTCATACCAGGTGGCAGATTCTTTCCTTTGCCTTTCCCACCCCTGTTAACTAGTGCTACATATTTTTAAGAGGTCAGGAATTTAACAATAAAATATTGCAAGTAATATTTTTATTACAAGTAATACTAATGGTAATTTGTAGGAAACTATTTTATTCACATTAAACCTTTTTCTTTAAAAAAAAAAATGAAGTATGGGCCCAGAGCAGTGGCGCAAGTGGTTGGACATAGTACTGACCTAGTACATACCGCAGTTCGATCCCCTGGCATCCCATATGGTCCCCCAAGAAAGGAGCGATTTCTAAGAGCATAGCCAGGAATAACCCCTGAGTGTCACCGGGTGTGCCCCCACAAAATGATAATGAAATATATCTAAGCTTATAACACTCTGATCAAGAAGTGACAGTTATGGTGCTTAAATAAAGATTTGTATTTAAAAAAAAGAATAAACTACAATTTTGTTTTTGTAGTAAAAGAAACTGTAAAAAATTTTTCTAGGACCTATAATATAAAAAAAAAAGAAGTGACAATAACATTATCTGAAGAAAGCCATTGGAATGCAAATTGGGCTTCCAAGGGTAAACTCTAACTTTGTGAATAATTATTCTGGAAGTAAATCATTCAGGATTGTTTTATAAAGCTTCATTTATCTAGATAGAGCAAAGATATTTTATGTCATTTTATGATATTAAGCAGCATGATTAAATATTCACATCTGTTAAAACATTTGATTTTATCATAAATAATAAGAAAAAGTGAAATAAATTAATCTCTTACAAAAATTTTCCTTCTTTTATTTTACTACTACACACAAATACTTTGTCAAGGTCTAAACTCAAGAGACCAGAAAGCCCTTCAGGGTCCCTGCACCATTGTTGATCTTTTGTTCCTGGGTGCAGTCAGGCTTGTGTCTGGGTGGGAACAGGGATTCTGCAGACCTGATCCCCTCCACAGAACTTAAATAGGGACTCCTTTTTAACCTTCCCTAGTCCTCGTTCTAGATTCCAGTACCATCACTGTTTGTCTGCCCTTTGGGGCCAGCCAAGTTTGTGTTGGTGAGGAAATAGGGAACCTCACTTCTTAATCCCTTCCACTAAATGCAAATAGGCTGTCTTTTTGGGTCTTTTCTCAGCCCCTTCAGGATCCCAGCACCATTGATGATCCATTGTTCCCTGGGGACAATTAAGCCTGTGTCTGGGCAGGAACAGGGATATTCCCATCCTAATCCTCTCCACCAAGCATGAACAGGGCTTCCTTTTCAGCCTTCCCTCATCTCCTTTTGTGTTCCAGTGCCAAGACTAAAACCCTCCTCCTTCCTATCAGTCCTCCTTTTCCTAAACAAAATCAAAACTATAGTGCAATATTTTTTATCATACTTAGACAACCTTGCTAGTTTAGAAAAATAACCTCTAAGAAAATATACCTCAAGCCACATTTCATACAAACAATTCAATAGAACACTTTCTTAAACACCACTAAATGCAAAGATCAATGGGGGAAGCTAAGGAAGACATCTGTTCTTGGAGAGAAAAGCCCTGGCAAATCGCTAAGTCCACCCAAACTTCTGAACCTTATAGATGGGGACTAAAAATCAACACATAATGGTTTAGCAATGGGAATCAAGGAGTCACTAGCCTGTGAAACTAAGAAATCTATAGATGAACAATCAACCAACTCAAAAAACTCTTTCAGAAGATGAAAGAATCCATACAAATGGAACTAAAGGAATTGAAAAATGTGTTAGCAAGCCATAATACTAGAATTACACAAATGGAGAATTGCATAAATGAACTTGAAGACAAATTACAAGCCAGCAGTGAAAAAGAAATCAAAAAGAAAGGAGAGACAAAACCCTGGAAGAAAATGTAAGGTACTCAATGAAGAAAGAAGAGAGAAATAATCTTCGAATTATTGGAATTTCATAAGGGGGAAAAGGAAAGGGGAAGAACAAGTGAGAAAAATAATTGCAGAGAACTTCCCCCACCCTTGGGAAAAAGGTTTCTCTACAAATCCAAAGGCAAAAAGAGTGCCAAACAAAATAGACCCTAACAGAACAACACCAAGACATTTAGTAATCCAAATGGCTAAAAATAAAAAGAGAGATCGACTCAAGTCAGGGAAAAAAGAACCCTCAAGAATAAAAAAAAAACACATAAGAATCAAACCAGATCTTTCATTTAAAAACATCAGAGCAAGAAAAGAGTGGAATGACATATTAAATTACTAAATGAAAGATTTTCAATCTTAGAGTCCACTACCCAGCAAAACTCTCATTTACATGTGAGGGAGGTTAAAAACATTCTCAAAAAGGACTCAAAATATTTTTATTAACAAACCTGACTAAATGAACTACTCAAAGAACAATTAGACAAACCAAATCCCCAATTTTAACAACAACTCTACACAATATAATGGCACAACAGCCCTTTCTGTCAATAGATTTCTTAAATGTCAATGGACTAAACTCTCCCATATACAATGGATACAGCTATTTAGATTGAGCAACTGCTCTGTAGAGATGTCTATAATACTTTTCTAATGCTTATGAGGCAGAGCTGTGGCACAAGTGGTAAGACATTTGCCTTGCACATGCTAGCCTAAGACGAACTAATCCCCCAGCATCCATATGGTCCCCCAAGCCAAGAGAAATTTCTGAGTGCATAGCCAGAAATAACCCCTCAGTGTCACTGGGTGTGGCCCCCCAAAAAAACAAAAAAACAAAAAAAAATAGTGTTCTAATGCTTTTTTCCACAGAAACGAGTACAGCATGTGTTTGAAGGCCATGGATTCACACTACTGTGCTCTCTATAAGAATTTTTAGTGTCTCAATTTTGCTGTTTGTAATAACTCTATGATCTTTTGTCCACAGTAGTGCTTATATAGAGAGGTTGTTCGCCTCAGTTCCACATTGCAATGCTATACTTTACTAGAATCAGAAGACAATGCTCACTCCTGCTACAGATCTCATTCATTAAGTTATTGTAATTTTTCAATTTCAGGTAGTTCACCATTATACTATAATGATCATGATTCTAGATTGCTCTTAGGAAATGAACCTGGATGCTCATGACCCACTAGATGATAATTCATGGTATAGACTCTTTATTGCTCATTACCATATTACTTATTAAATGTTTCTAGACTTGAAAATTATGTTGTTTTTAAGAATACTCTATATACAATCAATACATGAAGCCTTTCTTCAGTAAAGTTTACCCTATCCAATCATGATTGACCTAGAAAATGGAAAACCTTTCCATCTGACTTGCCAGCTATACACACACACACACACACACACACACACACACACACACACACACACACACACACACACACACACACACATATATATATATATAAAGCATTCTGTCCCATTTCACCTGGGTCAGCATTTCAGCTGTAACCCGTGGATCAATCCCCAGTGACTGTCTATGTGCACCTGAGTGTATGTGTTGACCACCTCAATGTCTAATGTCCTTCTGTAATATACATAATGTCTTTTTATGTTGTATATTGTCCTTCCCTCTAATATATATAACCTCTCCACCCCTTGGCTTACAAACTTACAAATCATTTTCTAGACCTGCACTCTCTCAGCTCCAATTTGATATCGCCCCATTTAACATTTTTTATCCTCAGTTCTTAACTCATCAAGAAGCAGAACATTCCCCCCACCACAGCCACTGGCCAACTAGCTTCGGTAGTGAAAAAATAGATTTCCAGCCCACCTTGCCTTATCCCAAGAAAAAAACTGCCTCTTCTGCTGCTGCTGCTGATTTGCTCTCAGTGACCCCTTTTTCCCACCTCCTTTTGCTGCGTAGACTGTTGCTTGCTACCAGATTTGGTTTCTGAGAAGTCCCCAGATTGAGGACATTTGCTGATATGTAACTGCTGAGAGCCATTTTTTAAACTCCACAAGACTATATCACAGGCTAAAACTGTGCTCTGGATTTAACTCTGACTAACCTCCCCACCACTGACTATTTCAAAAGATTTAAAGAGGACATGATTATCTTATTTGGATATTTCTTTAGATGATTTTTTCTTTCCTTTATTTTTTGTATTTCTTGGGGGGCCACACTGGTGACTCTCAGGGGTTACTCCTGGCTAAGCACTCAGAAATCAGTCCTAGCTTTGACAAACATATGGGATGTCTGGGATCAAACTCTGGTCTGTCCTGGGCCAGCTGCATGCAAGGCAAATGCCCTACTGCTGTGCTATTGCTCTGGCCCTATAGAATATTTTTATAAAATCTTTATTTAAGCACCATAATTACAAGCATGATTGTAGTTGGGTTTCAGTCATAAACAGAACAAACTCCTTCACCAGTGTAACATTCCCACCACCAATGCCCTGATCTCCCTTCTCCACCGCCCCTGCCTGTATTTGAGACAAGAATTCTACTTTTCTCATTCATTAACATTGCATGCTAGTTGTTAGTGTAGTTATTTCCCTAACAGCATTCCCCACTCTTTGTGGTGAGCTTCATATTGTGAGCCGGTCCTTCTGGCCTTTAAGTCTATTATCTTTGGGATTATTGCAATAATGTCTTTACTTTTTATTAAAAAAAAAACCCTAGCTGAGACTATTTTATATCTATCTCTCTCCATCTGGCTTATTTCACTCAACATAATAGATTTCATGTTCATATATAGGAAAATTTCATGACTTCATCTATCCTGACGGCTGCATAATATTCCATTGTGTATATGTACCACAGTTTGTTTAGACATTTCTCTGTGGAAGGGCATTTTGGTTGTTTCCAATCTGGCTACTGTAAATAGCACGGCAATGAATGTACATGTGAGGAGGGAATTTTTTTTTTTTTTTTTTTGGTTTTTGGGCCACACCCTGTGACGCTCAGGGGTTACTCCTGGCTATGCGCTCAGAAGTTGCTCCTGGCTTCTTGGGGGACCACGCGGTCCGTCCTAGGCTAGCACAGGCAAGGCAGGCACCTTACCTCCAGCACCACCGCCCGGCCCCGAGGAGGGAATTTTTGAATTGTATTTTTGTGTTCCTAGGGCATATCCCTAGGAGTGGTATAGCTGGATCATATGAGAATTCAATTTCCAGTTTTTTGAGGAGTCTCCATATTGTTTTCCATAAAGGCTGAACTAGACGGCATTCCCACCAGCAGTGAATAAGAGTAACTTTCTCTCCACATCTCAGCCAGCACTTCTTGTTCTCATTCTTTGTGATGTACGCCAATCTCTGTGGCATGAGATGGTACCTCATAGTTGTTTAGATTTGCATGATGATTAGTGATGTGGAGCATTTTTTCATGTGCCTTTTGTCCATTTGTATTTCTTCTTGATCAAAGTGTCTGTTAATATCTTCTCCCCATTTTTTGATGGGATTAGATGTTTTTTTTCTTGTAAACTTCTGTCAGTGCCTTGTATATTTTGGATATTAGCCCCTTATCTGATGGGTATTGGATGAATAATTTCAACCATTAAGTGGGTGGCTCATGAATCTTAGGCACTATTTCCTTTGAGGTGCAGAAATTTCTCAGCTTAATATGTTTCCATCTATTTATTCCTGCTTTCACTTGTTTGGAGAGTGCTGTTTCTTCCTTGAAGATGTCTTTAGTCTCAATGTCATGGAGTGTTTTACCCACGTATTGTTCTATATACCTTATGGTTTCAGGTCTGATATAAAGGTCTTTAATTCATTTGGATTTTAACTGGGGGTCAGAGTTCACTTTTTTTGCAAGTGGCTAACGAGTTGTGCCAACACCACTTGTTGAATAGGCTTTCCTTACTCCATTTAGGATTTCTTGTCCCTTTATCAAATATTAGATGATTGTATGTCTGGGGAACATTCTCTGAATACTCAAGCCTTTTCCACTTTACTGAGGATCTGTCTTTATTCCAATACCATGCTGTTTTGATCACTCTTATTAATTTTAATAAAATTAAAAATTGGGAAAAGTAATGCCTCCCATGTTCCTTTTTTCAAGCATTACTTTAGCTATTTGTGGATGTTTATTGTTACAAATGAATTTCAGGAGTGTTTGATCCACTTCTTTGAAGAATGTCATGGGTATCTTTAGTGGGATTGCATTAAATTTGTACAATGCTTTGAGGAGTATTGCCATTTCAGTGATTTTAATCTTGCCAATCCATGAGCAGGATATGTGTTTCCATTTCCTCATGTCCTCTCTTATATCTTGAAGCAGGGTTTTGTAGTTTTCTTTCTAAATGTCCTCCATATCTTTAGTTAAGTTGACTCCAAGTTATTTGAGAATGTGTGGCATTAATGTGAATGGGGTTGTTTTCTTAATGTCCATTTCTTCTCTATCATTATCGGTGTATAAAAAGGTCAATGATTTTTGTATGTTAATTTTGTAGCCTGCCACATTTCTATATAAATATATTGTTTTTAGAAGTTAAATTTGTACAATGTAGTAGTCCTTAGGGTTTTCTAAATATAGTATCATATCAACTGCAAAAAGTGAGAGCTTGACTTTTTCCTTTCCTATCTGGATGCCCTTGATATCTTTTTCTTGCCTATTCATTATAGCAAGTACTTCCAGTACTATGCTGAAGAGGAGTGGTGAGAGAGGACAGCTTTCCTTGTTCCAGATTTTAGAGAAAAGGCTTTTAGTTTTCCTCCATTGAGGATAATATTTGCCATTGTTTTGTGGTAGATGGCCTTAACTATTTTGAGAAAATTTCCTTTCATTCCCATCTTGATCACAGTTATTTTTTTTTATCAAGAATGGGTGTTAATGTTTTCTATGCGTCTATTGATATGATTATATAGTTTTTATTTTTCTTTTTGTTGATATAGTGTATTATGTTGATTGATTTGCCTATGTTAAACCATCCTTGCATTCCTGGAATGAATCCTAGTTGGTCCTGGTGTTTGAGCTTCTTATGGAGGCATTGGATCCTATTTGACCAATTTTGTTGAGGATCTTTGCATCTGTGTTCATCAGGGATATTGTTCTGTAATTTTATTTTTTGACAGCAGCTCTGTCTGGTTTTACTATCAAGATGATGTTGGCTTCATAAAAATATTTAGAAATGTTCCCATTTATTCAATTTCTTGAAGGAGCCTGGCAAGGATTGGTAATAATTCCTCTCGAAACTTTTGAAAAAAATTCATTAGTTAATCTATATGATCCTGGGCTTTTGTTTTTGGGCAGACATTTGATTATTGTTTTAATTTTCTCAATAGTGATGAGGGTGTTTAAATCATCATGTTACATCATGTTACATCATCCTAATTCAAGGAAGGTTATAAGAGTCCAAGAATTTATCCATTTCTTCCAGGTTCTCATGTTTTGTGGTATAGAGTTTCTCAAAGTAGTCTTTGCTTACCCTTTGAATATCTGTAATATCTGTAGTGATCTTCCCTTTTCTTTTTTTTAATAATATATTTTATTTAAACACCTTGGTTACAAACATGATTGTGGTTGGGTTTCAGTCATATAAGATGACACCCCATCACCAGTGTAACATTCCCATCACCAATGACCCAAATATCGCTCCTCCCTCCCTGCCCCACCTGTACTCTAAACAGGTTTTCTATTTCCCTTATATATTCTCATTGTTAGGATAGTTCGCAGTGTAGTTGTTTCTCTAACTAAATTCATCACTCTTTGTGGTGAGGTTCATGAGGTCAGCTGTAACATCCATCCCTCTCCTCTTTTGTCTCTGAAAATTGTTGAGAAATGTCTTTCATTTTTTTAAAACCCATAGATGAGTGAGACCATTCACTATCTTTGGCTTTCTCTCTGACTTATTTCACTCACCATAATAGATTCCATGTACATCCATGTATAGGAAAATTTCGTAACTTCATCTCTCCTGATAGCTGCATAATATTCCATTGTATATATGTACCACTGTTTCTTTAGCCATTCATCTGTTGAAGGGCATCTTGATTGTTTCCAGAGTCTTGCTATGGTAATAGTGCTGCAATAAATATAGGAGTAAGGAAGGGGTTTTTGTATTATATTTTTGTGTTCCTAGGGTATATTCCTAGGAGTGGTATAGCTGGATCGTATGGGAGCTCAATTTCCAGTTTTTGGAGGAGTCTCCATATCGCTCTCCAGAAAGGTTGAACTAGTCAGGATTTCCACCAGCAGTGGATAAGATTTCCTGTCTCACCCAATCCCCTCCAACATTGCTTGTTCTCATTCTTTGTGATGTGTGCCAATCTCTGGGGTGTGAGGTGGTACCTCATAGTTGTTTTGATTTGCATCTCCCTGATGATTAGTGATGTGGAGCATTTTTTCATGTGCCTTTTGTCCATTTGTATTTCTTCTTGATCAAAGTGTCTGTTAATATCTTCTCCCCATTTTTTGATGGGATTAGATGATTTTTTCTTGTAGAGTTCTGTCAGTGCCCTCTATATTTTGGATATTAACCCTTTATATGGGAATAGTTTCTCCCACTCAGTGGGTGGCTCTTGTATCCTGGGCACTACTTCCTTTGAGGTGCAGAAGCTTCTCAACTTAATATATTCCCATCTATTAATCTCTGCTTTCACTTGTTTGGAGAGTGTCATTTCCTCCTTGAAGATCTCTTTAGTCTCAATGTCATGGAGTGTTATACCTACATGTTGTTCTATATACCTTATGGTTTCAGATCTGATATCAAGGTCATTAAACCATTTGGATTTTACCTTCATACATGATGTTAGCTGGGGGTCTAAGTTCGCTTTTTTGCAAGTGACTAGCCAGTTGTGCCAACACCACTTGTTAAAGAGGCTTTCTTTGCTCAATTTAGGACTTCTTGCTCCTTTATCAAAGATTAGGTAATTGTATGTCTGGGGAACATTCTCTGAGTACCCAAGTCTATTCCACTGATCTGAGGGTCTGTCTTTATTCTAATACCATGCTGTTTTGATAACTATTGCTTTGTAATACAGTTTAAAGTTGGGAAAAGTAATGCCTCTCATATTTTTCCCCAATGATTGCTTTGGCTATTCGAGCGTGTTTATTGTTCCAAATGAATTTCAAAAGTGCCTAATCCACTTTTTTGAAGAATGACAGAGAAAAACTAAAAGTCTTCCCTCTTAATTCTGGCACAAGGCAAGGCTGTCCTCTCTCACCACTCCTATTCAACATAGCACTGGAAGTACTTGCTATAGTGATCAGGCAAGAAAAAGATGTCAAGGGCATCCAGATAGGAAAGGAAGAAGTCAAGCTCTCCCTGTTTGTAGATGACATGATACTGTACTTAGAAAACCCTAAAGACTCTACCAAAAAACTTCTAGAAACAATAAACTCACATAGCAATGTGGCAGGCTACAAAATTAACACACAAAAATCAATGGCCTTTCTATACACCAATAATAAAAGGGAAGAAAGGGACATTAAGAAAACAACCCCATTTACATTAATGCTACACAAACTCAAATGTCTTGGAGTCAACTTGACTAAAGATGCGAAGGACCTATACAAAGAAAACTATAAAACTCTGCTCCAAGAAATAAGAGAGGACACATGGAAATGGAAACACATATACTGTTCATGAATTGGCAGAATTAACATCATCTAAATGGCAATACTCCCCAAAGCATTGTACAGATTTAATGCGATCCCTTTTCATTTCTAATCTGGTTTATCAAGTTTCTCTTTTTCCCTTTCTTTGTCAGTTTACCAGAGGCCTATCAATCTTGTTTATTTTTTTTTAATTTTTTTCTCTTTATTTGAATATCTTGATTACATAAATGATTGTGATAAGGTTCCAGTCATATAAAGAACACCCCTCTTCACCAGTGCAACATTCCCGCCACCAATGTCCCAAATCTCCCTCCATCCCAACCCACCCCCACCTGTACTCCAGACAGGCTTTCCAGTTCCCTCATTCATTCACTTGATTATGGTAGTTCTCAGTGTAGTTTTTTCTATAACTGTGCTCACCACTCTTTGTGGTGAGCTTCATGGAGTGAGCTGGTGTTCCAGCCCTCCTCTCATTGTCTCTGAGGATTGTTACAAAAATGACTTTTATTTTTCTTAAAACCCATAGATGAGTGAGACTATTCTGCATCTCTCTCTCTCCTTCTGACTTGTTTATTTTTTAAAAAAACAACTTCTGCTTTAGTTGGCCTTTCGAATTGTTTTTTGGGTTTCCACTTCATTGATTTCTGCTCTGGTGTTAAGATTAAAGATGGAACATTATATGCTTGAAATTTAGTGTCGATAACTTTCTAACTATGGTACCTTTATTCAAATAAATAATAATACTCTTAAAACTGACAACTAAAACGATTGTATGTCAAGAATTTATATTCTGTATATACTATTTAACTTAGGTTATTTAGTGCTTAAACATTACATCAAAATACTATAATTATTCTCTTCTTATAGAATTTATTTTATCTTCTTATTATGTTAATATAATATAAAATATTAATCATTGAACACTGGTCTAAAATTAGGTAGAAATCACTTAACTTGTTTATCTTCTCAATATATTACCTATCTAAAATGAAATTTATTAGTAGTAAAATTTTTTCTTCATTTTTATATAAAACATAGGTATCTTTTTAACGAACTCTGAGCTGAAAACCTTGAAATAATAACTTGAATCTTGGAACTGTGTCAAAATTTTTGCATTTTACTAAATTAGTTATTGCCATAGCTTAGTTCCTCAGCTTCAACAGTTACAACTGATTTCCAAATTAACATTCCATTCTCCAATTATTCTCCACTCCTTATTTTGATATTAATTGTTTGATTTAACATATTGTTTGTTTATTTTATGCTGTAAATTACTCCATCCTGGTCTTGTTTATCTTTTTCATTCTCATGTAGTTGACTGTAACTAATCTGAAGATAGGACAGATATAGTAATCAATTTAGCCATTTTTTGCTGAGTCCATTTGCTATTACTCTTTTGTTCAGATAATTATCTAAATAAGTAAAACTTAGTAGTTAAGTTAAATTTTAATAAAGCTAGTTAAGCTTTAAATTAACTTTCAGATTTGTACTCAAATGACAATGGACCCTTTATATGAATAAGGCTATTATATAAACAAAATTATTCTTAGAAATATTTATTTTAACTAGTCCCAATAGTCTATTGCATGTCTGCATTAAAAAGGAAATACTCTACATACCATTGGTTGATTAATGACTTTTATGCTAAGATGAGAGTCCTTCATCAAGGTCATGTGACAAATGAAAAGTATAATGAGAAACAGAAATGTTTTTTGACTGCGAGCAATATTCCATTCATCAGATTTTTTTTATTAAGTATGAAAGGAAGCACAGCAAATTTGGGAATCCTTTCCAAACCAACTCTCTGTACCTCCAAAATGACTTTAACCTTGAAATATTTTCTCCTTAAAAGAATCAAGAAAACACTATTTTTATAGAAAACCTGGATGTGCTTGTAGGTATATAACTGTACAAAAAATGCATACCTTCCTTATCAACATTTTATTTTCTGTGTGTCTATGTTCTTTCAACATTTTACTGAATCATGTCCTTTTGTTTGAAAGAGAACATGTAACCATTTATTATAGGAATGGACAAATCTTTTTTTAAAAAACTACATATATGGGCCCGGAGAGATAGCACAGAGGCATTTGCCTTGCAAGCAGCCGATCCAGGACCAAAGGTGGTTGGTTCAAATCCCGATGTCCCATATGGTCCCCCATGCCTGCCAGGAGCTATTTCTGAGCAGACAGCCAGGAGTAACCCCTGAGCGCCACCGGGTGTGGCCCAAAAACAAACAAAACAAAACAAAAAAAAAACTACATATATATTTTACAAAATGCTTTTACTTTATAACAAAAGACTACAATTATCTATACATTTTTCTCATGCTAATATAATCATGAATATTATTCATCATGATAGTTAATATTTACAATTTATAACAATTATCTTTTTATTTTTTAAGGTTTTTGGGCCACACCTGGTGACGCACAGGGGTTACTCCTGGCTATGCGTTCAGAAATCGCTCCTGCTTAGGGGACCATATGGGATGCCAGGGATCAAACCCAGGACCACCCTGGGTTAGGTGCGTGCAAGACTAATGCCCTACCACTGTGCTAACATTCCAGTCCCTATAACAATTATCTATTGTTAAAAAAAATCTGCTAACTGTATACAACTGAAAATAATAATACTTTAAATGTTAAAAAAACTCTGCTTAGATATGCCTTGATATTTTTCATGTACATAATGCATATACAATAAATAAAATCTGGGGCCAGTGAGGTGGCACTAGAGGTAAGGTGCCTGCCTTGCAAGCGCTAGCCAAGGAAGGAAGGAAGGACTGCGGTTCGATCCCCTGGCGTCCCATATGCCCCCCCAAGCCAGGGGCAATTTCTGAGCACCTAGCCAGGAGTAACCCCTGAGCATCAAATTATGTGGCCCCACAAAACCAAAAATAAGTAAATAAATAAATAAAATGCATAAAATATTAAAGATATAGGATTCCTGTTTTTAATTAATCAACTTATTTAGAAAATAAACATGAAGGATGAGAATCACCACAAAATGGTAGAAGAAGCAGACACAGGTGAATGTGTGGTGCTGAAATATTTCATGTATGAAACAATTTCCTTTACATTATTGTAAATCACACTATAAAACTTGTTAAATAGGCTAGCATTATTATCTTTTTGAGTCTTTAAAAACTATTGTTTAAACATTAAAACGTTTACTTTTCTAACTTCATATGTATAGAACTTAGAATGTTGCCATACTATTATAAATAATTCAGCCATAAACATTCATGCACTTCAGAATAATAATAAAACTATTTAATAAAACCGAACATCAAATTGGTATAACTTATAAAATGAAGGTATAATCTTACAAGTGCGACACACTTTATAACATGGTTTATACATACACAAATTTACATATTTACTATTTTTTTCTGATTTAATTTTTGGAATTCTTGGGTTAAAATATATACCCTTGGAAAAATATATTTAACATTATCTTGAATTGTTCTTCCAAATAGTTTATTATCCATTTTTATTCCCATTAACAGCAGTATATTGTAATAAACATTTTTCAACACTCGTGATCTTCTGTTAATTATAAACTCCTGTTAACTTGAAAATCCTTAATAGCTAGTCTACAAAAGATGATACCTGGAAGATTGTGCTAGATCTTAAAATTTTTCCTTTTCTATAACCATGTTCTTTACCACTTAGAACTCCTATAAGAAAAAATAATTTATTTTCCTGTTTCTTAATTTTGTGTTTTGATTACATCATTTCTTGAGTCAATGTTAGCAGATCACAGAGGCTTAATAAACACTTCCCCAACTAGATTTCACCTGCCTTTTTTAGTCATTGCCCCCCCCCACACACACACAAACTTATTCTGGCTCACAGGTCCCATTTACTCCTCGCTTAATGACCTAACTGTTTAGCTACTGCTTGCACTTATGACCATCTCTTCACCGTTATTTTATTTTAAATATCCTTTTTCCATCTTTGTACACTCTACAGTACAATACTGTGGTTTTTGGTGCTTTAATATACCTACTTTACTAACTTTATGTTCTGTAATACATTGCAGTACTGTGTGTAAATGACACAACCTATGTAAATTAAAACAAGTGGAAGTTTTCAGTTTGATTTTTCTTGTTATTTCAGAATACTGTATTGTCAAGTACTACTGGATACAGTACATGTAGTACCTCACTTAACGACCAATTCGCTTAATGACCAAACTGAACTTGGCCATTAAGTGAGGAGTATCTGTATGATGACTACACTACTGGAGCTCTACTGGAGTATGAAAGGCATAAGGAGTTGAACTTCCCACTTAAACATTCCCAGACAAGGCCAGCCCAGACATAGGTCTCAATCTGTACACAAAAAGGATAGCACATATCTTAAATCAGGAAAGCCACAGCCAGCCATGGATATATAAATTATTATAGTAAAATATAAATCAACTTAAGCTTTATAAAGGTGGAGGCAGATTCTCCTCCCTTCTGGCTAGGTCCCAGCATCCTCCATGCCTGACATCTGTCCTATTAGCAGGCCCAGCAATTCATCTCCAGATCTTCTGCCAGCTTCCCCACCCTTCCAAGTGAGATTAATCTCCACACTGACATGTCTAGGAGCCAAAGACTTATTCTTCTTCCTTCCCACAAGGCCCTGACAGCCTCAATGCCCAACCTCCACCATACTAACTGACCTAGCACCACATATCCCTAGAGTGGACACTCTACCTATCAAATTTTACACTTGTCACAGTTATACTTCCTGTCATTGAGTAAACATAGGGAAGAAAAAAGCAACCCCCAACAAAATCCCTAACACGACTAACTACAGCATAGGACTCACCTTCAGAACAGCAGGATCATTGCAAAACCACTAAGAAAGATACATAGAAGTCCACTAAGTTTAATTATCAAAAACAAAATAAGGAAGGCTCAAACAATTCTAACCAGCTCAATAAATCCTCAGAGAATGACAGTCTAGTCACAGAATGACTTTAATGACAACACTGTGATAATGTTTAATGAACTCAAAGAAGTGATGGCTCAAGTACTCATCAGCAAAGTACAAGAAGGTATGAAAGAC
Organism: Suncus etruscus; assembly: GCF_024139225.1. Lineage (NCBI taxonomy): Eukaryota > Metazoa > Chordata > Mammalia > Eulipotyphla > Soricidae > Suncus > Suncus etruscus. The sequence goes on along the minus strand of NC_064862.1, from coordinate 3,512,742 downwards.
TAAAAAAGAAAAACTACAATCAGAAATGAGAGAAATGAGGAGTAAAGTAGAAGATATAAAATATCTCAACAGAAGATCTAAGTAGCAGAATAATAACACCTGAGAGAAATCTTGAGGCACAAGAAGATAAAATAAAGAAAATGTCTCCCATATAAAACTATGGGAGAGTTTAAGAGAATCAATTGACTTCTACAGGAACATGAGGGAAAATTTGATAGAGAATAAATTTAAAGAAATAATAAGAATTTTCTGGACCAAGATGCCCTTCAACAGACAAATGTCTAAAGAAACTATGGTACATATACACAATGTAATATTATGCAGCTGTCAGGAGAGATGAAGTCATGAAATTTTCCTATACATGGGTGTACATGGAGTCTACCATGCTGAGTGAAATAAGCCAGAGGGAAAGAGAGAGACGCAGAATAGTCTCACTCATCTATGGATTTTAAGAAAAATAAAAGTCATTTTGCAACAATCCTCAGAGACAATGAGAGGAGGGCTGGAACTTCCAGCTCACTTCATGAAGCTCACCACAAAGAGTGGTGAGTGCAGTATAGAAATAACTACACAGAGAACTACCATAATCATGTGAATGAATGAGGGAACTGGAAAGCCTGTCTGGAGTACATGTGGGGGTGGGTTGGGATGGAGGGAGATTTGGGACATTGGTGGTGGGAATGTTGCACTGGTGAAGAGGGGTGTTCTTTACATGACTGAAACCTAATCACAGTCATATATGTAATCAAGATGTTTAAATAAAGAAAAAAAAGTTTCAAAAAATATATTTAAAAAAAGAATTTCCTGAAGTTGACTAATGCCAGAAATCAAAAACAGAAGCCAGAGGGTCAAAATGAAAAAATGATCTAAATAGTAAAACTCCAGCACACACTGTTTTCAGAATCTAAGAAAACCAGACAGAGATGGACTATTAGCAACAGCAAGATCAAAAAAGAAACTTACTTTTCTTTTAATTGATCATTTTTATTTTGACCAAAGTGGTTTACAAATCATTCACAGTAGTATTTCAGGTAAATAGTGACATTGAATAAGGGGCATTCCCACCACCAATGTTGTCCTCCCTCCACCCCTATTCCCAGCATGCATCCCAAATCGCCCCTTCTTTTCTTTAAACATCTTTAAGCACTATAATTACAAACATGTTTGTAGTTGGGTTTTAGTTATTAAAAAAAAAAAAAAGAACACCCCCCTTTGCCAGTAAAACTTTTCCACAACCAATGCTATCAAAATTCTTAGATAAAATTGTAAGTAAATGTTTTGCAGGTCGAGATATAAAATATACCATAGAGCAAATACAAGGGCTTCTAGTCGTTAAATCTAAATCTAATTGCTAAAATCTAAACCCCCTTTTAGGCTGATGCAAAAGCTTCAGGTTAGACTTCAGATTATTGCTCAAATTAAGTCAGTGTCTGGACAAAAATTTATGTAAAGTTAAAATGTAAGATTCAGACTCGAATGGTTGATTTCAGTTGTTTTCCTTTTAGAAATCAGTCCACATTTAAGAGAAAGAGAGAGAGAAAGAGAGAGAGAGAGAGAGAGAGAGAGAGAGAGAGAGAGAGAGAGAGAGAGAGAGAGAGAGAGAGAGAGAGAAGGAACTATGTGGTAAAAGGATTTTGTAACACTGGTGGAGTAGCTCTGCTGTGAATTGATGACTAGAATATTTTTGTAAACTATGACACTTCAATAAAAATAAATTAAAATAATAAATATAAAATAAAATAAATAAAATATATTCAAATTATTTTTTAGATTCAGTACAATCCCATTCAGTTTTCTATTTAATGCTTTTTAAACACACTTCTTTTGCCTTTAAAGGTATAAAAAATGAAAATATGTGAGAAATTAGGTGGAAAAAAGTAAAAAGAATAAAATGTCAACATTGATTTTAAATAACACTAAGTTTCATGGTGAAATACATAAAATCAAATGAGTGATGCCAACATTTATAAAAAAGGAATAATCAATAAAAATCTATGACTCTTATTAAACCTCTACTTGAATATTTTTCTTTAACATTTTACCTTAAAGAAATGTTAATATACTGGTAATACACTTTTCTCAGGAATGCATGCATGTGTGTGAGAGTGAGAAGAGGAGCAAAGAGGGATTTCACTCAATTTGCCTTTTTTTTAAAACAAATATACCATAAAATTAAATATATCTTTTCTTTCAGTTTTAAACTTTGCAAGATTTCTGTTAATAAATTTGTGATAGTAATTTTTGTGATATTTTTTAAATATAACTGCCCCTTTTTGTCTATTTCTTTTTCTATACCTACTTCATGTTTGAAGCTTTCGAGCACAAGCTAGACTGCTTATTCTTTCCCCAAAAGTCTCAAGAGCTCTGTTCATAAGGTTCAGTCTGTTTTCAAACAGGGCTTTATTTTGGATAACACTAAATCCTAGCTGGAGAGATTGCATGGAGGTAGGGTGTTTGCCTTACATGCAGAAGAACGGTGGTTCAAATCCCGGCATCCCATATGGTCTCCCGGGCCTGCCGGGAGCGATTTCTGAGCGCAGAGCTAGGAGTAACCCCTAAGCGTTGCTGGTGTGACCCCAAAACAAACAAACAAAGCCTAGGCATCCCAAACACTATATCCGAAAATTCACTGGTCCTTTTTCAGTGTTGTCTAACCAGGTATTGACCCCATTCAAAAGTATGTTCCATTTTAAATATAGTGTCTTTAGATTTAGACTGGCGGGGGGGGGGGGGGTTCGGCCACACCAGTTTAATGCTCATGGGTTACTCCTGGCTAAGTGCTCAGAAATTGCCCCTAGCTTGGTGGGACCATATGGGATGCCAGGGGATCGAACTGCTGTCCTTCCTTAGCTAGTGCTTGTAAGGCAGATACCTTACCTCTAGCGCCACCTCACCGACCCCAGATTTAGATATTTATACTTGGATAATTTCTCTCCACAGCACTTTTATGTTCTCATCTACTTTCTTGAGTCTATGGAATACAATTATAATCAACTGTTCCATCACATTTGTTTGAAATGTCATCAGTTTTAAATTTTCTGAGTCCATTTTATGAATGTTTCTTTTTATTCTTTTCTTTTCTTTTTATTAAAACACTATGATTACAAACATGGCTGTAGATGGGTTTCAGTCACAAAAAGAACACCCCCTTCATCAGTGCAACATTCCCACCACCAATGCACCCTATCTCTCTCCAATTACACTCTCTTCCTGTATTTGAGTCAGGCATTCTACTTCTCTCACTCATTAACATTGTCACGGTTGTTAGAGTTCTAACTGCACTCACCCCTCCTTGAGGTGAGCTTCAGATGGTGAGCCAGTCCTTCCGGCCCTCATCTCTGGGCAATATTACAATAATGTCTTTTATTTTTCTTAAAACCCATACATAAGTGAAACTATTCAGTGTGTCTCTCTCTCCCTCTGACTTATTTCACTCATAATACGGTAAATTCCATGTACATCCACGTATAGGAAATTTTTTAAATTTTTTTTATTTAAACAACTTTATTACATATATGATTGTGTTTGGGTTTCAGTCATGTAAAGAACACCACCCATCACCAGTGCAACATTCCCATCACCAATGTCCCAAATCTCCCTACTCCCCACCCAACCCCTGCCTGTACTCCAGATAGGCTTTCTATTTCCCTCATACATTCTCATTGTTAGGACAGTTCAAAACGTCGTTATTTCTCTAACTAAACTCATCCCTGTTTGTGGTGAGCTTCATGAGGTGAGCTGTAAATTCCAGCTCTTTTCTCTTTTGTGTCTGAAAGTTATTATTGCAAGAATGTCTTTCATTTTTCTTAAAACCCATAGATGAGTGAGACCATTCTGCGTCTTTTTCTCTCTCTCTGACTTATTTCACTCAGCATAATAGATTCCATGTACATTCATGTATAGGAAAATATCATGACTTTATCTCCTGACAGCTGCATAATATTCCATTGTGTATATGTACCACAGTTTCTTTAGCCATTCATCTGTTGAAGGGTATCTTGATTGTTTCCAGAGTTTTACTATGGTAAATAGTGCTGCAATGAATATATGTGTAAGGAAGGGATTTTTGTATTGTATTTTTGTGTTCCTAGGGTATATTCCTAGGAGTGGTATAGCTGGGTCATATGGGAGCTCGATTTCCAGTTTTTGGAGGAATCTCCATATTGCTTTCCATAAAGGTTGAACTAGATAGCATTCCCACCAGCAGTGGATAAGAGTTCCTTTCTCTCCACATCCCCGCCAACACTGCTTGTTCTCATTCTTTGTGATGTGTGCTAATCTATGGGGTGTGAGGTGGTACCTCATAGTTGTTTTGATTTGCATCTTCCTGATGATTAATGATGTGGAGCATTTTTTCATGTGTCTTTTGGCCATTTGTATTTCTTCTTTGTCAAAGTGTCTGTCCATTTCTTCTCTCGAAACCACAAGATATATAGAACAACACGTAGGTAAAACACTCCAGGACATTGAGACTAAAAGCATCTTCAAAGATGAACTGCACTCTCCAAGCAAGTGAAAGCAGAGATTAACAGATGGGAATATATTAAACTGAGCAGCTTCTGCACCTCAAAAGAAATACTGCCCAGGATACAAGAGCCCCCCACTGAGTGGGAGAAACTATTCACCCAATACCCATCAGATAAGGGGCTAATCTCCAAAATATACAAGGCACTAACAGAAATTTAGAAGAAAAAAACATCTAATCCCATCAAAAAATGGGGAGAAAAAAATGGAATGTTTCTATTTTCATCGAATTATAAACCTGTTTTTTGTATCTTTGTACCTGTGGTCTCTTCATGTTTGATGTATTTTGTTTGTTGTCTTCTGCTTAAATTTTGTATTGTTCTTTTAAAATTTGTTCTGGCATTCATTTCATTTCTGGTTTAAGCATCCAGTCAAAAATTTTGTTCATTTGTTTTGTTTCTTTTGGGGAATCACCTCTCACAGTGATCAGTTATTATTCCTGACTGTGCTCAGGGATCATTCCTGATGATGCTCAGAGACCATATGTGGTATGGAGATTAAACCTTGGGGAGCTGTGTGCAAGGATAGCACCTTTCCACTGTACTATCTCTCCAGCCCTCAGGTCAATAATTTTTAGGTTTGTTAGTTTTTTTTTTAGTAAATTGTATTTAAAGAATCATGATTTACAAAGCTATTTGTTGTTGAGTTTTAAGCAAAAAATATTTCAGCACCACTTAATATTGTTAAAATGACTATTCTACCTAAGGTATTACACAGATTCAAAGAAATCTTCATCCAAATTTAAATGACTTTCAAGGACCTAGAAAAGTCAGTAATAAAATTTGTATGGAATTAGACGAAACTATAGATACCTATACCTGGGCTCAAACATAAGAATATGTGAGGTATCTTATTATCTAATTTGGAACTGTATACTAATGTTATAGAGACCATAACTGTCTGAACTGGAATAAATTGTACTGGAATATAGAAATTTTTTGTGGGGGGATTTTCGGGCCACACCTGTTTGATGCTCAGGGGTTACTCCTGGCTACGCGCTCAGAAATTGCCCCTGGCTTGAGGGGACCATATGGGATGCGGGGGGGGGGGGTCGAACCGTGGCTAGCACTTGCAAGGCAGACACCTTACCTCTAGCACCACCTCACCGGGCCCCTAAAGATAGAATTTTTAATAAAAATCAAATATTCAAAGAAAAACTTCATATATATATGACCAATTAAATTTTTGATAAAAATTAAACAGAACATGAATGGGAGTAAAGATAACATCTTTAACAAATGATGCTAGAAAAACTGGATAACTACAGTAAGAAAATAAATCTCACAGTTTACACAAAAGTCAGTTCAAAGTGGATCAAGCACCTGGAGACTCAACTAGATACTATAAAACGTACTGACAAAAATATAGGCAGAAAGCTTCAAGATTTGTATTTCAGAGGCTTGATTTTAAGGTTTATTAAAGCATGTTAAAAGCTTCTTTTAGCAGCTCATTTTCTCCCCACAACACAGGTAAATGGTTTCTCATTTTTCTACCCATTCTCCTTCTTGTTTTAGTAAGAAATCCTCCTTAATAGAAATGGAAGGAACAAAAAAAGCTTTTAAATTTTCTTAGGAGTTCCTTTTGCAGGACTTTGGGGGGGTGTGGGTCATACAGGGCAGTATTCAGGGTTTCCTCCTGGCTCTATGCTCAGAAATCGCTCCTGGCATGCTCAGGGGACCATATGGGATGCTGGGATTCGAACCACTGACCTTCTGCATGCAAAGCAAATGCCTTACCTCCATGCTATCTCTCCGGTCCTAGATTTTATTTCAATAATAAAATGAAGAGTTAATGACATTTGCAATATTTGAATTTCAGGGAAGTTTAATACTCTCATAACAAAAGAACATATTATATTTAGTAAATTATTTCTTCAAATTTCTTCCTATCCTGCAGAAATATGTATGGATCTGTTAAACCTAAATTTCGTTGTTTAATGAAATGAGAATATTTCATAAAATCTTTTCTTTGATTCTCTTGACATTTTTCCAAACTCTGAATGCCTAATTTTTTCTGGGAAATATTTTTTGTAAAAGAAATGATAACTAGTTCAAAGATTTTCAAATGAAAAATTTTACCCTGATTATCTCTTCTGGAAGAAAAATTTCTAGGAAGTAACTTTTGCTTCATCTTCCTCATGGAATCAATTAATTGTTCTACCATAACAGAATTAAAGGATTAACATAATATTGCTATGCCATGTCTTGTTTTCAATGTTTCTCTCATATAAAAGTTGCTTTTTAAAAGCATTGCATAATTTCTGCTTCTTTTGACCAGACTGGAAATTTCTCACTTTTGTATTACCCATATTTAGAACTCAGAGACACTTAAAAACCTACATGTTTTGGGTTGGAGAAATAGCATGGAGGTAAGTGCCTTTCATGCAGAAGGTCATTGGTTCAAATCCCGGCATCCCATATGGTCCCCCGAGCCTGTCAGGAGCGATTTCTGAGTGTGGAGCCAGGTATAACTCCTGAGCACTGCCAGGTGTGACCCAAAAACAAAAGAACAAAATAAACAAAAGAAATGTTAGAACCCACTGAAAATTTATATGCCAAAGAGTGTCTTCTTAAAAGTAGGAGCTAAGATTAGACATTCAAGAGATTTACTGAGGGAAAGAAATGCACAGTATAAAGAGGGATAGGGCACACTTTATGCACACTTCAGACTATGGTGTAGACCTGACATCTATGAAGTGAGAAAGAAGAAAAATTCTTTGAAAAATTCCCAAACTATAGCACAACTAAAAAAAGTTTGGCCAGGCCAATTGGAGGTAGAGTTCATAAACATTCTACGCACTGGTACTAATTAGAAATGGGCACCAGACATTGATTTGGACCAGCCTAATGGAATCAAGGAATAAACAGTCACAGGAGCTTCAAAACTCCATTTCCCTGAAACTATCTTTCTTAGATAAGATATGACAAGTTCCCAGAAAGAAATTGAAGAGGATCTTAAGAAATGGAAGAACATCCCATGCTCATGGATAGGTAGAATTAACATAGTCAAAATGACTATCCTACCCAAACTACTGTATAGATTTAATGCAATACCAATCCAAATTCAGACATCATTCTTTAAAGAATTAGAACAATCAATCACAAAGTTTATATGGAACCACAAAAGATCCAGAATAGCCAAACACATACTAAAAAACAAGAAGGTGGGTGGCATCAACTTACCTAACTTGAAACTATACTATAAAGCCATAATGATCAAAACAGCATGGACTGGAACAGAGACAGGAACTCAGACCAGTGGGTCAGAACAGAATTCTCAGACATAAACCCCCAGATATACAGCCAACTAATATTTGATAAAAGAGGCAAGAACTTGAAATGGAACAAAGAAAGTCTATTCAACAAATGGTTTTGGTACAACTGGAAAACCACATGTACGAAAGTGAAAATTGACCCATACCTCACTCCTTATACAAAAGTCAACTCAAAATTGATCAAAGACCTTGAAATCAGACCAGAAAATATAAAGTTTATTGAGAATAAAAAAGGCAGAACACTCGAAGACCTACATATAAAAAAGGTCTTCGAGGATGGAGCACCAATGGCAAAAACTTTAGCATCAAACATAAACAAATGGGACTACATCAAACTAAAAAGCTTCTGCATGGTGAAAGAAACCTTAGTTAACACAAAAAGACAGTTAACAGAATGGAAAAAAATCTTTTCACTCGACATATCAGATAAAGGGCTGATATCTAGAAAATACAAAGCACTCAGAAAGCTGAGCCCCCCCAAAACCAAATAAAGCCATAAAAATGGGGATATGAAATGAATAGACACTTCTCTGAGGAAGACAGAAAGATGGCCAACAAACACATGAAAACATGCTCACCTTCACTCATCATCAGGGAGATCCAAATCAAGACAACAGTGAGGTACCACCTTACACCAGTGAGGATGGCTCACATCAAAAATAATGGGAGCAATCTGTGTTGGCAGGGATGCAGTATGAAAGGCACTCTCATCCACTGCTGGTGGAAATGCCCCTAGTCCAACACCTATGGAGAACAGTCTGGAGAGTGCTCAAAGCACTCAAAATTGAGCTGCCATTTGACCCAGCAATTGCTCTCCTAGGTATATACCCCAAAGTTGGAAGGACATTCATTCCAAAGCATGTGTGCACCCACTATTTATAACAGCACTCAGTATAATAGCCAAATCCTGGAACCAACCTCGATGCCCAACAACAGATGAGTGGATCATTAAGATGTGGTGTCTATACACAATGGAATACTACATGGCAGTCAGAAATGATACAATCACAGACTTTGCAGCAACATGGATGGACCTAGATCATATTATGTTAAACGAAGTAAGTCAGAAGATGAAAGATAAACACAGAATGATAGCACTATTCTGAAGCACCTAGAACATACACCTTATAGACAACTAATACTCAACAACCAAATAACAGGGTTTAACAGGGTAGAAACTCCAAACACTGTAATAGTCAACATATACTCGGGAGTAGGGTCCAAAATACAAGAAAAAGGAGCAACACAAATTCTTGACAACACATAATACCCCAAAGAAACAAGCAACAGCAGAAACAGCAGCATTGAGAGAACAGCTATGTAATCAGCCTTCTAATACAAAGGCCCATAATAATCCCTTAGGGATCTTATACAGGATCACAGGTAAAGAACACCACAGGAAATCACTGACTCCAATGGAAACATCTCATAACACTATGTTTTAATGCCTTAATCTTACTATATTTAAAATAACCTCTCAGCTTTTCTATCCACAGGTGTTCCTGGATACAAAGGGTGGACAAACTAAGATGGCATCTTAGGGCACAGTCACATGAGATACCATACCCAGCTTGCACTATGAGAATGTCCCGAAAAAACTCTTTAACATACACTTTATCTCTAGGTTATACCTTCTTTTAGGATTTGAAGCACATGACCAATCAGACCACTGAAGAAGCAACTGTGACATACAAACTTATACTACAGGCCCTACTCAATGAACACATTCAAGCAAACTAGCATTCCCTTGCTATTTTCTCCTCTCTTCTCACTACTTTCTTTTTTATTTTTTCTTTTCTATACCTTTCTTCTCTTTTCCTTTTTTCTTTCCTCTTCTCCCTTTCTTTCTAATGTATAGTCTCTTTTCTTCCTTCCTACCCCTTCCATATACTTTCCCCTTTCCCCCCTTTGGAAATCCAACTATCCCTTCACTCTTCAATCCCATCCAGACCTCCCACTGTATTAAAACTCTTCACCCTCAGTTCTTAATCCATTTGGCATCAAGACTAATCTCCTACCCCAACAAAACCCAGCTCCCAAGCGAAGGAACACCCAGTCAAACCCACACCTTGTCCCCTGCAAGAAAAGGCAACCAACTCCCCTGTGGACTCAGGCTGCGTGGCCCTCCCTACCAACTCCCCCTAACGTGGACTGTTACTTGAAACCGGACTTAGCTCTAAAAGTATCCCCAATGGAAGAGCTCTTCCAAGACCTCCCTGCCGCAAATCTTTACCAATCTCAGGAAGGTCAGGGGCTGTGATGGAAAGGTACCTGGAAACCCACACACTGCAAGAAAATCCCAAAAGACAATGGGGAAACCTAAACTTTCAACATAAGTATAAGACCTGTATTACACCACCTCCTTACCTGCTTATCCCCAAAAGTAAAGTAGTCTCTTGCATCACTTTGTTCCTTTAATTACTTTTTTAATTCATTTTTTAAAAATGTTTGTTCTACATATACATAGGTGAGCACATATATTTTTATTCCTATTTTTATCTTTTTTGGGAATGTGACCTGTTTCTGTTTTCTTCTCTGTCCACCCCCAAACGCACCGACAATATAATGTAGCACCATTCCTCCCTGCAAAGGCACACTAATAAAAGGGGAAATTCTACATATAAAAACAAGCTCTTATCTACTAGGGATAAGAACTCATACTTGTTTACAATACAGGGATATCTCCCACCTTAAAAATATGTCATGCAGACCCAACTTAGACCCAGTTGATTAGACACCATCCATCCAGTCTTGAACCCTGGATCCCAGACATAGAATAGACACAGTTTTTCACAACAGCTACAGGAAACAAATCCCAACCGGGACATCCTTAATATTGCTGGGCCACCAACAAGTGCCAGCTTTAATATGATATCCTGACAACGAGGAAAATGGGAACAACTTGGCCTAAGAGCCAGTTATCCTACCTCACCAGCTAACAATAAGACAAAATCAGAAGACTTGTCACCCTTTGGTGGGTCCAAAAGCCAAGATCGTGATTTACAGATGACTGGCTACTAGAACCATGACTGGACTGTATATATCTTGGGACCAATAAAAAAAGCCCCAGTCTAGGGTTTGAATTATGACCTGCACAACAACCATGATCCCCAGTTCCAAAGGTCTGGCTGAGACAATTGCAACGAAATATGGCTTCTGGAAACACAATGAAAGACACTATCCTAGGTTCCATCCTAGGATCAGTGCAAAGACCAAGACCACCAACCACAGAAGATGGATTAAAATGACACTGAGGGAACAAAACGTCTAGAACAACAAAGAAAGACTTCATCATAAATCCCACTCCTGGACCTGTGCAGATACTGTGATCTCTAGATACAGAGGTCTGATTTTTTCACCCAGTAAGGGGCAGAAGCCTTCCAAACACCACGAAAGCACCAAGGGGAGAGTAAATGAACCTGAACGAAGTCTATAGTAATCCCATGACAATATACTCCAAGGGTGGAGAAACCCCATATCTCTTAGGCCAAGTGAATTCCTTTTCAAATGAACCCAATATTTACTGTGCCATTGCAGAAGGGAAAAAAGGCAAAAAGCACAAAACATTTTTTTATTTTTTTATATATATTACTTTTTTAAATACTCATTTTTTAATTATTTTTTTATTTTTATTTACCTATATACTTCTTGTCGATTTCCTTGTTTTGGTGTGGTTATTGAAGTTGTTGTCCCCATTTACATTTATGTTTTTTTCTTCTTTTCTTTTCTTTCTTTATATGCCCTGCCATGTTTTTTTATCTCAAGACCATGGCTATTTTTGTGGTGCTTATTGTTGTTATTGTTGGAGTGCTCACTGGATATTTGACACTTCTTTTTGTACTGTTGGGATGTTACACCTTCTTTTTCTCCTTTGTCTCTCAAACCGATGATGAGAGCCTCTAGAAGGATCCCGCCCATTTTTGGCGTATTAGACTTTTACCCCAGTTTATTACTTTTCTCTTCTTCAAACAAAACCACATAACTTGAACTATCTAGTCCTGCCTTCCAATTAGAGGGGGAAATAATGGAGGCACCAAGACCAAACAGGTGCAAGACTAGTAAGTAGTAAACTAGGTACAGAGGGGACCACATTTTCTAGCAGCCCCGGGGGTGAGGGAGGAGGATTAGGGAGGTAGGACGAAAACGGAGGTGTAGGGAAGACAAATCGGTGATGGGAACCCCCCTGATTTATGTAAATATGTACCTAAAATATTATTGTCAACAATATGTAAGCCAGTATGTTCCAAATAAAAATTATATTTAAAAATAAAAGATGCGACAAGTTCATGCCCATGATTACTACACAAGGTATACTTGAACATATTCAAGATGAAAGGAGATTTGTTACCCAGTGGAAGTGTGGGATGATTATATAGTAAACTAAATGGAACAAAAATAATTAGTTGGGAAAATCAAAAATTGTACAAAAATAATCTAAATTTATTAGGATTCCATGCTGAATTATATTTTAAAAATTTAAATAATCATAGAACTTACTGAAGAATAAGCAACAAATGAGTTAATCAAAAACTATACTAGAAATCTGGGAAATGGCAAGTGTAAATTTAATAAATGATGGGATCAAAATTTATATGTTTTATAATAATAATGTACTTTAATTGAGAGATATAGCATCCTTTGCCCTAAGCAAAAACCAAAATTGCTATTTACAGAAGACTGACCTTGACAAACACTGAGTGGACAGAATCTAGCAAGGGACGAATGAGGAAGTTCCTAGACTAGGCCTCAGCTTCGGATTCACATAATAATCAAGATCTCCAATCCCAGAGGTCTGACTTTGACAACTGCAACTGAGCAGAACATCTGGAACCATGCTGAAAGCCTAGGTTCTGACTTAGGATCTGAGCAAAAACCAAGTCTACTAACTACAGAAGACTGATTACAACAACAGTGATGAAACAGAATTCCTAGAACCGTAAAAAAACAAACAACAAAAACCTTCTCTCCCAGCCTTCGTCCTATGACCTATGAAAATAGCAAGATCTTCAGCTACAGAGGTGGGATGTCATTGCCCAAAGTCTTCTGACACCATAAAAAGACCTAGGGGTGTGTAAAAGAGTGAGTACAGAGCCTGTAGTTGTTCTCATGGCAGTATCTTCAAGGGCAGAGAAACCATGTATCTCTTTGGCCAAGGGAATTTCCGTTCTAATTTCCCCAATGTTTACTGTGCCTATGCAAAAAAAAAAAAAAAAGGAAAAGAAAAAGAAAGAAAAAAGAGAAAAAAAAACCCTTTTTAAAGAAGTTGCTGGTCTAGGGTTTTTTTCTTACTTTTTCTCTTTTCTTGTTTTTGCTTTCATTTTTTTTTTTGATTTGTTTCTTCATAGCTGATGGTTTTGGTTTTTGGTTTTCTCTTTTTTTTAATTCTTTTTGTACTTTTTTTGTTTATTCCCTTATTGGTTTTTTGTTTTGTTTTGTTTTTGTCTTGTCTCATTTTATTTTGTTTTGTTACTTTTTTCTTCTTTCCCCTTTCTTCTTCCAAAGAGACACTTACAGTACCTAGACAGACTCCTCCCATATTTCTTCTTATATCTCCAATAGAGCCACATTACTGGAATCACCTTGATCAGCCTCAGAATCGGAGGGAGAAAAATGGATGGTACCAAGACCAGACAGTCGTATATACATTTGGTATAAATAAAAAAAATGATCAGACTTGAACACAAAATCCAAAGTCAATGAGAACAGAAATGATATCCAATCTATATCAAGCTGTACATGGGGACCACAGTTGCACTAGCATTACAGAGGTAGAGGAGGGGGAAGAGGGATGCATGCTGGGAATAGGAGTGAAGGGAGAACAACACTGGTGGTGGGAATGCCCCTCATTCATCACTATTATGTGCCTTAAATATTACTTTAAAGATTTGTAATTCATTTGCTCACAATAAAATAATAATAATTTACTTTACAATTTCTAGAAAAAAGAATTAAGTAAAATTATTGAAGCTTTTTTAATGAGTAAATAATAAAAGTAACAACTGAAATAATAGAAAGTCATATTTCTGGGGAAGGGATTTTAGCAAAGGACTTTTTCCTTTTATATCTGATATTATTTGACTTCTAAACTCTGTTGATAATGATTTCTTAATCATTTATATTTTATTTGTGAGTCGGAGTCTTTCAAGCAGCACTAATGGGGCCTGAGCATTACTCTCAGTAATATTTGGCCACATTGTGTGGGTTGAAGGTTTCAATGTTCTAGACCAGAGATGTGTCACTTGTAAGACAGCAGAACTCAAGGAAAACATATGCGCTCAGCCCTCTGAGCTATATCTCCAGTCCAATGTCTTTACATTTGTTTATTTTTTGTTCTATATATTTTGTTGAGCTAACATGGTGTTGCAACACTGTACATGCTGAAGGAAGACACATTTACATCTCTTTAAATGGGATGGATGTACCCCACCACAAAATTCTAAGACCCTTCACCAAAAGGCTCTTCTATACATTGCTCCCTCTAGGAAACCATAGTTCTGATGTCAGAATCTAAGGATTTACTTTTAGTTTAGTGGACTTGTTTATTTGTTTTTTTTTTATTTATGATCCATTAGAGTGTCCTCAACTGGGGCCAGAGCCATAATACAGCCGCTAGAGCATTTGCCTTGCATGCGGTAGGCCTGGGGCAGGTTCAATCTTCAGTATCCCATCTGGTCCTTGAGCCTTCTAGGAGTGATTTCTGAGTGCTAAACCAGGACTAACCTCTGAGCACCACTGGATATTGCCCCAAAACAAAAAGAACAAGAACAAGAAAACAAAACATAACAATAAAGTCTCCTCATTCATTATGACTTGTTTCACTGCGCATATTACTCTAAAGAAGCAATACCTAAGACTTATTTTCCTTCAAGTGCAGTATAATTTTCAATGCTGAAAAATAGCGTATAAGATTATTTTATAACATTATTGAAAAATGATAACTTTATTATCAAGGAATATTTTTATTATTAATTTATTTTAATATAAATATATACTATTCACAGGCTACGTTTAAAATACCTACTATACATACTCAAATTGGAAAACCAAGTTTCCTACTGATAAGTTGAATATTAGCAGTACCAGCTACTGTATAAATTAAATAGATAAGCTTGACAATAAATTAATATTTAACTTTTACTGAAATGTTAAATTTAAATATAAAAGGCAAATATATGCTACTCAATATTTAGACATCATGTCTAAACAACAACCCAAGTAATTCTCAAAATACATTAATGCTTATATTTTTGCCTAGCTCCTATTCACTAAAGAGCTATGCAATTTTATTTTTTTCATATTTCATTGGAAGTGTTTTTATCATGCAAAAATTTAATATTTCCCACAATGTAGTTAAGATATTAACTGGAATGTTTTTAAGTCAGACAGTGGGGAGTTTGTGGGGTTTTTAGTTTGTTTTCTGATAATGCACGCTTAACTGAAGATCCCCAGTGTCAGCTGTTATCAGCTGCCTATGTGCGTCACTGAATTCACTTTGTGGTATTATCTGTAGCCAAAGGAAACACAGAGGAAATAATTTCAGCAGTTCTACATATTTTAATCACTTAAATAAACTCTCTTCCACTGGTATCTTCACACATACCTTCATAGCAATTTTTAAAATGCAAAATTATAAAATCTATGAATTCTGATAAATTTCTATTCAATCCTAAAAACTCAATTTGTGTAATGTCAATAATTTTAGAAAAACTCTTCAGAACCAAAGTTTGTGTTGAGCTTTTCTATAATAGTGCTAACTACACTTTAACTAAGAGCCATTTTCACAATCTTTTCTTACACCTGACTCCAAAAACTCCAGATCTTCTAGTAGAGATAAATGTAACTTTCATTCCCCTCACAAAAAGATCAGGCCTTGTGAAACAAATTTTTCTAAATACTTAATAAGCAAGAGCCATCCTCATATATACATGTATAATTTTTCAAACAAGATCTACAAGTATTATGCAATTTATATTTTGTATCAAATCCACCACCCACCAACCCAGCCAGAAAGGTAAGGAAGCATCTACTATGTACCCATTATGTTATTGATTTTTATTAGGATATAATAATATCCTTCCTTCAAGGATATAAGTTCTTATAACAACGTGGTTGCCATATTAGCGTTCTTTCTATCAGCAGTGTTCTGCTATGAACATGTATGTAATACTTCCTCATCACACAGGCTGCTGAAACAGCCTTTAGAGAATGAAAGATTTCTATTTCTCAATCTTTGAGTTGACCTCAATGGTTATCACCTTATTACATGAATTCTTATAGCTGTTGATAAAGCTTTTGCTTCTATGATTTCCCCTGCACAAATGTTCCCATGATAATCCAGAGGTAAAGCCAGTTTTTCTTTCTTTATGCATTTAATGCATAAATGTTTGTTTCCAACTCTTAAAGTTTCTATGACTGTCAAAGAAGTTAGTTAACAAACTTTTTCACAAAAATAAAATATTAAACAAAAAAGGAAAATTTAAATGACTAAATATAAGTAGTAATAATAAAACCCCAGAATCTTATATGGTCCCTGAGCCTGCGAGGAATGATTTTTGAGTCAGAGCCAGGAGTAACCCCTGAGTGCCACTGGGGTGAGCCCCTCCCCCAAATGAACAAACAAAAAATTTAAATGTAAAAAATGCTCTGCCTCATAAATTAAGGGGGGGAAATAAAGGAAGTGGATGGCACCAAGAGCAAATAGTCACATGAGAATTGAGTCCTCTGTAATTAGAGATCTTAATTAGTAATCTTTTGCTAGGCCTAAATATCAAACCCAGTCAACGACAACAGAATCAAGAACTACAAGTGATATACAAAGGGGATCAGTTACACTAGCAGTCCAGGGGCAAAAGGGGAAGTATGGGATGCATACTGGAACAGAGGCTAATGGAGGTTCCCGCTGGTGGTGGAAAATTGCCCTAATTCACTGTCACTATGTACCTTAAATATAACTGTGAAAGACTTCTAATTCATATGGGTCTCAAAAAATATTAAAAAAAAAAAGAAAAATTTAAAGTTGTTATACAAAATTAAATTACTACAAATGAACCTATAGTTTCCAATACTATCACTAGCAAAAGATTACTATAATATAATATGATAATTTTATCTATGTGAACTTACATTTTTTATTTAAATATTTGTCCTAAAATATGTGCAAAATCCGAAATCACTATTTTTTTTTTTTGGTTTTTGGGCCACACCCGTTTGACGCTCAGGGGTTACTCCTAGCTATGTGCTCAGAAATCGCCCCTGGCTTGGGGGGACCATATGGAACGCCGGGGGATCGAACCGCGGTCCGTTCCTTGGCTAGCGCTTGTAAGGCAGACACCTTACCTCTAGCGCCACCTTCCCGGCCCCCGAAATCACTATTTACAGAAAACTGATTACAACAACCGTGATGCAGCAGAACTTCTAGAACCATAAAGAAAGACTCTATCCTAGACTTTGTCTCATGACCTGTGCAAATACCAAGATCTCTAATTACAGAGGACTGATTTCATCAGCCGCAACTAAGCAGAACAGTTCCTGGAACCTTTGGTAATGAGTACATCTGGAGCCTGTAGGTGTTTCTATGACAGTATGCTCTGAGTGGAGAAATCCTTTATCTCTTAGGCCAAGGGAATTCCCTTTCAAATTTCCCCAATACTTACTGTGCCTATGAAAAAAAAAAAGCACAAAACCTTACCACACCAGCCCTCATTCCTTTTTCTTTTCTTTTCATTCATTCTTTCTTGTTTTTTTTTTTTTGGTGTTACTGTTTAGTACTTGTTTATTGTGGCTGTTGTGTATTTTGTCATTTCTTCTTATTCTTCTTCTTCTTCTTCTTCTTCTTCTTCTTCTTCTTCTTCTTCTTCTTTCTCTTTTTTACCCCCTTTTTCTTTTAAATTGATATTGATAGCTCCTATATGGATTTCTCCTAGTTTTCTTTTCTTATTTTCTTTTCCCAACAGAACCACAGAACTTGAATCATCTTTGCCCAGAGGTTTTGTTATTTGATTGTTTTATTTTCTCCCTTTGAGATCTGTTTTATAAGCAATACTGGTAGAAGAGTATCTCTGTATAGAATTCATGTTTGAACCAAGTTACGGGGCATGTTGACCCCAGATGCACCAATAATATCTTTTGGCATTGCTTCTCTTTTGCATAGGCACATTAAAATGGAAAAATAATACATATGCAAACAAGTTCTTATCTAATAGAGATGGGAACACAAATTTGGTAATGTAATTAGGCCTTATATCCTGAACATTGGCATAATGATTTGGTTTAGGCCTCAGAAGAATGGGCATCACTCACACACACCTGAACAATGGATAACCGTCTATAGAAACAACCACAATTGTCTATAACATTACCAGGATCCAAGCCTCTACAGAGAAGACCTACATCGACTTACTCCAAAGAGTGCTCTCAACACCCAGACGACTCAGCAACAGCCTGCTTGCAGGGCAGATCGCTCCACATGTAATGGTATGTTGAAACTAGAGGATGCTCCACATCAGCCTGACATCGATGAAAGAAATGCATAGTATCCAGAATCTTTAAATATAAGAACCTGATACCAACAATAGGCAAAGTGTAAAAAAGTTTCACCGGGACCACGGAGAATGACTCGGGTTGGACAGACTGGTATGCCTGGAACCCAGAGTCAGTCTTATGCCAATAGACTTCTTGGGTGAGGCCTTCTTGTAATCAGGCCAAGGACTTTTTTTTTCGTTTTCCCCATATTTTTCTGGACCTATGCAAACAATGGTGATTGCCACTATCACACCTTTACTATATTTTTTTACTCTTATCCTTTAAGAAAAAAAATTTACTGAACTTAAGAATAAATAACTGTTAGTAGAATGCCTGTCTCAAATACAGGCAGGGGATAGAAGGGGGAAAGGGGGAATGTTACACTGGTGAAGGGGGGTGTTCTGTTTGTGACTGTAACCCAACTATGATCATGTTACTTAAGTAAAAAAATATATTAAAAAATAAAAATAAAATTAAGGGAAAAAAAAAAGAAAGTGAATGGTACCAGGAGCAAACAGTCACATGAATATTGAATGGAAATAAATAATGATCAGGACTAAATACTAAACCCAAAGTCAACAACAACAGAATCAAGATCTACAAGTTATATACACTAGCAGTCCTGGGGCAAAGAGAGGAAGTAAGGAATGTATGCTGGGAACAGGGGTAAAGGGAGAACTATACTGGAGGTGAGAAATTGCACTAATTGACTGTTTACCTTAAATATAAGTGTGAAAAACTTCTAATTCACATGGGTCTCAATAAAAATTATTAAAAAATACATAACATAATCTTTGCCATTATAACCATTGTAAATATGCAGTTTGGGAAAATTAAACATACCTATATTGTCATGTATCCATTACCATCATCTAGCTACAAACCTTTGTATTTTTCACAGTTAAAAACTAACATTCATTAAATATTAATTACCTTCTCCCTCCCCCCCAAATCTAGCAATCGCAATTCTACATTTTGCCTCATAAGTTTATATACTCTGTATATTATATAAGTGGAATTACATAGTAATTGACTAGATTATTTCATTGCACAAAATACCATTAAATTTAGTCATTTTGTTTCCTGCTAGGACTTTCTTTTTTAAGACTAAATTATATAAAAATAAATGTATATACATATTTGTAAAGTCATTCATTTATGGGCCATGAGTTGTTTACATCTTTTTACTATTGTGAATAGTACTTCAGTATATAATAGCTACTCAGATCTTTACTTTCAATTCTTTTAGACAAATAGCAAGTGAAATTTTCATATTTTTAGAATAATCCTGATAAGTTATAATAATGTCTGCATTTTTATTATAAAATTATTAGTATATACATTTAATTCTAATTTTCTAAGATGAATTTAGATTTTTTTGTTTGCTTTCTACTTGCTCATTCCTCTCACATCTCCATGTATGTTTGTTTTCAGTTTTACACATTTAACATTCTCTCCAAGAGAAGTTCACCATCCCATGACCTCAATTATTTTCTCTTTCTTGTAGTTTCCAAATTCACCATTAAGTCAAAACTGTGACCTCAAATTTCTATTGCCTGATCAGCCCTATTTTATTTAATGAAATCACTATTGCTCTGGAGCATAATTCCACTAACTTTCCCTCCTGGGTCTTTGACATCTCTGGTTCTACCAACACTTTCTTTTAATATTTAACTGTTTAAAACAAAACTCCTTGAGTCAAGGATGTGGCTCAGTATGTACATTGCCTATGTGAAACTCTGAGCTCAATTCCCAGAGTAAAAAAATAATATCCAAATATAATAGAGTCTAGCAAGATTGCCACAAGTAGCAGGGAAGTAAAGTTAGGACAGATAAGGGACCACTATGGCAATGATAGTTGGAAATGATCACCCTGGATCAGACCTGGAAGCAGACAGGAGATAAAGGGATTTCCATGATACCCCTCCAGTAACAGTATTGCAAACGACAGTGTTTAAAAGGACATAAAGGAAGTGAGAGAGACAGGGAGAGAGAGAAGAAAAATGTCTACCACAGAGGAGGCAGGAGAGAGGGCAGGAAAGAGGGCAAAAGGAAAACTGGGGATATTGGTGGTGGGAAATGTGCACAGATAAAGGGTATTAAACATTGTATTATTAAAACTCACAAACATTTTGTAACTCTGTTAAAAAAAAACAACTCTATTTTATCTTTAAGACCAAAATTATAGGTCTATTTCTTGACATAACACACCTATTTTGAGTGCTGTAATAGGCATTTGTACACATACACACACAAATACACATACTTAATCTTTGTTCTAATAAATGAATACGGCAACGTGATTATATTTTGGACTGTTCACACTACATTTTGCTCTTGTTATTAGATCCAGTAACCACAAAAACAATCCTAGTCTTACTACTCAAAAAAAATTAAAGGTATTTTACCTAAAGATTAAAGTCAAAAGCAGAATTATATTGTTTCTATTAAATCAACATTATTTAGTTAATAAATATAATTCTAAGTTCTGCTACCTATCCTGCCTGTGTACGTAGACCAAATTCATGAGCATGATACACACACACACACACACACACACACACACACACACACACACACACACACACTTTTCAAGGTGGCAGCCCTGGACCAACTTTCCCTTATGACTCAAGTATAATAAATTACAAAATTCAGGAACGTTGGTCTTGCAGCTGCTAACTGCAGAAACAACTACAATGTTTATTGGAATTGACAACTGTCCAAATGTCCTAAAGCTGTTAGAAATCTCAGGACTCTGAATGCCAAAATTTTTTTTAAAACACTTTAAAAGAATCTAGTGCACTGTCTAAAGTTAAACTTTCATTGAGAAAGTTGCTTCCTCATCATTCAATCCCCAGAAATCTTCGAGCCCTCCTGTGGCCTTAGGGCTGTGGCAACAGAGGGCACTGGAGGGTTCAGACACTACTTCAAAGGAGACATCTTCTTCAGCTCACTCAAAACACTTTGGGGAGGTCAAAATAATAGTAAATCTCTTATTAAAGTATCAGAAGACAATTTCCTTATTCCAACACAATTGCAAGGTGAGATGATAATTTTAAAAAAATACATAGTTCAATTTTTTTAACTGTGAGTCCATAAGAGATAAACTTATTTTTTTCAATAAAAATCTTTCTATGCTCTTTCCTACCTACACCATGCTGAAATACCATTCTTCCATACTTACTTTTACTTAGCTTTCATTAAAAATTAAAGAATCTCAAATATCTTCTCTTTGACTCTAAACATAACAATATTCCACAGAAGCACTAGACCTATTCTGCCAGAAACACTAATTTAAAACAAAATATGGAAATATAGGAAAAGTTTTATTAACCCCTTAATTTCATTCTTTGTAAATTGTATGTGATAAGTGATGATGCAAAAAAACTGGCAGTTTCAGATATTAATTGCACTCTGAATATGTCATTCTTTTTTAAAACAAGTTGCTTATATTAGCAATATATTACATATAAATATATTTTATGTATATAAACATAAAAAGTGATGCACTGTGGTTCATAGTTTTCACAGTATTATCTAGAAAGATTTAAAACTCATTACTGTATTAGCTGCATTAGTATTAGAATTAGCTGCATTAGTATTCGTTAGAAACTGATTACATGTATTAGCATGTATTCATAGAAAATCAGAAAATGCTTAATAAATTGACAAGCAATACAAATATTGAACTATTGGTGTGGCTAAAAATAAAATAATACTATAATATATAATAAATTAAGATACATTTTATAAATCATTAAATAAATGCAATTACAACTCTGCAAAAATATGTATAAAACAAAACTGTTAGGATAGATCAAAAATTTATCTCATGACCTTCATATTCCAGTGCTCACCAAGGAAAAAGCCATGCTCAGTTCTAAAGCAAAGATCATGAAGCTAAATGGCGAGAAGCCAAGGAATTGAATTCAGCATTTCCCAGGCTTTTCTTGAGTTAAAGATGAATTCGAACCGGGAGGCTCAACCGAGGGAGCTGAATATATCAGCAGCCAAGTAACTGAAGTCGATGGTGGTCGAAAAGTTATTATAACCTTTTTTCTATTTCCTCAATTACAGACTTTACCAGAAAATCCAACCCGTCTAGTTTGGGAACTGAAGAAAAGGTTCAGTGGAAAGCGCGTTGTCTATTGCTCAGAGACTTTTGCTTCAGCCAACTCTAAAAGCTGCACAAAAGAATTAGCAAAAGCATCCTAGAAGCCGCACTCTGGACAGCTGTGCATGATGCAACCCTGAAGGACTTGGATTTCTCTAGTGAAATTATGAGCAAGAGAATCCCCGTGAAACGGGATGGGAGCCAGTCAGAGAGGTTCATTTGGATTCGGCACAGCAGAATAACGTGGAACATAAAACTGAAACTTTTTTTGGTGTCCATAAAAAGCTCATGGGCAATGATGTTAATTTTGAATTTCTAGAGTTTCAGTTATAAATAAAAAGACTAATATCATTCACCAAAAAAGTTATCTTAACACAATAATCTTAAGATACTTAAGAATCTTAAGATTCTTCCCTGTCTTTTAATTAGTTACGACTCTGTAGCATTTTTATAGTAAAACGTATGGCATTTTAAAGTGTTTAGCATCATTTGGCCTAAAAAGCATTATGAAAATATCTTTACAAAAATTATTGATAAATACTTTCTAATACATAGCAACTTTAGTTTTCTTGATGCATGTTTTTCCCATTTGGAATTAATCTAAGATGATTTCAAAGAATGTAAAAGCCTAACACTTTTACTTTGCTAGTTATTTTATAGTCTATTGCCCAAATGTACGTCTCAAATACAGTAAATTTTCAAGCTAATTTAATTCCTAACCATAGATCCTGACTGAGGCTTGAAGTTTGTATTATTGTAACTCAGATATTAATGAAATGATTCTCGTTGTATAATTCTCAAAAAGACCAAACAAAAATTTCACAATCCATGAAACTGTTATTGCTTCCATCTCTATGTATAGATAAAAATAAATACCATGTAACTGCCCAAAATACAGAAAGTAAAATAGCAAATAGAACAGAGATAAAAGATTTTGTTTCACTGTTTTCGGGACAAATAAATATGAAGAAAACAAATTGGGCCCGGAGAGATAGCACAGCGGTGTTTGCCTTGCAAACAGCCGATCCAGGACCAAAGGTGGTTGGTTCGAATCCCGGTGTCCCATATGGTCCCCCGTGCCTGCCAGGAGCTATTTCTGAGCAGACAGCCAGGAGTAACCCCTGAGCATCGCCGGGTGTGACCCAAAAACCAAAAAAAAAAAAAAACCAAAAAAACAAACAAACAAACAAAACAAAACAAAAACAAATTGACTGAGAAGTATTTTTATTTTTTTAAAGATAATGTTTTAAATATCACTCAGCAAATATTGCTAACAAGATGCTGCCTGAATATAATTCCATGAAGGACCACATAGACAAAGATAAACCAAAGTTGCATAGGGTGGCAATGTAGAGAAGGGAAAAGGCTGCAAAAACAGAGCCCTTTTTAGCATCCACTCTTTCCCATGTCCTGCCTGAGTTAAAGGTGAGAAGAGAGGTCTCCAGTCACTTTTCTCTTAGTAATGAGAGTTGTCAGTCTAAGAACAAAGGAAAAATGTTTATGTTCAAAGCATGTGGCAGAAGTTTTAGCAATTTCCCATCTGTTTCCTTTTTACTTGGTTAAAACCAGTTTGACATTTCCATGCCCCTTGATATTTCATCAGTCACCCAATCATCGGAAAATCAGAGCAGAGTTAAAAGAAATAAGCGTGTTCTTTCCTCCCCCACTCTCCTCTAAGCAGAAATTTGAGTTTTTATATATTTTGATTTTATTTGTTATGTTGTAATGATAATAATCTGGCTTGATCTGAAATCTTTACATTGCTAGATTTTTTAGCACTTTTCTGAGAGAAAATTTAAATTTGTTGTCAAATACCTTTAATTATATAAAGACAAAATATATTAATATGCAAATTTTATTAAAAAACTATCAAATATTTAATGAACACATCATTTTATAGAGAACTCATGAAATCCAAAAAAATGAAACAACTGGCATGGTTTCTACAACTTTAATATTAATACTTTAAATATATGCCATGAATTCTTAGAATTCTTTTAATGTGCGCCACCCTGTCCCCTAGTTTTTCTCTACAGTAGTCTTCTTTCTAAGAACATAATCACAGGATAGGAAGGTAAAATTGACATTAGATTAATCCAGTTGATCAAATTTTTGTATGAAACGATAAAACACTGACAAAATGAAACTACTTAGAGGAATAATCTGAAGCATAAAAAAATTGACTTATAAGCACCTTTTAATAAAGAGTTTAATTCAATAAGTCCAGAAGAAAAAAATCATGAATATTTAATCTTACACTTTATCTTATCAGGATTTTTTGCTGTTTTTCTGTGATAAATGTCTTGATTATTTTTGTCCTCTTTATAGATTTATTCTCTTCTTTTTATAGGTAACTCCTCCAATAGATTCCTTAAAAAAGGGAGGTAAATGTTTCTTGATATAGAGGTCTAAGAAATTCCTTTTACTATTATATATTTGATAGATGGCTTGGCTACATCAGGATCATTATGTTTGAACAAATATTCTGGAATTAGCGTTTTTACTTCATTCTTAATTAGTCACAATTACATTAATGGGATGTTTCTCTACTGCATACAAACTTTGGAATTCAAGCTAACACTTTAGCCCTTTCTGTCATTTATCTTCACAAGTACCTGTTTCTATTTCCTAATCCTTGTTTGGCAAAAGATGTTATTAAAAGGAACATAGCTCAACCTAAAGTTGTAACTGTGAAATAAATCAAACTAGTAGTTCATAAACTGCTAGATTATCAACTACATTTTTCTCATGATTAAAAAATTCCAATGGCACCTTGCAATTTCCTGTAGCCACAATAACATAGCTTAAAATTTGAAACACAAAACTAAACTTTGAAGAAATTTTAAGTTATATCCCTTTATTTTATGTGGTTAGAATTAGTAAATGTTTTCTATTTTAATGTGCCCTTGTGTTATATATTTTCAATATACCTATAAGTGTAGTTGCATATAAGAAAATGACTTAGACCTCTATATCACATCATACCAATAAAAAATCAAAATGGATTAAAAACCACTAATTATATTAAGGAAAACATAAATAGAACCATTCATGACACTCAATTTAGAGATATATTCAATGATGTAATTCCATTGGTCAGTAAATGGCAGCAAAGATAAACAAATGGGACTACATCAGACTAAGAAGTTTATGTCCTATAAAGAAATGTGTTCATCACTCACAGAAGAGTTATTTTTTATTTTTTTTGTTTATTTCTCTGGGGGGGGTCCACAGCCGTTTGGGGTTACTCCTGGCTAAGCGCTCAGAAATGGCCCCTGGCTTGGGGGACCATATGGGAGGTCGGGGGATCGAACCGCGGTCCTTCTTTGGCTAGCGCTTGCAAGGCAGCACTTTACCTCTAGTGCCACCTCACCGGCCCCAAGTTATTATCTAAGATATTTAAAGCACTCATAAAACTTAACAAAAGAGCAAACCCATTGAAAAGAGGAGAGAAGAGATAAACATACACTTACTTAAGGAGGACATAAAATTTCCAACTGGTATATGAAAAACTATTTTTATCAGTGAAAACTAAACCCAAACAACAATATATAACACATATTAATAATATATTATATTATCAATAATAATCTCACACTAAGATATTGGCACACATCAAAAAGAACAAAATAGCCAGTGTTGTCATGCATGTTTGGGAAAAGAAGCCCTCATTCACTGCTTATGGGAATGTCAATTGGTTGTACATCTTAAGAAAACAATAGGAACACTTTTCAAAAAACTAAGAGTTGAGCTTCCATCGGACCCAGAAGAAGGAGGACAGCAAAACAAAATAAGCTCTTTTATATGTGGGGTATAAAGGAACACACTAATGGAATAACAAATAGCTAAAGGAAACAGAAGCTAAGAACTAGTCTACATAACTGAGATTTCCAATGGCATGCAATGTAGGTGAATATATGAGAAGGAAGAAAACACTGGAACAATATAGAAGAAAGCAGTGGACATGCTGGTGGAGGACATGGTCCTAGAATTGTAAATCACTATGCCTCAAAATTTAAAACTTAAGATGCCCACAATATGTAAAGTTATATTTACATTTATATTAAATAAAATTTACATATACCATATTTGCCGGCATATAAGATGACTGGGCGTATAAGACGACCCCCTAATTTTGCAGTCAAAACATAGGTTTAGGTCTATATTCGCTTATCAGACAGAACGTTCCTGTGCTGCAACTGTATGTACCACAGTGAGCCAATCCCAACAAGCAAAGTTCAAAGGTTCTACTGTAATAGATTTCCTCTCTAACTCTGGCCCATCTGAGCAGGCTTTTGACAGTGTAGATTCGGGTCCAGAACATTGTTTAATTTGCATGCATCAAAAGCCAGCTTGGATTGGTTGAGTTAGAGAGGCGGTCCGAGCAGCCTTGCAGTGATTGGTGTAGGATTGAGTTGGAAAATTCGTTTTGTGGCAATATTCAGACAATTTTCGTTGAGCTGCATATTGAAACATTTTTCGGGATATACTCGGTGTTAAGATGACCCCTGATTTTCGGTTGACTTTTTTTTGTTTAAAAGTCGTCTTATATGCCAGAAAATACCGTATATACATACACAGATAATATGCACAGAAGAATGTATGTCTTTGTTTCTTTGATAATATATTTCATATAACTCATATAAAACACATCTTAAACATTTTTATCTCCAATGATTTTGCTTCTTTGAAGCAAAATTTAAAATTTACTAAAATTAAAAATTAAATTCACTAAAAGTAGAATTGCTGACATATATCATGTACATATAAATACTTAAAAATATTAAAGATTGGTATATAGCAAAATAATGATTATTCTTTGGTAAGTGATAAAATTATGAGTTGTTGTTCTTTTTTTATTTATACCTCACACTAAAATAATATAATAAAAAATAATTGGTAAATTGGTCATTCTGATGTACTAAGTGCTATGATCCATCCAAATAAGGTTGCTGTGAGAGAAGTTGAGAAGTTGAGGAATAAATTGATAAATTTCTATCCCATGCTTGAAAATACATCATCATTATTCACATATACTTATAACAAGACACTTATTACCTGGAAAATGTCAATTAAAATAAAAATGAAAAAGACCTAAATAAAAATTGCAAAATAAAAATGTTTGCAGGGATGTGGAGAAAAGGAGACCTCATCCACTGTTAGTAGGAAAGTAAACCGGTTTAATCTCTCCAGAAAAGAGCATGGAAATTTCTCTCACCACAGAACAAAATCCAAATGGGATGAGGGGAATAGAAAAGAAAATTTCTATAGAGAGTGTTAGAGAACTAATGATACTTTGCTTGTGTGCCTGGTGTGGTAACACTGCACCCCTAACATATCAGCATTTATATTGTTGTAAAGCAATATTATTAAAATTTTAAAGACATTCATGTAAAAGTTAAATTATTTTGTGTTTATTACTTTATTGTAAAATAAAAAGCCTACTGGAAACCTAAAAATAGTCATACTTAGACAAATTGGAAACAATAGGAAACAATAAAAATATGACAAGATCACATAGTGTATAATAAACTTAGATTAAAATTAACACAATAAATGAAAATAAAAAATGAAGTCTTTTTTTACAAATGTGAACAGAACTTAAAGAAAGTAAGTACCATCAAGCATTGCTGAATATAAATCACAAAACCCAATGTGGCAAAGTATAGCATTTTACAGCAAAATTTATAGTCTAACATATCTAACAGTCATGAATATATTTGCACCAAATATAAAAATGTGCTCTAAAGAGAAATATAGAAATTTAGTGGGGAGGGCAAATATCAGGTACAATGGTGGTGTTAACAAAGGAAAGAACTAAATATCCAAATCATAGTCAACAACAATGAAATCATGAAACCCAAACTTTAACAACCAAACATAAAAAATGTACTTGTTATAATAGCAGGCAGGGGCAGAGTGGTGGCACAGGATAAACTCTAGGAATATTGGTTGAGGGAGGTTGTCACTGGTGGTGAGTTTGGCCTGAAACATTGTTTATTTAAAACACAACTATGAATAATTTTGTAAATCATAATGGTTTAAATAAAAAATTAAGGGGCCGGAAAGAGAGCATGGAGGTAAGGTGTTTGCCTTTCATGCAGAAGGACTGTGGTTCGAATCCTGGCATCCCATATGGTCCGCTGAGCCTGCCAGGAGCGATTTCTGAGCATAGAGCCAGGAGTAACCCCTGAGCGCTGCCGAGTGTGACCCAAAAACCAGTAGTAATAATAATAATAATAATAATAATAATAATAATAATAATAATAATAATAAAAAGTGAAAAAGAAAAAAAGAAATAGCTAGGGGCAGGAACGATAACACAGCAGCAGGGTGGTTCCCTTGCACATGGCCATCCCAGGACAGACTGGGGTTCAATCCCTTAAAGCTGTAAATCATGTCTCAAACTCAAGACCATGGTGTGTGATGAAAAAGTGCCTTGGATTTCACTCCCCACAAGAATATCTCAAAAGACTTAATTGGGATGCCTATATTGCCTTTGTATGTTTAATATCTCTAAAATAGGGGCCGGAGAGATAACACAGCCTCCTCCATCACTTTTTTCTAGTTACTTTTTTTTTCTTCAAAATTTAGTTTTATTTATTTCTTCTATATATATTTTTTTAACCTCACCTGTTTTGGTTCTGCGTGGTACCAAAACCAAGCAAAAAAAGTCTTGCCTGAGATAAAAACTCAGGTCAAAACCAGAGCACAGAGATAGTGTAGCCTGTCATTCTTACACCCAAATGCACCAGCAATATAATATGACACCATACACTTTTGTATAAGCACAGTAAAAAATGGAAAACCTTATGCACAGAAGCAAGATCTCAAATTCTAGGGATAGGATCTCATACTTTTTATAATAGAGGGGTGCCTCCCACCCTAAACATATGTCATGTGAACACAACTCAGTCTCCATGAAATTGGACAGTGATCGTCCAACTCCGAACCCCAGATCCCAGATGTAGAACTGATATAGTTCCCTGCAACAACACCAGGAACCAAACTCTCCTAGGAAATTTCTAACACTGCTCTGGCACCAACTTGTGCCAGTTCTGATATGACACCCCGACAACGAGGAAACGACATCAACTTGATCTAAGAGCAGGTCGCCCTATCACATCATCTAATGGTAAGATGAAATCAGAAGACATGTCACTCTTTGATCTGTGCAAAAACTAAGAGCACTAACGACAGAAGACTGACTTTGACAAATATGACTGGGCAGAACTTAACCTGGGGTCAATAAGAAGAACTCTACTCTAGGCTATAGCCTAGGACTTGTACAAAAATCAAGATCTCTAATTAAAGAGGTCCAAATTTGACAACGGAGACTGAGCAGAACTTCTGGAACCATAATAAAGACTCTATCCTAAGCTTTGGCCTAGGATCTGAGCAAAAACCAAGACCACTTATTACAGAAGACTGATTACAACATGATGGAACAGAACTTCTAGAACCGTAAAGAATCTATCCTAGATTTTGTCCTATGATCTATGAAAATACAAAGATCTCCAGCTACAGAGGCCTGAGTTTATCATCCACAATTGAGCAGAAAGTTTCCTGGCACCATAAAAAGACCTTGGGGTGTGGTAATGAGCATGTATGGAGCCAGTAGTTGTTCCCATGACAGTATGAAGAAACCCTGAATCTCTTAGGCCAAGGAATTCTCTTTCTTACTTTCCCAATACGTACTGTGCCTATGCAAAAAAAAAAGGGGGGGTGGGGTGGGGTGGGAAGAAGCACAAAACCTTACCACACCAGCACTCCTTTTTTGTGTGTTTGTTTTTGTTCTTTACTTTTTCTTTTTTCTTCATTTTGTGTGTTTGTTTTTGTTCTTTACTTTTTCGTTTTTCTTCATTTTTTCTCTTTTCTTTCTCTTGTGGTTATTATTTGGTGTTTTTTTTTTTTTTTGCTGCTGGGTGCTTTTTACTTTTTTGGTAGTTACTGGGTTTTTTTAAACTGTTGGAGTTTTTGTTGTTGTTGTTGTTGTTGTTGTTATTGTTGGCTTTTTCCAGCAGAACCACATAACTTGAATCATCTTGTTCTGCCTCATGAATTAAGGGGGAAAATAAAAATGAATGGTACCAGGACCAAACAGCCATGTGAACATTGAGTGGAATTAAAAAATGATCAGACCTATATACACCAAAACCCAAAGTCAACAACAGAATCGATACCTATCTACAACAAGCTATACATAGAGGGGAACAGTTATACTAGCACTCTGGGAGGGGCAAAGGAGGGAGATATGGGACACATGCTGGGAAAAGGGGTGGAGGGAGGCCAACCCTGGTGGTGGGAATGGCCCTGATTCATTGTCACTATGTACCTTAAATATTACTGTGAAAGACACGTTATTCACTTTTTGGTCACAATAAAAATTATTAAAAAACAAAATAAGAAAGAAATAGCCATTATATTGATTTCATGAAATTTTTTCCTTGAAAACTTGATAACAACAGCACATTCTATGAAGTCCCCCTTTATTTTTAACTATTTTAATATGTTTATCATTTTATTAGTGAAACAGTTCACATAACTTTATCTAAGCTTTAGTTGTTTAACACTGATACTCATAAAATGCATATGTTACATTATGTTCACCATTAGAAAGCCCAATTCTATCCTTTGTTATACAATTAGATCTCTCTTTTTGCTATACAAAGAATTTTTCAACTCTTCAGGTGCTTTATTTTTTTTAATTCTTTTTTGAACAAATATCCTTAACTTGTAGATCTCCTGACCATCCCCTAATTTTCCCAAATCCTCCTTTCTCTGCTCTTTGTTGAAGGCGGGGTACCCTCCTTTTCTCTTTCCACAGCATCCCTAGTCCTTTCCAGCTAGATTACAGTAACACGCCCTCCTCTGTCTCCCTACTCTATGTTGTTTCCCTATATTGTGACAGCCAAAAAATGGATCGAAAATTTGCCCACTACTTCCTAAAGTAAAAATAGCTTTTGATTAAAACCTGCTGAACCATAAAGCTCTCATGGCTTTCCTATGGTCAAAATAAAATCCATGACTTCATTCTGCTAGTGAGAAACTTTTTGTCTCAATTCACTTTCTCCACTTTCCTTACCTCACTTTTCCAGGTAAGAATAAGAAAGACAGCATCAGAAAAAAGGAAGGCATTTTTTAAACAGAATAATTGTATTGTTCTTTGTTTGGTGGAAGAATTGTTCAGTGCAGCTGTTTTGTTAATATTTCCTCAAAATCTGCTATGTATTAGAAGAAGGAAACAATTATCAAAGATAAATGTGTGCTTGTTTTATTATTTCATTGGTTATATTAAGGAAAATGAAAATCTCAAAATCTTCCTAATGAAACCCAGTGATTCATGAGAGTTTTATTAATTCACCCTTTTTCAATTAAGAACAGACTTTATAATCAAATGAAGGAATAGTAGATCTTTGAAATGAATAACAGTTCATTTCTTTCTGGGGGCGTTGATTTTAGGGCCAAACCCAGCAGTGCTCAGGGGTTACTCCTGGCTCTGCACTCAGAAATCAATCCTGGCAGGCTCGGGAACCATATGGGATGCCAGAATTTGAACCCAGGTCGGCTGTATGCAAGACAAATGCCCTACCACTGTGCTATCACTTTGGCCCCAGAAATGAATAACACATCAATGAAGCCAAATCCAGTGACTTGATAACAGATAACCTGCTCCAATCTTTGCAAGCTTTTGGCTCTAAGAGTGCAGCCAACACTTAATTGTCACACTTAGAATAACAGAGGACTGAAGTCAACTCTTGATTTTTCCACTCAAATGAAGACGAATTTATCTGACTTAGAAGGTCATCAGTCCCCATCCATAAAGCCAAGTGTGTGAGAACATAACTTCAGCCTCGTTTCTGTCCAGATGTGATAGGAGCTTGTGAAAATTCTGTTCAGTGAATTTAAGATGCATCTATCTTACAATATTCTGGGAAATTTGCCACTTTTCCTTTATTGCTTGGAGGGAAAGGCGCTGGGGTCAGCCTGTAACAGCGAGAAGAAAGAAGTTGCAACTTGTAGCTGTCCCAGAGTCCTCATACCAGGAAGGCCTTGCTAGTTCCTTCCCTCAGGATTGGGGCAGAACCGAACATAGGGTTTGGAAATAAAGTTTCTTCAGTCTAGCTGGGATCTGGTGGGAGTGGGTGGGTGCCTCTTCCTGGCCCCTCACTTGCAAGGGACAGCAAGGCTTCCAGAAGCTCAGAGGTGTGAAACAGTGTGACCTTCACATCCTGTTTCTTTTTTTTCACTTTAATACACAAATTGCAGAGAGTATTTGCTCTTCAGAAGGGAAAACCAATAGTCAACTGCATTTCTCTCAACTTGTCAGCTTCAGAAATTCTCCATTGTCTGAAAATCATAAATATTTTGCCAGGAAATTTCCTGGAATTAATGGTTGGGGGTTTTACTTTTATGTGTGTATGTGTTTGACCATGTCACATCCTTTTCCTGATATATTGAGCAGCTTCTAAATTTTTAGTTAAAATGACAATCAAGTTGTTTTAATGACTATTGCTTTCTAATACAATTTAAAGTTGGGAAAAGTGATGCTCCCATGTTCTTTTCCCAAGGGTTGCTCTAGCTATCCATGGGGTGTTTATTGTTCTGAATGAATTTCAGGAGTATTTAATACACTTTTTTGAAGAATGTTATCAGTAAACTTAGAGAATGGAATAGTACTCAGCCATCAAGAGAGATGAAGTCATGACATTTTCCTATACATAGATGGACATGGAAATTATGCTGAGTGAAATAAGAGGGAGAGAGATAGACATAGAATAGTCTCATTCATCTTTTGGTTTTAAAAAAATAAAAGACGGGGCCAAAGTGGTGGTACAGGGCATAAGGCATCTGCTTTGCATGCGCTAGCCTAAGATGGACCATGGTTTGATCCCCCCAGCGTCCCATATGGTCTCCCAAGCCAGGGGCTATTTCTGAGTGCATAGCCAGGAGTAACCACTGAGCATCACCAGGTATGGCCCAACAAAACAAAACAAACAAAAAAAGACATTATTGTAATAATATAATATGATATGAAGATTGCTGAGTTCTTTTAGAGAAAAACTACACTGACAAATATCATGACAATGGTAGTGAGTGAGAGAAATAGAACGCCTGTCTCGAATACAGGCAGGAGGCTGGGGAGGGGGGAGACGGAAGACACTGGTGGTGGGAGTGTTGCACTGGTGAAGGGGAGTGTCCTTTTTTTTATAACTGAAACCCACTACAAACATGTTTGTAATCATAGTGCTTAAATAAAGATATTATTTTTAATTTTTTTAATTTTTCTTTTTTTGTTGTTTTTGGGCCACACCCTGTAACTCCTGGCTCTGGGCTTGGAAATCACTCCTGCCTTGGAGACCATATGGGATGCCGAGGGATTGAACCACGGTCCATCCTAGACCAGTGAATGCAGGACAAATGCCCTACTGCTTGCGCCACGGCTATGGCCTCAAATAAAGATATTATTAAAAATTAAAATAAAATAACAATCAAGGACTTGAAACATTTCAAAGAAATCCCACACTATTGACTAAGTTCTATTCTGTTAGTTTTGAATATTTCTTTACAGGCTGCTAGGAAAAGTAAAAATTAAGCATTACATTTAGAGTAGGCCCTACAAAAAAGGAAAGAAAGAAAGAAAGAAAGAAAGAAGAAAGAAAGAAAGAAAGAAAGAAAGAAAGAAAGAAAGAAAGAAAGAAAGAAAGAAAGAAAGAAAGAAAGAAAGAAAGAAAGAAAGAAAGAAAGAAAGAAAGAAAGAAAGAAAGAAAGAAAGAAAGAAAGAAAGAAAGAAAGAAAGAAAGAAAGAAAGAAAGAAAGAAAGAAAGAAAGAAAGAAAGAAAGAAAGAAAGAAAGAAAGAAAGAAAGAAAGAAAGAAAGAAAGAAAGAAAGAAAGAAAGAAAGAAAGAAAGAAAGAAAGAAAGAAAGAAAGAAAGAAAATAAACAAAGCTTATGATATGGTTTTTATTTTCTTGTTCTCTTCTACAGTGGTCCTTCCTGGGCTGGGGAGAGCTTTTCTCCTCCTTATTCTAATATATTTTTTTAAAATGCTATCTTATGTCTCTGATTTTTCTTTCAGGCCAATAACTCTGAAATCCAATAAACCATTGCCTATGCCCCCTTAATACTAGGAGCCTGAGAGTTCATACTGTTTCAGAGCAAACTCTGTCTTCTTTTGTCAATATGAAGAAATTACAGAAGATGTACTTGCACCCATGTATTCCTTCCAGGTTTAAGGGGTGAAATCTCTAGTCAGGTGGATATCTGTGCTGATGTTTGGCTGATAGATAAGAGATACTGTTTTAACTTTTGGGGAAATACTAAAAATTAAGAAGAAATTGCCCAGCCCTAAAGTAACCCAAAAGCTTGAGAAAAACATCCCTTTGAGATGCAAATCCTGAACACTTTGGAGACAAAACCAAAACAAACCAAAAACAAACAAACAAAAATAGAAGTCCCAACCAGAGAAGGGCAGAGCCCCTCCAAAAAGAGGAAGCTACTAGAGATTGGAAAGGTAATAATAAGACTGAAAGGATCATCAAGAGTCCAAGGCTTTCTCAATAAAACCCAGATTAATGTTTATGTGTGCAGAAAGCTTAAGGCCAAGGGAATCTGGTAATATTGCGTATAACCTTGCAAAGTTCATTATCTACCTTTTCCATTCTGGAAAAACCTGTTTATTCTTTCTTTGTCTCTTTCTCTCCACTATCTCTATAAATTACTTTTCATAAAACTATATTGCAGCACTTAAAATAAAATAAAGTAAAATGACAAGAGTGTAACTAAGTAGTAGGATGGAAAAATATATTTCAATTTCTAAAGGTACTATGGTGAAATATTACATGTATTCATGTTAATTTAATATGTCCATATGTGGGTCAGAGCAATTGCACAGCAAGTAGTGTTTGCCTTGTATGCAGCCTACCTGGATTCCATTCCCAGCATCCTATAAGGAACCTCAAGCCTGCCAGGAGTGATGATTTCTGAGTGCAGAGCCAGGAGTAACACCTGAGTACCATAGGGTGTTACCCCCAAACCAATAATAATAATAATAATAATAATAATAATGTTCATATGTTATATTATCCGATATTCTGAAAACTCACTTCACATAATATAGCAAAATATATCTTGCAGCCTTTCCTTCCTAAATATTTTTATGCATTTATTTGAATGAAAAATAGTAGGCTCATTACACTATAAAGTAGCCCATCTTCCAGTTTAGGCTTTGACATTTGTTTTCACTTCATAACACTTAACTCTGGAATTAACCAGCCCTTGCCCTAAGGTTACAAATTTTCTTTACCTTTTGTGTCTTTCTATTTGTCTCATCCTAAAAACAATAATAGTATGTTTAAAAAGCATCAATAGTACACTACTACATATATACATAAAATTTTAACAGCTTCTTGCTTCTTTAAGAGATGTCATGCATATGCGTAATTTTAAATATAAAAATAAGAACTCTAAACTTATTTATACCCATGATAGATATAGACATATGCTCCAAAATGAAATTCCTGGACCCTAATTACATCTCTTGAGCTTCCAGGACTTTTCTCCAGAACATGACAAATAAGTCATAATTGGCACTGTTAAGGCAGATTTTCCAATTTCTGAGCTTTTTCCAATATAAGATTAAAGTCTTGGGAATTAATTAATTCTGGTCCCTATACTTCTGGAGTAAAATTTCTTTTAAATGACTTTATCAGTTAGATTACTTTGACTACAACTAATAAAAGTCAACTCTGGTAAATTCAGATTTAAAAGAATTATTGATTCATTATTGATTCTTACTAAAAATAAAAGAGTTGGAAAGCTTTCAGAGAAACTTAAAATCTCACAAGGGTTGCCTGATAATATTTGTTTTGTTTTGTTTGGAGTGGCAGGTTGGGTGTGGGGGAAGTTGCTCCTGGTGATACACAACGGGATAAATCTGGCCTCCAGCAAACAAAGATTTTCCTCCAATCCTGCCAGATGATTCTTGATATTCCAGAGGCTCACTTGAAGCAACTGAAGAATAGCTGGCTTCCTCAAGAACACAGCTGTTTTAATATTGGGTCTTGAGCTAAACTACTCATTGCCAGCATGGGGCTACAATCATCAGTGATCGTTTTGAATAGAGAATCAGTAATATGTTTCAGTAAATAGTCAATTTGTAAATATTATTAACTTTACAGGTCACATGGTCACTAACTCGACAGCTCAGGTCCATCACTATAGCAGAAAAGTAATCATTCACAAATGAATGAGCATGGTTGTTACATAATACTAAAATAAAATTTATATGATTTTATATATTTTTAGACAACATTCAGGTGTTTGCAAAAACTTGTTTTAACAATGATGTAAAAACCATTCTTAACTTACAAGCTTTATAAAACTGGTTTCATAAAACAGACAGGGATTTTATGTTTCATAAAACATGCAGGGCTTAAGGGGCCAGAGAGATAGCATGGAGGTAGGGTGTTTGCTTTTCATGCAGAAGGACAGTGGTTCGAATCCCGGCATCCCATATGATCCCCCGAGCCTGCCAGGAGCGATTTCTGAGCGTAGTCAGGAGAAACCCCTGAGCGCTGCCGAGTGTGACCCCCCCCCCCAAAAAAAAATGCAGGGCTTGGTACATGAATCATCTGCAAACTTCAGTTCTTGATTACTCACTTCACTTGAAGCCCATAGACTCAGAAAAAGGTAAGTAGATCTCTTAAAACTTGTTAGTGTACTGCGTGATGAGTTGTAAACACAGTATATATTCATACAAGCATGATGATACTTTATAATTTTAGGCTTTGCAGGGTTGAGGCAATATTTCCCAATTAATTCACAGCATCTTGGAATTAGAAGCATAGCAAACCCCTAACACTGGTTCCCGAGGGAACAGGGCCCTCCACAAACCCAATTTTTCCACACTTTCCCACTGGAACCAGGTTCAGAGAAATAGTGCTTCCTATGACTCGTCTAAACTCGCATTCAGTTTCTGAAGACACAACTCCAATGCTCTTCATTTTAGACATGTCCGCCTGCACTCTGGCTTAATTGTACACTGCCAGCATTATAGACCTTTACTTATTCCCCCACTTAACCGCTTTTTCACTGCTGAAACTAAGTAAGATTACACATCAAAAACCGTGCTTGGGAAAAGAGGCAGAAGAGATGTCACCACAATGTTCTTATTGCAAATGAACGAGTGTTAACTTTCTTAGCCACTTTGCCCTTGTCCTCTTTGATTTTGAATTCTTTGCACGAATACCAAATTTAAAATACATATCTGTTATAAATAAAAACATTTCCATAAGATTATTATCTTATTGATCCTACCCTAATCAATTATTGTACCCACCCTAGGGTGTGACCTGGTGATAGTATATTGGATTATTCCTTACTTGGTATTCGGCTCCCACGCTAGGGTAGTACCTGATTCTTGTCTGTAAAAGCAAGGGTCTGAGGAAGGCTGGGACTTTTTCTTCAGCTTTATCCACGGTATAAAGCTGATGTCTCCTGAAGCCTGACTACCTGTGAGTTTTCTACCCGCTGCTATCTTGTCCGAGCTGAAGAGAAAGACCTCATCCTCCATCCCACCACCATCCAGCCCCATCCAGGGCTGACATAAAACATAACCTGTGGCACTGCAAGAACCCTCTACTCCGTGCAAAGAAGAAAAAACAGTCTGGAAAGGTCACTTTTCTGGACCCTTTCCAGTATTTGCAAGCCAAGAAAATACATTGTTAGTTCAATAGCAGCACCTGCAGGATTCCTGAAAAAATGCATACATGTCAGTATGTCCTTAAAATTTAAACATATTCTTTTTTTTTAAACATATTCTTAAAATCCTAGATGGTATCAGAAAAAATTAGAATTATTAACCTAGAGTGAGAGGGATCTTTGATGGTCAAAATCGTGATTTGTCATTTTACAAAATCTTTGACAAAGAATGCCAATGGATTATGAAAAAAATCCATCCATTTCTTCCACAATGTATGTATAAATAAATGTGTTCACCTTTGAGAATGAATGATATTTCTTCATTTTATAAGTTTTTTTTTTGTGGCATTAAAGTTTTCGTTTATTGTTCACCAGTAGCTCGTTTGCCCTAACTTGCCCAGTCCCTAACCCATATTTTTAAAATAGGATTTATGGTGTGTCTCAGGATAAAAATGCACATGAATTTTGTTAGGTAGCTAACTTAAAATCTCTGAGTGGTGCTCAGGCATTTGTGGGGAGTGACTATAACATGCAGACAGGCTTGAGGACCTCACCCTTAGCTATCAAAACTAATGCCTCCATTTCTTAAGTAGGAGCCAAAATCCTCACAAAAATCTAAGGACAAAATAATCTTTGTCCATGAACCTATTCAACAGAAAACTGCTCCCAGGCTAAGTTGATTCTCTCTGTGGTTTGCTCTCACAACCTCCATTGAAGTTTTGAGGCACTTTCCTTTTCTTTTCTCTTTAATATCACAACTAAACCAAAGTTAGAAATCCTAACTAAAGTTACAAATCCATTCACTGCCTGTTCTACCTCCCACCAATCCCTGCCCTAAAAAAAAAAAGAA
This sequence comes from Suncus etruscus, assembly GCF_024139225.1. NCBI lineage: Eukaryota > Metazoa > Chordata > Mammalia > Eulipotyphla > Soricidae > Suncus > Suncus etruscus. Next base: position 3,473,757 of record NC_064862.1, on the reverse strand, counting down.
AAGTGGTTCAATTTTTTTTATCTACTTCTTGACAAAGAGCTTAAGAAATATTTATGTGACCTGAATTGCTTGTTAGATCAGAAACTGTATGGTTACAGTTTCCTTTCTTTACATGTATAAGTTATGTTAAAGAATGTTGACCTGGTGTCCAGACAATGAATATACAGTCATAGGATGAAAGGCCCACATAATAAAAGGCTTCAAACTTTCATTGGTTGCCCATATACTAAGTCCTATTTCTCTGTTACATACCTTAATATCTAATCAGTCAGATTGTCAACCCTGCCTACATAGTCAATAAAAAAAAAAAACAGGAAACAAAAATTTTTAAATGTTTTTCAGGAGGAATAAAAATTTTACACATACAGATACACGCACATACACTCAGACACATCACTGGAGCTTTGGTGAACTCTTGTAGGACAGTTTACTAACAGTTATCATAATTTCGGAATTAAAACACAAATAGAATCAGAACACCGGGGAGCCTATTTTGAGCCACAGAGTGTGTGATAAGTTAGAAATGCCTGCAAGATTAACTCTTCAATAACACAAGTGTTAGAAAGTATTACCGCCCCCAACACTTTTATCCCTGTAGGAACACACCAATTTAGATGCCAATGTGTACCTGAAGTCACTTCATGTCCAGAAACAAAAGGATGATTAACTCGCACCAAGAGCTTACTAAGCCTTCTGACACTGACTTGACCTCATTGTGAGTTACAATAATTATCAGAATTTTTCTTGTTGCTATACTCTTTTTCTTCTTTTTTTCACTCCACTTACCTGGAAGCAAAGGTATTATGCTCAACTATGTCATCTGTGTAATATAGGATTTTAAATAAGGTAAGTTTTCTAAAGATATATTTCTAATTGATGGGGTCAGAGAGACAGCACATCGGTAGGGCATCTGCCTTGCATCGCTTACCTGGGACAGAACCAGGTTCGATTCTTGGCATCCCATATGGTCTTTCAAGCCTGCCAGGAGCGATTTCAGAGTGCAGAGCCAGGAGTAACCCCTAAACACCACCGGGTATGGCCCAAAAAAGAAAAACAAAAAAAATTTTTTCTAATTCAAATATAATAACATATATTATATATAATATAAAGTGAAATCATCAGAGACTTATGTACTCCACTTTTTAATGTTTTTCATAATTAATATTTGAATAACAGAAACCCCAAAATCCTCATTGTTTAAACATATAATTTAAATCTAACATGAGAAGCTTTCTGAAATAAATTTTGTAGTGATGCTATTGGCCTATTTTTTTTTACATATAATACTTTTCATTTACAAATAAACTAGAGTTATGTGATATAATTCATTTAAAATTTTAATTTTTATTTCTTTAAATTTAAACTTTATTGATTAATTGATTGGTTTTGGGGCCACAACCCAGTGGCACTCAGGGATTACTCCTGGCACTGCACTCAGAAATTGCCCCAGCAGGTCCTCCTGGGTCCACTTGCATGCAAGGCAAACACCTACCACTGTGTTATCTCTCTGAACCCAAATTTTTCATTTCTTTAAGATAATTGCAATAATGATAAAGTGAATGAATTTAATGTACAAATTTACTATAAAGTGCTCACTATACTATACCAATATATCTATGTTACGTCTATATCTGTCCTTGCGTAACATGCATGGATTAGCTGCTACAACCAACATAGACAACCAGTGGTTTTCAATCTTTCTATTCCTGCAGACTGGCACCAATCAGTGGACAGGTTGGTTAAAGACCACTACAACATAATTTACATACACAAATTTGTGTCTGGGATGGGAGCTAGAGAAAATGGCTTTGAATGCATGTGTTGTATACTTGAGACCCTAAATTCAAACCACCCCTTCAATTTTATGTACTACCTCCTAAGACTGCCAAAGTGGCTCTGGTGGTTCCCAGGATGTCTCTGGGTCCCATGAGAATCATATAGCAATCTCAGCATTGATGGAATCATATAGCAATCTCAGCATTGATGCATAGCAAGGAAATGGTTGGTAATGGCCGCTAGTCCCTTGATCGTGGTACTTCCTTTTAAAAAATGTATATGCATTTTTCTTCACCATGTTAAGGGAGTAGGAAAAATGTAAGAGCTATAGATGTTCAAACTCTGAAAAAAATTTAATCTGAAGAAATAGTTGATTTATATAAGACATCATTTGCCAGAAATGATACATCATGAAGAGCTAAAGCATTGTGATATTTTTTATTAAAAACTGGATTCACAGATGGTTTTGAGAAAAAAATAGATAAAATAAGCTGCTATGAATGTCTTCAATATTATGGTAAGATATTGTGAAAGGGCCATTTCACAGGATAGTAGAGAAATGTGTAACTTAATTACTGTTTTCATATTCATCTGCATGACTTTAAGAAATAATTTTAGCTCCTGGCTCCAGAAGGAGGGTTTGGATGGGGGTTTTGACCTTCTGGCCTTCCAGCTCTTGGAGGATCTCTTTCCTTCCTGGGAGCCGGGAGGTTCTGCCAGCATGGGGTTTGGCAGCCCTCCGCCATGCCAAAGGCCTTTTTAACCAGGCCTAGGAAGGGATGTGGGACATGGGTCACCCCAGCACCTCTCTACCTCCTTCCTCCGGAACTCCAGGGCTTCCCCTGGGCCACATGGCTGGGCAAGCCAGCGAGGTGGGTACCTTGGAGGAGCTTATAGGTTACCCTAGGCTCTCCCCATTTTTCCCTCCCACCTCCATCTTCCGGCCTTCCAGCTCTTGGAGGATCTCTTTCCTTCCTGCCAGCATGCGGAATAGCAGCACAATAGGTTCTGGCTTCAGAAAGTCCCAGGCAAGTTTCCTTACTAAACCTGTCCATTGTGAAACTGTGCGAGACCTATATATATATATATATATATATATATATATATATATATATATATATATATATATATATATATATATATATATATATATATATATATATATATATATATATATATATATATATATATATATATATATATATATATATATCCATATATATGGATATATGTATATGGATATATGTGTATATATATGGATATATGTATATGTATATATCCATATATTGACAAATTGTGTTTAATCTGTTTCTCATAATCTGAAATCCACCCAGTAGCTCATTTTATTCCTTTACTCCCTCACTCCCACTTCCTATTACCCCACATTTAACCATTTTTTGTACTAATAATTTTTGTTTTGGCCAAGTTTGATTGCATATCTTTCACAGTAATTTTTGAGTGGAGTCTGAAGCTTCAGCAGGCAACACATGGACAACATGGCTCCACACTGTAGACTTTTTGGCCAAGCTAAGGGGAAGATGCAGCCTCGGTGCCCCCCACAGCCTTCTCTCTCCTTCCTCCTGGTCCCAGCGTTATTCCTGGACACCTGCTCAGGGTCCCAGCAAGTGGGTTTGGGCCAGGAGCAATCTAAAGGAGACCCCAGGCTTCCTCGTTCCTGCAAGGGTGAACTTCTTCTGGCTTCCAGCAATTAGGAAGCAAATGCCTCTCGGTGAGTGGAAACTTCTGCAGGCAACATGGGGAGGGCATGGCTCCACGCGGTAGGCTTTTTGGCCTAGCTTAGGAGAAGATGCAGTCTAAGCTTGCCGCCCCCCCCCCCATCTTTCTCTTTCCTTCCCCGTGTTTTCAGGGGGCTGGGAAGGGACTGGTGATCTTCTGGCTTCCAGCAATTAGGAAGCAAACGCCCCTCGGGGAGTTGGAAGTTTCTGCAGGCAACATGAGGATGACATGGCTCTAATTGCTCATCGCTTGTCCAAATCACAGACCAAAGTGGTGTCTCTGAAATAACACCCTCCCTCTTGACTATTTCTAAAACATAAAAGGGACATGTGTATGTCCTTTGTATATCTCAGATGTATTCCCTTAACATTTATAACTTTTTTCGAATATCCTCATATAGTGACAATTTTGCCCACTGGTTTTGTTATTTGATTGTTCGATTTTCCCCCTTTGAGATCTGTTTTATAATCAATACTGGTAGAAGAGTATCTCTGTATAGAATTCATGTTTGAACTAAGTTACGGGGAATGTTGGCTCCCAGATGCACCAACAATATCTGTGGCATTACTTCTCTTTTGCATAGGCACATTAAAATGGGAAAATAATACAAAATAATACATATGCAAACAAGTTATTATCTAATAGAGATGAGAACACAAATTTGGTAATGCAATTAGACCTTATATCCTGAACATTGGCGTAATGATTTGGCTTAGGCCTCAGAAGAATGGGCATCACCCACACACACCTGAACAATGGATACCATCTATGGAAACAACCACAATTGTCTATAACATTACCACTATCCAAGCCTCTACCAGGGAAGACCTACATTGACTTACTCCAAAGAGTGCTCTCAACACCCAGACGACTCAGCAACAGCCTGCTTGCAGGGCAGATCGCTCCACATGTAATAGTATGTTGAAACTAGAAGATGCTCCACATCAGCCTGACATCGATGAAAGAAATGCATAGTATCCAGAATCTTTAAATATAAGAACCTAATACCAACAATAGCTAAAGTGTGAAAAAGTTTCACTGGGACCACGGAGAATGACTCGAGTTGGACAGACTGGTATGCCTGGAACCCAGTGTTGGTCTTATGCCAATAAACTTCTTGCATGAGGCTTTCTTGTAATCAGGCCAAGGATTTTTCCCCCATATTTTTCTGAACCTATGCAAACAATGGCGATTGCCACTATCACACCTTTACTATATTTTTTTACTCTTATCCTTTAAGAAAAAAAACAAAACAATTTACTGAACTTAAAAACAAATAACTGTAGTAGAATGCCTGTCTCGAATACAGGCAGGGAATAGGAAGGGGGAGGGGGGAATGTTACACTGGTGAAGAGGGGTGTTCTGTTTGTGACTGTAACCCAACTATGATCATGTTACTTAAATAAAAATATATTAAAAATAATTTTTATTTGGCTATTTATTCAGAAAGCACAATACTTCCAACAATAATGCTTTGCTTTGCTTCAATGATGCTTTGCTTCATCATCCTATTTGATTCAAATATAAGTTCACAGCTATAGCATGTTGCATTTTTAAGAAGCCAAGTCATCTAGTTTCATTAGATTACACTTCCATTTTAACATTTAAATTTATTTTCCTGGAAAGCAAAAATAGTTATAGCCACACCTATTATGGTGCCATGAAATCATTTGAGAAAAATTTATTTCTGTTGAAGTTAGAAAAAGCAATGATAGTGTTCTGCACAATATATTAAATTATGACCATATTGCTTGCAAAACGTCTTAGAGAAAATTTAAAAAGTAATTATTTTGCAGGAGGCCTCATCAGCTACATGAAGACAAAAACATTATTTGTAACTATGATCATGATGTCTAAAAGGAACTATTTAGAAAAGTAGACCCTAATGAATGCTTGCATATACTCTCCTGTATTGTTATTTGATGAGTCTTGGCAGTAGTTCAGGAAGAGAATTCAGCTGTAGACCTGTAGAAGAAAAGAAAAGCCCAGACTACTGCAAACTAGTTCAGCCTGATTGATATGACTAGAATGCAACCCAATTTTAACTTCTAAGCAGACATACCAAACTTGAGTCTAGTCCAGGTTAATTTTGATATTTATCAACTAAAATGTGCCAGGTGGTAGTGTGGCCCCAGATATGAGCTAATATGTATTGGAAAATGTTATTGTATGATGGATGACAGTCTTATATTTGGAATGAGAGCAGTTATATGAATTGCTATAGGGCTTAGCCAATGGGTGAGAGAGAGAGAGAGAGAGAGAGAGAGAGAGAGAGAGAGAGAGAGAGAGAGAGAGAGAGAGAGAGAGAGAGCTGGCAATACTAGTCAGCTTCCCAAAAAGTTTGGCTGGGGTTCAGGCTGGGATCCATTACCTTGGGGAAATGAAGTGAAAAAACAGAATAGGACAAAGTGTCTGGATACACACTAGATTCAGGGGTTAGGACCAAAGAACTTACTATGGTTACCATTTATATGTTTATACATGTTTATACAGACTCATAGTAGACTAGATGTTTTCAGACACTGTTAATAGATAGAAATGAAATGCCTGACATTCTTCCAAACTTGGGTCTCATTTGAGGAACAACTAGATGGTGCTGTGTTATACTTAAGTAACATTTGGTTTTTGATTTACTGAAATATTTCATGTATCTAGCTGATAAATGCTTAACATTCAAGAGGTAAATGCCAAGTTATGAATGGATTAACCAAATATTAAGTGATGAGCAAATGATCTGTAAAATTTTATGCACTGTATAATATTGGCCTAACATCATTTTGTAACAAGCTGAATTATAGTGTGAGTTGAACTCTCAGCATTTCAAGGTATATGATATTAATATAAACTCATTGGAAAGAAATGAGATTATAAAAGGTGGAATATTGACTTGGGAAAAAATATGATTGCACCAGGTATCCTTAATACAAAATTCTTAGTTTCAAATGCCAATAAGAGTAGTCTCTGTGAGTCCTTATCACCCCAAATGGAAGATCTCTCATTCAACCCCTTCCCTCTCCACCCCTGAATTGCCTAAGGAAGTTATAATGGTCTCTGTGAGGAAGTTATCATACAATGTTTATTCTCTTAAGGACCCAAACTTCCATCTCTTATTTATCATAGATTTTATAATTAAATTCAAGTCTCAGATTGCTCTGAAAATGAGCAATCAAATGTGAATCTTAATTTAGACATGTGTTAACATTCAAACTAACCAACCAAAATCTCCTAATTTATATGGAAAAAAAAATCTAAGAACATGCATAGTGATGGAAATTCAGCTTGTGGTTAATGGTGGAAGAAAAATAAAATTGAATTATGTTGATTTAATTGATAAAATGCACTAAACATAAATATTATGTGCAAATATATGCACACAGTTATACCTCTAAAACACAAATATATATGCTATTGATGCATATATAATATACATATATGTACACGTGTATATATGCAGCTTGGAGGTATTTACGGCTTGCAGGTATCAGAAAGTGTTCTTTTTTTCTTTTTTTTTTTTGGTTTTTGGGCCACACCCGGTAACGCTCAGGGGTTACTCCTGGCTATGCGCTCAGAAGATGCTCCTGGCTTGGGGGACCATATGGGATGCCGGGGGATCAAACCGCGGTCCATCCAAGGCTAGTGCAGGCAAGGCAAGGCACCTTACCTCTAGCGCCACCGCCCGGCCCCCAGAAAGTGTTCTAACAGTTTATTTTGTTGGTTGGTTAAACAGGACGGACAAGTAGAAAACCTGCCTTCATCTAATGTAGAAGATTTTAATGGTTTGGGAAGTTTAGGGTATTTGTATTTTGGTTTTATTCCCCATTTTAGGATTGTACCCAGAAATGCTCAGGACCTGCATATCTCAGTGATATTTCCTAGTAGTGCAAAGAATACCACACGTGCCAGGAATAAAATTAGGCTTCCTTGATCAACCTGAACCTTCTGCATACAAAGTATGCATAGTATTTCTCTTAGGTAGTTCCATGACTCCTGGGTTTGCTATTTAATATTACTCACGCACCCTAAGTGGATCCAGACTACATCTCTTTTATCACAACATAGAGAAAGAAACTTATAAGAAAGTATCAACATAAAAGAATTATGTTATCACTATTATCCTAAGAGTAGACTTTAGTATAAGTACTATAATCACTAAATTAGAAAATGAAAACAAGCTAAATATTTAAATACTAGGTAGCAGAAACTGAGGGCCAAAGTGAGTATGGTTATTGCGATGGACAGCAGAGTGAATGCAGTTACTAGGCTGGTCTGACTCACACAGATTTGTATTGTTTAATGATTCTTTAGGTAAAGTAGACTGGAGTTTACTTAAATCTTCCATGATCCTTAAAAGCTGAAAGAAAGCATAGACTCTAACCAAAATATCGGCAACAGAGAATCATGTTCTATTAACCATTCTCTAGGTTTAAGCCTTATTAGATACCAAATCCCTAGAATCAAATGAAGCTAGATCCCCTTGAAGGAAGTGCCTAGTATACAGTTTTATACTGTTGAAGCCAGAGATGTAGCACAGCAAAAAGGGCACTTGCCTTGCATGCAACTGACCTACGTTTGATCCCCAGCATCCCATAAGGTCCCCACATACCACTAGGAATAATTTCTGTGTGCAAAGCCAGGAATCAGCAGCAGCATCCCTGGATGTGACCCAATTGTTATTTTCTTTTAGTGTTTCTTGTAGAAAAGTAGGTCTCTTTACTAGATGCCCTGTGCAATGGAAAAAATAATAAGATTCTTCGCAAATTATTGAACTTTGTCTTTAGAATAACAATAATTTCAGGAGACACAAAGCAGTTTTGTTTTCTATCAGAGTAGAAGCTTATAAAAATATTGGAAGAATGTTTACAAATGACCATTCTATCTAAATTACTATACAGATTCAATGTAATGTCAATCCAGTGAGAGATATTCAAGGATTCAGAACAGTCAATAATAACATTTGTATGGAACCATAAAACATCTTGAATGATAAAAGCCATACTGTGAAATATGAAATTAGGGGATAATTATTACCAAACTTGAAACTATACTATAAAGCAATAGGGTTCAAAACAACATGGGACTGTTGTTGAATAAAATTATAAAGTATAAAGAGATCCACATGTTTGGTGAGGCTGCCCAGGCACTGTATTTCTTTTTTCTTTTCTTTTTTACTTTTTTCGGCCACACCAGGTGATCCTCAGGGGTTACTCCTGGCTATGGGCTCAGAAATCTCTCCTGGCTTGGAAGACCATATGAAAAGCTGGGGGATTGAACAATGGTCCATCCTAGGTTAGTGCGTGCAAGGCAAACGTCCTACTGCTTGAGCCACCATTTTGGCCCCAGGCATTGTGTTTCTAACCCCTTAGTCTGCTGAAGGGTAGTAGGGGAAAAATAATTCACAGATAGTTAAAGTTTCATCGAGTCAGCTTGCTTGCATTCCATGTCTCTGTCCACCATGAGTCTTTCTCTCTGCTGCTTCTCTGCTATGCTTTTTGCTGCCTCTCCTCTCTGCTAAGCTTTCTGCTGCCCCCCCACTGCTTTTTGCAGCTTCTCTCTTACTTCCCCCCAGCCAGACCCTTTTATTTTTTTATTTTATTTATTTTTTATTTTATTTATTTATTTATTTATATTTTATTTAAAACAGCCTGCCCCATCCCAGGTATGAGTGGGTCTGATCATCCAGGTGGGATTAACATCACAAAAGAAAGTTTATGTAAAAGGAAGTTAGGAGAAGGATTACAGTATTGACTAAGTATATATTTAATAATTTAATAACTGAATACTCAGAAAATTTCCTATATCTATGCTAAATTAATTTTCAACAATGGAAATATGCCATAGCCCCTGGCCTACAAGGCATGATGGCTGAATACCAGCAGGACTGCTGTGGTGCAGGCCTAGCCTTCCCTCTGAAAAGGGGGTGCAGTCCTGGCAGACACTGCTGAGAAAAGGCCAATTGTGCCCTAGGTTAGTCCTTGGCAGGATAGCAACAGTGAACTTATTAACAATGCTGAGGTCATAAAAATAACTGTGTGTCTTTGCCCCTTGCATTAAAATAAGAATTGCTGGAACACACCTTACTTACCCTAAGCTGCTGGAAAAATCTATAATAATATTTTTCTCAATCTGGTAGAATCAGTAATAATATTTTTAGTTAGTTATATAGTATTGTGTAGGCTACAAAAATGTTTAGTCTTTTAACTGCATCTGAACTCTGTTTTACAATAGTTCCTTAGAAAGGTATATGAAAAGAGGAGAGGAGAAATATGTTCAAGAGAGAACATAATCAAGCCAAGAAACATAGAGGTAAACAAACAAGATGTGTGTTCAAAGAAGAAAAAGTAAGCCCATCATTCTGTTTTAGAGCCATAAAATCTGTTGTCATTTTAAGCCACAAACATTATAATAGTTTTTTTTATTATAAAGTCACAAAAAAATTAACAGATTTTTAAAGAAACAGAAAATTCTGCCAATCCATGAGCAGGGTATATGTCTTATTTTGTGTGTCCTCTTTTATTTCTTGAGGCAGGGTTTTTTAGTTTTCTTTTCATAGGTCCTTCATGTCTTTAGTTAAGTTGAATCCAAGATATTTGAGTTTGTGTGGCACTATTGTGAATGGGGTTGTTTTCTTAATGTCCATTTTTCTCTATCATTATTGGTGTATAAGAAGGCTATTGATTTTTGTGTGTTAATTTTGTAACTTGTCACTTGGCTATTGTTTCTAGAAGCTTTTTAATAGTCTTTAGGGTTTTCTTTTTCTTTTTTTTTCTTTTCTTTTTTTTAATTAAAGATCCTGGAGTCTGCATATCCTGTAGAGCAGGTCATTGTTGTTGTCAAGTCTTCTCAGTGTAAACGGAAGTCTCTTTTTAGGAGGTCGATGTCAGACCCTTGGTAGTGTCTTTCCTGGTAGAGGACTGCTTCCAGCTGTTGCTATAAAAGACCTTGGATGTTTCGTAGATAGCTTGCCTGGTTCCGGCGTGAATGGAGAATGCCCATTCTTCTGAGGCCTGTGCCAGGTCATTATATCAATGTTCAGGGTGTAAGGTACATTGTACTGAGATTTATTATATAAGAACTTATCTGTATGTATAGTGTTTTCCCATTTTAATGTGTCTATGCAAACAAGGATCAATGCCATGAAGCGTTATTGGTGCATCTGGAGGCAATAGGAACAAGACCAGCAATTTCCATGACATAGTTCAATCATAGGCATCAAACTGAGGGACAGTTCCACCAACAATCCTTACTGAACAGCTTACAAAGAAAAGATAAGATGAAAAGTGGATAGAAACATCATGGTAGAAGAATATTTAGAGAGTTACAGCAGTTAAAGAAAATACCCATAAAATATTCAAAAGATATAAGTGTTAAATATGTGTTCAATTTGTGTCCTTCTAAATAGTTCTGGGATTTGTTAGATCTACTGTATGTCTTTGGTCAGAGATTAGAACTGTGTGTTACTGAAGTTAAGAAGGGTAAATCTGGGGTACTGATGGTTGGGAGGAGTATATGGTTTGCAAAATGTAGACTGGTATGAAATTGCCAGTGACAGCCTGAGTATAGCTGAGCAGCTATCTGCCACCCCCCAGATCAAACTCCACCCCCTAAGCCAACCTCTGGAGCAGGCCTGGGAGTGGGGAAAACCCAGGGTGCCCCATCAGCTCCTCCCAGGAACCCACCTGGAAATCCGGAGGAAAGGGGGAGAGGGGGGTCGGGTGACCCAGGTCCGGGCCCCCCTACCCTAGGCCGGGCCAAGAGGCCCCTGGCACATGCGGAGGTCTGCCAGGTGCCCACCCTGCAGGCTAAAAATCCTGCTCCAGGAAGGGAGGGAGACCCTCCCAAGCCCAAAGGACAGGTATTTAAACCTCACCCTAGGCCAGTCTCCGGACCCGGCCTGGGAGTGGGGAAAACCCAGGGTGCCCCATCAGCTCCTCCCAGGAACCCACCTGGAGATCTGGAGGAAAGGGGGAGAGGGGGGGTCGGGTGACCCAGGTCCGTGCCCCCCTACCCTAGAGGCCCCTGGCACATGCGGAGTCTTTAGGGTTTTCTAAGTAGAGTATCATGTCATCTGCAAACAGCGAGAGCTTGACTTCTTCCTTTCCTATCTGGATGTCCTTGAAATCTTTTCCTTGCCTAATCGCTATAGCAAGTACTTCCAGTACTATGTTGAATAGGAGTGGTGAGAAACTTTTCAAATGCTTTCTCTGCATCTAATGTTTATATTGTGTATTATGTTGATTAATTTACAGATGGCAATACTCCCCAAAGCATTGTACAGATTTAATGCAATTCCATGACATTCTTCAAAGAAGTGGATAGAATACTCCTGAAATTCATTTGGAACAATAAACACCCACAAATAGCTAAAGCAATCCTTGGGAAAAGGATTATAAGTGACATTACTTTTCCTAATTTTAAATTGTATTACTAAGAAATTGTTATTAAAACAGCAAGGTATTGGAATAAAAACAGACCCACATATTAGTGGAATAGACTTGCTTATTCAGAGAAGTTTCCCAGACATACAATCAACTGGAAATTGAGCTCCCATGTGATCCAGCTATACCACTTCTAGGGGTATACACTAGTAACACAAAAATACAATATAAAAATCCCTTCCTCACACCTATTCATTGCAGCGCTATTTACAATAACTAGACTCTGGAAACAACCAAGATGCCCTTCAACGGATGAATGGCTACATATACACAATGGAATATTATGCAGCCATCAGGAGAGATGAAGTCACAAAATTTTCCTATACATGGATGTACATAAAATCTATTTTGCTGAGTGAAATAAGTCATAGGGAGAGAGATAGACACAGAATTGTCTCACTCATCTATGGGTTTAAAAAAAAAATAAGGCATTATTGTAATAAGGCCAGAGACAATAGAGTCAAGGACTGGAAGGACTGGCTCACAGTATGAAGCTCACCACAAAGAGTGATGAACAGCTTAGGGAAATAACTACATTAACAACTAGCATGACAATGTTAATGAGTGAAAGAAGTATCATGCCTGTCTCGAATACAGGCAGGGTGGGGGAAGAGGGAGGGGACATTGGTGGAGGGAAGGTTGCACTGGTTATGGGGGATGTTCTGCTTATGACTGAAACCCAAGTACAATCATGCTTGTATTTATAGTGCTAAATAAAGATTTTATAAAAATAAAAAAAATTAAAAAAAGAAATGGAAAAAACTAACTTGGAGCAGGGAGTAGAAAAACCAGCTCTAACCTTCCCTTTGACTCTAGATAAATGTACTTATCCTATAATAATCCTCTGAGAAATGAGTTCCCATTAATAGATCTATATTATCACTACCTTGTACAGATAAGGGTAAATTTCCAGAGAAATTAGGTAATTTATTCAAGTTCATATACCTGTTAGTTGACTGAAAGTGAGATTCTAGAATCTATGCTCTTATCAGTTACACTTTACAGCTTCCTTATCTGGCTTTATTAAAAAGAATGAATAGAAAAGGTAGGAGGCAATACAAACATTATCAGCAGATTAAGGCAATGTTTAAAACTGATAAGAAAGAAGTAATTAACAGAGGAAACAAAATCAATAACTGCTTGAAAGGGTTTTCTCTTAGGAAGAGAACTGGAGGAAGGAAGTGGCAAACCAGAGATGTGTCATTTTCCATTCCATTTTCTGCACTACTAATGCCTTACTTTAAAAATAATCCACTAGGCATACATAGTATTTAAAATGTCATCAGTCAAGAAAGAAAAATGGAGGTTTAAAAAGATTTAAAATGTTTATATATGTTTTAAATTTGCTTTCCAATTATGGGGAGACCATTCTTAAATGTCTAAGCGAAATAAAAGTGCTCTCTCATTTAAATGATCAGACCTGAGTTCCTCAGAAGAGTTCTGGTAATGCAACAGGGTTTGGAAAGTCCCTGTTTTCACACTTTGTAAGAGAGATGAAACTAATTCTCGTAAGTAGCTAAAATTTGAACAATAAAATGCAAATATAAGTATTCATAGCCACAGACCTTACAAATAAGAAACTTCATTGAATGTCCTAATGTGCCTTTTGACCCAATAAAACCATCTAGTCATAGACAAGTGAAGAGCTATGTGGAGAATAAACTTGACTGACAGAAAATGGCTCCAGATATTTTTAAACTGCTGTTAATCTTTGGGAATAAGCCACCATTCTATACTAAATTTATTAATATAGAAATTTTATTTTTCAGAAATACTGTCAAATATAGCTCATCAACTATAAATTCAAGCTAATAATTTAGAATTTAATAATTTAAATGGTTTTTGATAACAAGAGTGCCCGATAATAGGTGATGAAAAGGCTTTCATACTTTTAAACAGGATCATTTCATTTTTGTATGCACAGTAATAGTATGGAATATTTATATGCTGCCATCTAGTGTTCAGTGTTTTATGAGCCAGATCGTATATTAACATTTCAGTGGTAGACTTTCCTTAGTTTCTGCAGATTAAAATCAGAATTTTTTTAAAATAAAATAGTTTTTATATATAGACAAGAACTATATAGACAACTCTATAGACTGTGGGTAGTTTAGTAAAATTTGCCTGAACAAGTCCATATCTATAGATTCCTCAAGCTTTCTTAGCATGCCACCCCACAGAATCTTATAAGGAAGATTCAATTATTTTATTAGGTCATCTGGTAAATTCTAATGATAGTCATAAATACAAGACAATTACTTTTATGACTTAAATTTTAATGAAACATGCATTAAGAGTTGCTGCAGAGATAGAATTTTTCTACACCCAATATGCCAAAGAATATTATCTGAAAATTGCCTAGAGCTGTTTATTAAATTGTGTAGCTAATGTCACACTGAAAAAGTAAAATAAAATATCACTTGTCTGGAGAAAATAAAGAACTGAAAGAAGAGTAGTAAGCAACAACTAAAGGTATTGCATTTCCAGGGATATTTACTGATACTTGAATGTCATTCTATAGCACCTTACACCTTATACCTTACACCATGGATACCACCTGGTTATTAAGCTCTTTTCATCAAACTGGCACACTCGAAATACCAGTAAAAAGAATCATGAGGTATGAATGTGTCAACTACGTTTGAGGAAGAAAAAAATCCTTTTCTCAAAATTCAAAACCACTCTGATATAACAGTTTGGTTCAAGTCTATAAACTAACTTAAGTTGTGTTTTGGGAGCACACCTGGCACCACTCGGGGGTTACTCCTGGCTCTTTGCTCAGGAATACATCCTGCCAGGCTCTGATGACCATATGGGATGCCGAGGATTGAACCTAGGTCTATCCTGGGTTGGCAGCTTGCAAGGCATGCCCCCTAACTTTTCAGGTTTTAAAAAAAAATTATAGAAAGAGAAAACTCAGACCCAAAGAACTCATTAGGTTGAATGAGTGCATGCTTTGCATGCAGAGATTAATCCCGGTCACTACCATCAGGGAGCAAACCTAGCACTAAGCTGGAAGTGACCCCAAATTGCCAGTTGTGACCCAAAAGTCAAAAGAAAACATGAAAGTCAAAGATGGCTTCAAACTTCTAAGAGTTTGACGTGAGAAACTACTACATTGGAGTTGCCTTTGCCGGAGACAGAAAAAGTTTCAAGTGGGTCTTACTTGAGATACAAGGAATAAGTTTAATATAAGAAAATAATAGCGCCAGAGCAATAGTACAGCCGTAAGGCGTTTGCCTTGTGTGCGGCCAACACAGGATGGACCCCAGTTCGAATCCCCGCATTCCATATGGTCCCCTGTACCTGCCAGGAGTGATTTCTGAGCGCAGAGCCAGGAGTAACCCTCAGCACTGCTGGGTATGTAGCACACCCTCCCCCCCGAAAAAAAACAAAGAAAAAGTAAAATAATAGGTTGAAATGCCTGTTTAGACATTTAGATTCCTATTAAATTTTCTCTTAGACAAGTCTCCACTATGCCCCACTACAAACAAAATTTTTGTATCTTACTTTAGTGGCTTAATATTACTTTGCATAATTCTGGGGAAATGCATCATGAAGTTAGAATTTTTTTTGTTTGTTTATTTGTGTTTTTTGATTTTTGGGTCACACCCTGGACGGTGCTCAGGGGTTACTCTGGCTGTATATCTCTCATATGCAATTAGACAAATGTATGGTTTAAAAAAGAACAATGAATTGAGGGTATTATTTTGGTTGACTATGGACAACTCTGTGTTGACCATTGAAATGGAAAATTTTGGAATAAAAAATCACCCAGTGAGTAATGTAGGGTAGAGATGAGACCTAAAAAGATAGCTCTGCGACACTCTACTCTAAAAGGTCAAGGTTATAAGCAAAAAGTACTATGGTGAAACAAAAAGAAGAAAGGTAGAAAATGGACAATTACCAATTAGTAAACAGTGGTCCTCAAACTATGGTCCGCGGGCCACATATTGTATTTGTATCTGTTTTGTTTCTTCATTGCAAAATAAGATATATGCAGTGTGCATAAGAATTTGTTCATAAGTTTTGTTTTTACTATAGTCAGACCCTCCAATGGTCTGAGGGACAGTGAACTGGCCCCCTGTTTAAAAAAATTTGTGGACCCCTGAATAGTAAGAGAAGTTAATGAATTCAAAATGTCACCAAAATAGAATAAAGAACTGAGGAATATGTTTAATAATAGTGGCATATAAAAAACTTTGGATTTTGGGTTTTGTTTTTGTTTTTGTTTTTGGTTTTTTTGGGGGGGGTTTGGGTCACACTCCTCATAGCTCAGGGATTACTCTTGGCCAGCTATGGGATCCAGGGATTGAACTCAGGTGAGGCTCTTTGAAAGGCAAATGCCTTACTGGCTGTGCTATCATTCCAGCCCGGTATAAAATTTTTTAACTTAAAAAAATTTACCATACTATCTTTCAGAACTTTAATTTCACTAAAGGTAGTTGGGAATATAGTAATATAGTATTAAGCTATTGCACTGAATGAGAAAGCCAGGGAGATAGCGTAAGTGGTAACGCATGTGCCCAGCATACATGAGGTCCTGAGTTGGCTTCCCTAAGCTGCATGATGAATGGGATCCTGAATATCCCTGAGCTCCATTGACCCAAATATCACTGTGCTGCTGAGTAGAACTCCAAACTAACAGACCTACAATGCTAACCAAGGTTCATCAGGATTAGCCCTTATTAAAAATAAATAGATATTATAGGAAAAATAGCACAAACATTAAAAGGTCTTCTTTCTAGCATATTACATTATAAAAATAGCACATTAAGGTTTAGTGTACTAAGCTGACGCCAGAAGTTAGTGTATGCATAAAGGAAGTTCAGGGAGAATGCATTAAGACTATTACCATTGACTCAACAGATGGCAGACTTTAATTTATAAACACCTGGATGATTCTGAAAATAAATTCTTATAATATATAGGGTATTGTTAATTATAATAGAATTTAATCATGTTTATGTGGCTTATATAGTAATTTGGAAATCAATTTGTAATGTGTTAATTTATGGGAGTAGATAAAAATGCACATATAGGTCTCCTTTGATGGGCTTGATTGTTTCGTTTTTGTTGAATTATGTGAGTCGGCTTTATACTGCTTAGGTGTTAAATAGCCCTTTGTCAAAATATAGATGATGAATATTTTTCTGCCATTGAGAAGAATGCCTTTTTAAAAAAAATTAGTTATTTTTTTTTCCAGTGTGCAGAAGCTTTCTAGTTGGATGTAATTTCATTATTTTTTCCCTAGACAATGAAGTTGAATCATTGATGATACTTCTGAAACCAATATCATGGTGTTTTTTTTTTTCCCTTGTTTCCTTTTGTGTATTCTACAGACTCAATTCTAACATCTTAGTATTTAAGTATTTTAGATTCATTTTTATGCCTGGTGGGAGGCAATGGCCCAAGTTCAATATTTTGCTAGTGGCCAGTTTGTTTATTCAACGCCATTTATTGAGGAGGCTTCATTGCTCTAATATTCTAGACTCCTCGTCTGCAATACTTAAGAACAAATCTCAAGTAGTTTTACTCTGTGCACTTTTTATAAGTCATATTTTTGTTTTTGGGACCGCATTAAAAGCCTACCATGCAGAATTCCTAAAAATGAGCTTAATATATGCTATCTAATTTTCTTTCTTTCTTTTTTTTGGGGGGGTTCCCGTGATGCTCCTGGGTTACTCCTGGCTATGCACTCAGAAATCGCCTCTGGCTCGGGGGACCATATGGGACCGCCAAGGAATCGAACCCAGGCCTGGCCTAGGACCAGCCGGAAGGAGCCTCCAGGGGCCCCGGGAGCGCGGGGCTGCGCGGACGCGAGTGCGCGTGCGCGTCGCTCCCGGCCGCTCGGGGGCGGGGCTCCGCGGGCCCGGAAATAGCTGCGCTTCCGGTCGGTCGCCAGGCAACCGCGGCCGGGGCCGCTGCCGACGTGCGCGGGACCCAGCGCTGCCCGCCTGGGACGTCGTCGCCGAGAGCCCCCGCCCGCCCCAGCTGTGCCGGCCGCCCGGAGGGAGGGTCCCCGGCGGTGCCGGATGCTCCCCTGAGCTCCTCCCCCTGCGGGGCCCCCTCGGTAGGTTCTGGGTGCCGTCGAGCCCGCAGGTTGAGGTGGGCTGCAGGCCTGGGGTGACGTCGCTGCCTGCCAGGGTCCGCCTGCGCTGGGAAACGCAATTCTCACGCATCTGTCCTATATGGAGACACAGAAAAGGGGAACAGCAGAATCAAAGGATGCCCTTGAAATCTGCAGCGGGATCATGGTGCAGGATTTAGGGCACTCTGGTGGTGTGAAGCATGGCCACTGTCTAGCTCAAAGCCATAAACATTAACCTTTGTTGACCATGCTGTGTTCCCATAATAGAAGAGAGATGATTCTAAAGTTGATTGGATCATATCACACATTCTGCATTTTGTTGAGTTATAACTTATTTGACCTAAAACCAAGATCATCTCTGGTTCCTTTATAGCTTATTTACAGCTTGGATTTACCCAAAACAGAGATGGTCTTACTTGTAAACCTGGGTGAGATTGCCTTAGCATAGCATGAGCTCTCTGTTCTTCCTGTCCCACTCAGGGGTAGTCTCTGTACTCAATACAAATGGCTGTTCTGGCTCTCTAAAGAAACAATGCAGGCTACACTTGTTCCACCCTCAGCCTGGTTTGGATTAGTTCATGTGCGACCCTGATTCACTTGTTCACCTGGGGTCGGAGATACGGCACGTGGGGTGATTTTCCAATTGGTGCCTGAACCTAGGACCCAGGGACCAAGAGCACTGCAAGGGTGCTAAGTGACACGACCCTCTGGTGTACATCACCATGACGGTCCCCTTGAGCTGGACTGAATGTGCTGTGCCTTTCACTGGAACACGGATGAAGATGGCTCTGTTTTGAATGGCTTCATGTTGCTCTGGTCCATCTCCCTGCATTTTTCCCTCTGGACTGTGCCAGGCTCCTAGAGATTCTCTGGCACACATGCCACATGAAGGGAAGAGTACCTTCTCAGTGGTGATGAGTTCTTGATCTAAAGCCCTTCCCAGGGCTGATAACGTATCATTTACTACTGGCACTAAACCAGAGAGACCCTCATTGGCCAAGAATGATGAGCCAGCTACTGTCTCTGCAGAATCAGAGTCTGAATATGGCTCAATCAGAGATACCCACAAGCCCCAAGCACTGAGTCAGGTAGACAGGCCGGTGCTGGCGATCCAAGTCCCGAGAACTATCAAATGGTTCACTGTCCAGAATGGTTATGGTATCAACAATCCCAGGAAGTTTCTGTGTAGAATTGGCGATGGGGAGACTGTGGAGTTTGATGCTATGGAAGAGAGGGGGTCCAGAAGCTCCTAATGTATCCACACCTGCCAGAATGCCAATGAAGAGATAGCAGATATGCTCCCAATCTACATAAGTTCTATCGATTCATCACCCAGAGCCTCAGCTGAGCTGCCATCACCAAGTTTGGGTGGCAGAGGCCCCTTCAGGTGGGACAGAAGCAGGCAGTGAAGACAATGGGGAAGTGTCCCTAGATGCTGAAGCCTACCATCTTTCCTCTATTGGAGGCACATATTTGCCAGGGGGACACGCCCCCCTGCCCCCCCCCCCCCCCCCCGCGGCCTGCAGCACTTATCAAGGAGACAGACCCCAGCAGGCTAATGCGAAGGTGAAGAGTGTGAGAAGATGGAGGACCCAAAACCGAGCTCTAGACAAGCTGAGGAAAAGCTGCTTCATCAGTACCTTCCTGTACCTGAGTTACTTCCAAAAAAATACCTTTCTTATAGTTAATCTCGATATCTTGACACTATCTGCAGCTGTCACTATACTGCTGGTTAAAACTTTTATCTTTGGTGGATTTTAGATAGCTATTATTTTGTCTTATGCCCCACTACAAACGAAAATTTTGTATTCTTATCTTTAGTGGTGCTTAATAGGTACTTTGCATAATTCTGGGGAAATGCATCATGATGATAGATTTTGTTTTTTGTTTGTTTATTTGTTTTTTTTATTTTTGGGTCACACCCGGTGTGTGCTCAGGGGTTACTCCTGGCTGTCTGCTCAGAAACAGCTCCTGGGCAGGCAGCGGGGGGGGACCATATGGGACAATGGGATTTGAACCAACCACCTTTGGTCCTGGGATTCGGCTGCTTGCAAGGCAAAACACCGCTGTGCTATCTCTCCGGTCGCTCGATGTTAGATTTTTAATGGTTCTCAGTCTATCCTAGTGAATGTTTTCTAATTACTGTGAATGTTTGGTGTGTATATTAATTTAGCATCTTCTCAAAATTATGTCTGGCAAAAGATATTCTGTCTTTGTCCACAGAAATCAATTGGAAAAGAAGGAACTGTAATACTATAGACTCTTATTAATCATACACTGATAATAAGAAATGATTTAGCAAACTTATTTTTAAACTGTATATGTTATATATATAAATGCTCTTGTGACTTTGGAGAAGTTATGGCTAGGAATCTGGTGTGCTAGACTTGCATTACAGTTCTCAGTGTAAGAATGCATAAGAATTTTTGAATTCAGTGTTTCTACAGAAAGGTTCTAATGTTTCTGTTTGGAGAAGTCTATGAAAGTGTTGTGAGATGTATAAGACAAAGATATGAAAAAAGCTGATTGCTTTGAGTGATATACACAGTTTAAACTTTGATGCTATTACAACTAATTTTTACTGTGCCTATGCAGAATAACAACCACTTTTGTAACTTCTGATCTTGGGTTCCTACCTCTATCAGAGAATAATAGGACATGGCTTATGTGCCCCTCAATTTTTGAACAAAAAGGAGTAGTTGTTGGGTTATTTTACCTAAAACAAAGATCATCCCTGGTTCCTTTGTATGTTTGTTTACAACTTGGATTTACCCAAAACAGATTGTCTTACTGATAAGCCTGGGTGGGACTGGCTTAGGAATAGCATGAGTTCTTACTGTCCCATCCAGGGGTGGTCTCTGTACTCAACAAAAATGGCAATTCTGGCAGGCAGTTGGCTCTCCATATAAGGTACAAGACTCCCAGTCTACATGTGTTTCACCTTTAGTCTGGTTTGATTATTTCATGTGCCACACTGATTCAGACTTGTTCGCCTGGGGTTGGAGATAGTGTGTGGGGTGATTTTACAGTTTTTAGTTAAATTTTAAGTAATAAAGCCTAGAATTATACATTAATAAGTATGACATGGTAGTAAAAATGTGATTTACAGTCTAGTAAAATAAAGCGTATATTCTCTTAAAAGATTAAGGAAAGGAGATGAATTTATTGGTAGAATGGAAGGTAGATTTTAATACAGTGATATGATAGTTGGTCTATTTGTATCCACTCACAGTCAGTGAATCCCACTAATTTTACTGATTTCACTCATTATGCTTCTAAAAAAATACTGTTTTAAATAATTTGACTTCCAGGATTAGATCTTATTACACAGATATTACAATTGTGGAAACAAATTGCCTTAAGTCACTTAAACACATTTCCTCATAGGTGACTAATTCCAGGTCATAGGTTTTAAACTGTTTTACTACAGGTCTGGCAATAGTGGTAATAGTATAGTAGGCAGGATGCTACCTTACATGCGGCTGACATGGGTTCAATCCCTTGTATCTCATATAGACCCCCAAGCCCACCAGGAGTGATTCCTGAAAGCGGAGCCAGGAGTAACCTCTGAGTGCCACAATGTGCACCACAAAACAAAAACTATACTGCTTCAGTGTATTAGGTGATAGTTGATACTGCTGGTCTAAATAATATTGTTAGAAGTATCAGAATCATTTGTTTTCAATTAATCTATTTAAATCTACATTCAGTTAACCTATTTAAACGTAATGCTTTTTGTTTAAAAGGAGGAAAAAGATTAAGCCTTATCTTACCATGATAACTAATAGTTATAGCTCAGAGATTTTTAGATATCAATTTCTGATATCAAAAGTAGTCAGATATCATGCTATTATAAATTTAGAATTATTTTTTATATGTTGTCAGGTTTTGTTTACTGATGCCATCATTTAGTGTCCTTGCTTTTCCACCCTCTCATTTAAAATTTTGGGTACATTGGAAAGTTTATGAGCCTTATTTAAAATAACCTAGAAAAAACCCTAAAAAACTAACCGCTGGTCTTTATTCATAAAGTTTGGGTATTTTACTATGCCAATATAGTGATGTTTCCTGGTATCTAATCACCAAGTAGTTTTTTATAAGTGTTAACTCGCATAATTATGTGTCTTTATAGAATAATATTTTGTAATGATCACACTATCTTACAATACTTTTTCCTCTAAATTATTCCTAATATAGAGGAACATAAATATGGATATCCAGGAATTTGCATGTTACTATAATTGTTGTGCCAACTCATTATTTTTCTTTGATTTCAAAGTTAAATTTTATTCATTAAAATATATACATGTTGTATTCTTGAGTGGACATCATTATGGTTTGGACGCCCTTCTCCATATTTAAATTAAATTGGTAATTCAGGAATATATTGTTTGAGTTCATCTATAGTTGTGATGCACAACAACACATATCTAACTTTATTTGAAAAAAAAATGGAATGTTTATTATAGTCTCCATCATAGTATTTTCAGTGGCAGATATAATATATTTAGGTTCATTATCCTTGAATGTGTTGCCTACATGCATATTTTGTTATAATCGTTTTGGTTCTTGGAGAAGTCTGTCTTAATATAGTGTTTAATTTGTTTATAGTGCATTGGACTGATCCTCATTTAATTAATAAACCTTAGAAATGTATTGACTTGACAAAATAGGTGTGTACTACCTTTTGAAATTTTATTTTAATTTATAAATATTTTATTTTATGTTCTGATTTATTCTGCTTTATTTCATATATTACATTTATTTATATTAGTTTGCATAAAAGGGATAAAACAGCTTTAGTATGGCATAGCATGAGAATGTAGTAGAAAATGACAAAAATCTTATGCGAATAATGTTTATTTTTACTCAGAAGTTCTATATTTTAAGTAAATTCCTTTTGTTTTAATAGGATCCTGATTGAGTCAAGTGGTTTACATTATAATTCAGTATTCGTTTTAAAGCTGAGCAATGCCTACTGGTAAGATTTTTGTAAAATTTCTGCATGTAACGTAATTTGAAGTTTGATTATTTTTTCTTTAACCAATTAATGAATACAATAAATATACTTGACCAAGTATTAATTTAGTTGGTATTTTAAATTTGATATTGGTAATTAAGATTCATATGCATTCATTCAGTGCATGGCATTTTGCAACTTAGACATCATAAATAATTATAACATATAGTTATGTTTTTTCTTGATCATGAAGTGAGTGTTTTATAGCAAAAGTATGTATTAAACCTTTTCCAAAAATGGAATCTAGTAAATATTTTAGTTTTGGTCTCTGCAGAACTATTATTTTTTTGTTTTGGGGCCATTCTTGCCTATCTATGCTCAAGGCTTATTTCTGTTTCATCACTCATTACTTCCTGGTGCACTCTGGGGCCCATCTGGTTGAGAGGATTGAATGTAGGTCACCATATAAGGCAAGTGCCTTATTTGTTGTACTGTCTCTTCGTCACCCCTACACTCTTTAATTCTTCTATTAAAACACAAAAGCAACCCGTAACACTTTTTTTTAAATTTTATTGTGGTCAATTCTCTCACAGTAATATTTGAGGCACGTAGAGACCATAAGTGAGGGGGCATTCCCACCACCAGTGTTGTCTGAATTGGCCTAACCTTATTTACAAAGCCAGGTGATTCCCCTTCAGGCTATAATTACTAACATCTACTATTAATTAATTCACATATTCATTCGTTCATGTATTCAGTCAGCATTTATTCATTTAAAACTTACTCTTTGCCAGAATCCATTATAAGTTAAGCCTTAGTAGTCAACTGTATAGCATAGCATAGCAAAAGAGCATATTTACTTATTCATAATTTCAAGTTAGTCTAAGTTCTGTGAGGGAACAGAACAGTTTTTCATGTTAAAAACGAGGAAATTGGTTTTCAAGGAAAGTTCTATTGTAGAAGCAACAGTGAATACATAGCAACTTATAACAGCTGCAACAGCTTACTATAAATTAGAGAAAATTTGCATCATGTACTAAGTAGAAGATATTTTACAGGAAAAAGAACTTGTTCTGCTTAAAGCTCACGATATGAAACTCACCACAAAGAGTGGTGAGTGCAGTTAGAGAAATAACTACATTGAGAACTATCATAACAGTGTGAATGAATGAGGGAAGTGGAAAGCCTGTCTAGAGTACAGGCAGGGGTGGGGTGGGGAGGAGGGAGATTTGGTGGTGGAAATTGGTGGTGAGAATATTGTACCAGTGAAGGGGGGTGTTCTTACCATGACTGAAACCCAACTACAATCATATTTGTAATCAAGGTGTTTAGATAAAGATATTAATTTAAAAAAGATAAAAAAAAAAGAACTTGTTCTGGTGGAAGAACTATAATAGAAGGATGGTCTGGAAATCCTTTAAGTTAGGAGGCATTTACTTAAACTATAGTTTGAAACTGGAGAATTAAACTCATAATGTGATATGTGAAGGATTTATCCTTGAGAAGTAGGAATTGTATAAAGTATTAAGGGAAAGACAGAATTTGATTTATATTTTCAGGGAAAAATTTAACCATAACTTTATTAAATGCTTATATTATTGAGACAAATATTAGCCATTTCTTTTGTAAGATGATATTTGACATAGGATTATTTTGATTTTTATAGATAAAGAAAATAAAGTTTAGGGATGGCACTTTTTTAAAGTAAGAGTGGTGGTTGCTGTAGAAGATTAATAGATCCATCTATTATATATATGCATATATGTATTACATATGCTTAGCAGAAAAAAACGTTTTTTCTCCTTTTAGAGCAGGGGTGGCGAACAGGATTTTGACCCTCACTCAAAATAGCAAAATGCAATATGTGTTTAATATATTATTGTTAAAATTAGATGCTTTCGTGTGAGTGTTTGTCTGTTTTGGCAGGTCACTGCGTGGTGTGGCTCTCTGACTCTCACCGTTTAAAATTTTGACTCTTTGTGTTGAACTTGTTCGCCACCCCTGTTTTAGAGAGTGGCCTAAAAGATAAAAGCAGTATACACGAGTGTGTCTTTTACCAAAGCCAAAAAGGGTTACTTGAAGAAAGGACTAGTCGGTTGTTCAAATGTAGCAGAACTCACATAGCTTATGTTCTTTACTATAACAAAATAAATTTGATAACATTATTAGGTTGTTTGGAAAGTGACATGAATTTTATCATTTTTAGTTGAGAGTGAAGCCAAAATGAAAACCAAAGCTCGTTTTGAGGAATTGCTTAAGACCCACAGTGACCTAATATATGAAGGAAAAAAGCTGAAGAAAAGAGTTACCAAATCTGGAGAAAAAATATCAGTGAGTAATTGATAACATATATTGCTGATGTGTTACTGCATAAAAGTATGACTTTCACAGTAGACCCCAAGGAACTTTAGGTTATACTGTGCCATTTGGGACACAATGAATGGGTTTTGGTTCTACCTAGTAAAATGACTAAGTGAAAGAGAGTCCTTGAAGCTTGCTCCTGGTTGTGTTCAGAGATCACTTCTGGCAGTGTTTGTGGGAACATACGTAGTGTCAAGGCATCAATCTCAGGTAGGCTGCATGTAAGGAAACCCCCCTACCAGCTGTACTTTTTCACTAACTCCAAACTACTTCTTTAGTTGACAAAGTTAGACTAAAGTAACGCAAAACTAAAAAGAAGATTATCAGAAATTAAGAGAAACAACAAGGACTCAAATATTGCAAGATGTGTTAGAATTTATAGTTTGAGAGCTAATGTTGAACTAATTTTGACATGTTGAGATTTTTGGAGAGAAAGATAGGTCAAAAAAGTCTCGTTTTATTCCACTCACTAAATTGCGTATCAGGAATCCTAAAAAGGTAAACTTAAATCTTAAATCTTATAAAAGTAAACTTAGGGACTGTGCTTTCTATGTCTCCAGCTCCACAGCAAAGTTAAGGCACATGGGCAGTTTCCATCTACAATAGAATGTGACTCCAGTGGTCTAAAAAGCAGCTTTTGGAAGCATATGTGATTCCCACAGGACACCCTCTACACACAGACACACACACAGACACATGCACACACACACACACACACACACACGTGTGCGCACTATGTTCAGAATGTGCATTCACATTCTAGCTAAATAGTGTGAGCTCTGGTGACCCAGTGTGCAAGCACCAATACTAAACAAGAAGTTCAAGCATGGTGAGCACTGTGGATGAGTCTGAATGTCTTTAACTTTATAGGTGACCTTAGGCACAATTTTAAATAAAGTTTAAGTAGAAGGAAAAATAGTCAATAGTTCTGACTGATTTAATCTTCCTAGCAGTATGATCCTTTCATAATGTGTAAAGACATTCTGACCTGAAAGGAATAGAAGGATTTAACAAGTAGGGAAAATATTCTCTTCTACACAAAGAAGACTCAGGAAATCTTTGATGCATAAAAGGATAAATGAAGAATGAAAAATCTAAGAATACATTTATTTCATGAAAGATGTATGATAAAATTTCTGATCACTGTTAAAATGTTAAAATCTTTAATAAAAAACTCAAGTTCTCAAAATATAAAGAAACGGCACTTCAGTTATTGCGACAGATATGTATAATCACAGTTAATTTCAATATATATGTTAATAATAATTGGAAACAGTTGAATGCATTCTAGAATCATAAGGGTCTTTATAGTATTTCATACTTATTTAATAATGTAGATAATTATAAAATGATCTTAAGTGTAAATTTCATTCTTATTAACATGTGATGAAATATGTTCAAATAATGTAAGATTTATGTTTAGACATAATGTTTAGCAGTGTAAATACCATGGTTTAGAGAGATGATTATAGGGGTTAAGATGTTTGTCTTTCACAGTGCTAGTCCAATTCAATCCCTGGCACTACATATATCCTGAGCCTTACCAGAAAGTATGCTCTTAGGACTGTCAAGTGTGGCCCCAAACCAAAAACAAGAATGCCAAAGCAAAAGTGATGAAAAGTTAAACTAATAAAAAAAAAGGTAAAATATAGAAATAGTTACAAATAAATGTACATTGAAATATAAATGTTATCAATATGTTTTTTATTATTATGGTTAGGTTTGTAACCAGATTTGGCAGTATTGAAGGACAGTGTTTGGCATGTTGCTTTCAGTTGTTCTAGAGGAGCTTGGGGGGTGCCATGTGGTGCTAGAGACTAAATTCAGGTTTCCTGTGCAAACCATACACTCCTATACTTTTAGCTCTCAAGTAAAACATTGGTGAAGGGAAGAGGCCACTTTGGTGATGGTTTTGATGTCAGAACGATGTATACATGAAACTGTCATTAACAGTATTACACGTCACAGCACCTCAATAAAATAAAAAAAATAACAAAAACAAGGAAAAATGTAGCGGTGTAGAAAGCAAAGTTTTAATACAGGGTAAATTAGAAAGCCAAGTATAGACAACTTGATGTTTGGTTGTGAAACTGTGAAATGATTTTTTTTAGTATGATATTGATTGAATTCAGGAATTAAATACTGATAACAGAGATTGGGAAGAGAACACAAAGGTAGACTATAAAGTGAAGAAAGAGATCTTTGGTGCCTAGGAATTTTTTAGTTTACATTAAGTTCTACTTTTTCAATGGTAGTTAGAGTCAGCACAGTAGAAATGAAGTTTAAAAATAGTCAGTGTAGCAGAGGTAAGAAAAAATATACAGCAGAGAAAAATTGTCCAGTAGCTCAAATTATCAGGTGAGCTTGTTGAACATTTATTACCAGCTTTTAAAGTTGTTTAGGGTTTTCGAGGAGTAGACAGTAGTAGTTATAATTATAGAGATGGCCCATCAGTTGTGATATATAGAAAGTACATGTTATCAAGTAATAATTGAAATGAAGCATTGTGAAACTAAAGCAGCAGGTGCTTTAAAAGAGTTGTGAAAAATAATCCATTGGGTTCCAGGTATTATGAATTATCAATTATTTTGTTATTCTGTTCTAGAGTAGTATGAGGCTCAGCAGTATTTGGATCAAATGCATTTCAGAAATAGAATGGAAGGCTTCACATTATCACTTATTTTGATGTTTAATTGAATTTTAAAGGGATAAATTTAAATTGTTTTATTCATTATCATTGTCTATCCTACATTATTATTATTATTATTATTATTATTCCTTTATTTTTCTCCTGCATGATTTTATCTTTATTATTGCTACTTTTTAGTTACATATCTTCTCTTACAAATAATATTTGTTCCTAAAAGCCATTTTGCTTGCATATTAGATTGTCTTTAAAAGATAGAAAGTTGGGGTTAGTGCAGTAGCACAGTGGATAGACCATATTTCTTACACAACAATTGAATTTGATCCCCAACAATTTATATGGCCTCCTGGGCCTGTCAGTTATCCCTTAGTACATATAAGCCAGGAGTAAGTCCTGAGTACCTCTACTTGTGGGCCCCCCCCCAAAAAAAAAGTAAATAAATAAAAGGTAGAAAAAACTTAAGACTTTTTTAGTTTTTAATATATTTCAGGACAGTATGGGGTTCTGGTGAACATAGTTCAAGTGACAAGAAAACATGCTAGGAAAATGTAAATTTCTGAGTTTGATCCATGTCCTGCTATACACAGTTTGGCCCCCACCCTAACCAAAAATCACAGGGGATGGCTATTGTGGCCACGTAACTTATACAAGAGAAAAAAAAAACTTTGTTAAATTCATGACTTAAAGATTTCTCAATAGAAAAATCATAAACTATGAAATAGTAAAGATAAATGGGAATTTGTGAACATTCAAAACATTGTTTAAAAAGTGTAAGGATGGGGCCTGAGATAGCATGGAGGGAGGGTGTTTGCCTTGCATGCAGAGGAGGGTGTTCGAATCCTGACATTCCATATGGTCCCCTGAGACTGCCAGGAGCAATTTCTGAGCGTAGAGCCAGGAGTAGGCTCTGAGCACTGCCAGTTGAGACCCAAAACAAAACCAAAAAACAAGTGTAAAGATAAGCAATAGACTGAGAAAAAATATTTGCACTTTACCCACATGGGGTGTCTTACTTGCTGTACTTAACACTCAGATCTGTTTTATGTTTAAGTGCCTGTAGTATTCATTTGGGGGCCACACCTGGCAGAGCTCACAACATTGGGGTCTTCTTCTAACAAGCAGTGCTGGGATTTGCTCTAGGTGGCTCATCAGTGCTGGGAATCAAACTTGGAAAAACTGTGACTCATCATCCAGCCCGTTGAGCCATTTACCTAGTTCTTAATATTTACCTTCAGCTTTTATTTCTTCCAAGCTCATAATACTATTTAACCTTTTATTTAATCACTCCAATTTGAGCTGTCATGGGTTTTTTATTCTATGTTTTCCATTTTTTAATATTGATTGAAGTTATTTAGAATTCTGTTTAAGCTATACATTTCTTTCATTGTTAGTATTTCTGTTTAATGAGCTAATGACTTTTCCTTAATTGTGCTATTTGATAGTTTTTAGTTTGTCTAGAAATCTGTTTGATAATATCATTTCTTATTTGTTGATTTAAATAGCTTCTGCCGTTGGTGGGATTGTATCTACTTGCATTTTATTTATTTATTTATTTATTTATTTATTTATTTATTTATTTATTTATTTATTTATTTATGGTTTTTGGGCCACACCCGGCAGTGCTCAGGGGTGACTCCTGGCTGTCTGCTCAGAAATAGCTCCTGGCAGGCACACGGGGGACTATATGGGACACCGGATTCGAACCAACCACCTTTGGTCCTGGGTCGGCTGCTTGCAAGGCAAACGCCACTGTGCTATCTCTCCGCTACTTGCATTTTATTATCTTTGTATTTTAGCTACTGTATCATATAGCTAAAAGTCACTTTCTAAATGGAGGCAGAGGGGCACTTTAGTCTCTTGACACCCTCTAAAAGTTATCCCCAAACTTATTTCCTGTTTCATGTAGTATTAATCAACTCTAAGTTTATGGGTTTTCCAAAACCACCCATTTCTTTGGAGAAATATTTTTCTGTTGGCTGTGATTTTTGTTGTAGATTCTTAATATTAACACCTGCTTATTATTTTAGGGAAGGTCTGAAATATCTTATTACTAGTAACATTTTTTTATTTCAAGACTTATAAAACTTAAAATATCTATCCTCTTAAATATCTTGATTTTAATTAGAAAAGGAGGTACAGATGCATGATTATTCTGCCTTCTGATTTAACTTTCAAATATTTAATACTTGCACTATCATAGGTTTAGTGATGCAGTTTGACTCTTCTTTTGGGGGGTGTTTGGGCCACAGCTAGTGATTCTCTGGGTTTACTGTTGGTCCTGCACTCAATGATCATTCTTGGCAGATTTGGGGGACTATATGAGGTATTAGGGATTGATCCTGGGTCATCCACATACAAGGTAATTGCTCGCTCAACTGGGTTATGGCTTTGACATCGTGACTCTTTCTTTTTGACTAATAACAGGGTAATTCTAGAGCTAAAGACTTTTGACTCTAGAAAATGTTTGTGAAGCAAATTAATGATTTAATGTTTTAAAGGGAAATACATTCAGGTCATTTATCTCTTTTCACAAACGAAATGCTTTATGAATATTCAGTGACTCTATTATCATTTCTTGAGTGTTTTTTTATTTAGATTAGGTTATGCCAAATTATACTTGAGATTTGAGCAAGTCATCAATTAATTCATTTAGACTGAAATAACTCTAAGAGACAGTTAATCTAAGACTGGAAGAATTAACTCGGAGAGGGCTCATTACATGCACTAAAAGGGTATCCATATGTTCAAGTGAAAAAAGTGAAGAATGAAATAATCTTTCTAGTATGGTATCCATATGTTCAAGTGAAAAAAGTGAAAAATGAAATAATCTTCCTAGTATGACACAGTGTTGAACACTAAGCATTGTTCTTTTTTTGTTTCTATAACCAAACTCTCTGCTTAACTAAATTTTGTTGCTGTGCCTTCTTTTCCTAGTTTGATACCCTTCGAAGCAGTCTTCAAAATATTAAAGAAACTACAACTGATGACTTAAGTGCTCCTGACTCTAATAATGTAAAGAGTAAGCGAATCATTAAAAGCAAACTAAAGAATACACAGTCAGCAATTGAAAATCCAAAAGATGATGTTAGTACAGAGGAAGACAAGCAAGAAAAGGTGAATGAAAAGGTTATCAAAACAGGGATTCAGATGACACAAGAACTGGGTACTTTCGAGAAGGTGAATTCCTTACATCAGAGAACACAAACAAAATCACATCCAGATGTTGCTCAACAGAAAAGTGAGGATGTAGATGAAGAAAGAGAAAATAATTTAGATGAGGAAGAACTGATGCAAGTGTACCAACTCCAGGTTGCTGAAGAAATGGCATATGAGATTAAGAATAAAATAAGAAAGAAGCTCAAAGAACAGTTGGCTTACTTCCCTTCAGATACTTCACTTCAAGATAACAAGTTGAGAAATGAAAAAAAGAAGAAAAAGAAAAAGAGAACTCCAGTCCTATCTAGAGCTGAAACAGGGTACTTTACTTTGATAAATATAAATTGATATATTAAATAAACATTCTTATTTTCAACTTTAGAGGTCTAATAGTAGTTTAATAAAGTAAACCCATAGTCTTTAGACATATAATAATAAATATATATAAATATACTTACTTGAGAATCTCTACCCTTAATGACTCACATTTGCTTTTCCAGTAATAGGAATATAATTATTTCCCCTTTTTTAGTAATTAAACAATAACTATTTAAATATATGTGTATATATATATTTCCTCTTAATTAGAAATGACATTTGCTTGTGATAACTATATGGACATAAAAAAAAGGAAATAAAAGCAATTTAGCATTCCAAAGATATGCACTATGAGCAACTTGGTAGTCTTCTAGTCTTTTTTTCTGCATAAGCATGAATGTAAGAGATGATCAGAGATGAACTTCTGTGAGTTTATTTATACTGATCTCTCATTCAAGAAAATGATAAAAAGTCTTTTACATATTTTTTTTCCATGATCCACATTGAGAGAAACAATTGCCATGGAAACATTTGCTATCTGACCACTGTGGAAATCAGGGACAGTTTCCCCTAATGTCCTTATCTGAAAAAACTAGACAGTGATTAGAATGTCCAAGTAGAGTTGCTACAGGGTCTGAATTTTTAAAATGAGTGTAATTTATTGTCAGTAAATGTTTTATTTATATAACTATTTTGTATACTCAGGATCATGTAAATATTTCTTAAGCAATAGGTTTACAAGTGGAAAAAGTTTGAGGAGCCCTGATTTAGAAGTAGGCACTATGCCTAAGCAGCAGTTAAGGACAGGGCATTACACAGAGAAAGAAACCAAGAGGATCAAGGTGTACTATCTTATAGAGAGCTTATTGTAGTGAATTGTGATTCTTTTTTTGTTTGTTTGTTTTGTATTTTGGGCCACACCCAGTGACTCTCAGGTTACTCCTGGCTATGCGCTCAGATTTCGCTCCTGGCTTGGGGACCATATGGGACACTGGGGGATCAAACCATGGTCCGTCCTATGGTGCAAGCAAATGCCCTACCACTGCACCACTGCTCCTGCCGCATAATTCTTTATTTTTTTATAGTCACTAATCTGATATCAATCAAAGGGCACAGTATTAAATAAAGCAAGTTCATAAATTTTGTTTGTTTTGGTTTGGGGGCTAAATCTGACAAAGCTTAGGGTTTAGAGCAGGCTCTATGCTCAGGTATATTTCCTGGTGGAACTTGGAGTAATGTTTAGGGCTTTTCCAGGCCCTGTGCTCAGGGATTACTGCTAATATTGCTCAGTGGACCAAATGTAGTGCTGGGGATGAAATCAAGTTTGGCAGTATATAAGACAAGCACTTTATTCACTGTACTGTTTCATCAGCCCTTTGTTCATGCATTTAAATAATTATTTTTACACCTTATTTTACCAAGTTGTTCATGATACAGTCATTTTAGGTATTAAATGTTTAAACACCAATCCTACCACCAGTGTGACCTTCTCTTCACCAATGTCTGTAGTTTTCCACCCATCATGTAGCCTTTACTTCACATAGTTACAACACAGAGCCAAAAGGAATGATCAAAACTTAGATCAACAAGGGTCGATTTTAAATTGTTCCTCAAGTCAGTGTAAGGATTTACTGGGCTGTGGTTGGTGCTAGTTGTACCTTCTTTGTTACTGTCTAGGCTCGCTGTGTTTGGTAGAGGACTATGTAACTTTTCCATCAGTTCTCCTGTGATACTACTGGGCTTACACTGCTATAAAATATTGAGATGTCCAGGACCTGTAGATCTGGAACAAATTTTGTGGCTTAGCATTTTGATAAGGTTAAGTTGTGGGTCTGTTATGTCAGAGGGCATAAGGCATGATGTTGGTCTGTGGTAGTTTATGCAGAAAGGGGAAAATGCCTCCCTACCCTTTTATGAGAGCTACAAAGGGAACAGTGACCATTATTTTCTTTTGCAACTGGGTAGAAGAGCTGGGCTGTTTTCAGCAAGGAAGATGGAGGTGGAGAGCAGGAGCTGCAGGATTGTCAGGAGGCAGGATGTGTATTGTGCATGTGTGCCTGCATGCGTACCTGTGTGTGTGGGTGGGTGGATGTGTGTGTGTTTGGTCCAATCCACTTCCTAAAATAAAGCCCCTGTAGGGGTACTAGGTGTGTGTGAGAGTGTGTGCTTGGTTCAGACCCCTTCCTAAAAGAATGTGTCAGTGTTGTCAGCCCTGTAGTCTATTCTCACTCGAGAGGATTTAGTTCCTCATATTATTTTATTTCAGTGTATCCGGGCCATTTCTGTTGGAGGGGATAGGGTGTGGCATTCGGCCTTGTCGTTAATGCACAAAGGGGAATCTGCGTCCTCCCATTTCTGAGAAGGCTTCAGTGATATCAGCCTGGACTGGCTACCTGGGATAATGGAGACAATAATGTTCTTTTACAAACAAAATGTAATAGCTTATTTTCTTTTTATAAATAAGTATGCTCTGGCTATTCCTTTTCTCATTATATTTTATATTTTAATTTCGATGACACAGACTTTAATTTTCCTAATAAGATCTTAAAACTTAAAGTGGCATACAAACCATTAGAAAACAAAACAAAAACAGTTAAATCTTTTTTTTTGGGGGGGGGCACACTTCGGGCTGCTTCTGATTCTGTGCTCCGGGATCACCCCTGCTATGTTCTAGGTGCATATGAGACCCTTTGCATCAAATTGGTTTTGGTTTCATGTAAGGCAACCACCTTATTTGCTGTATTATCTCTGGTTCCTGGTAATTAATTTTTTCTTTAAAAATTTAAAATTTCAGTGAAGCATTCTGAAAGCAGAACAAAATAGAGTAAGTTTTTTTTTTTTTGCTTATAAATAATTTGCAAAGTTTTTTTTTATCATTTATTGGGAGCAAAGATGTTTTGATCAGGTCTAACCACTTATTTTGCTTGCTTTCTTAGATACAACTGACTTAATCTGGGTTCAAAGGGTATATAATTTATCAGAAAGTATAAAATAATATCTAGTAACACTCGGTATAACTGGTTTGACTAATAATTTTAGTGCATTAGGAAATATATGTCTCTCCCAGAAAAAAAATACAGTACTGGTTCAAAATTTTAGAATAACGCTAACCTATAAAAATAATTTAAAAAACTTGTGCTCATATTATATTTGCAATATGTCACTTATATCTAGTCAAACAGTTGAAGGTGAGCAAAAGAAACAGTCTTTGGTTGGAGTAGTTACTTCAAAATCTCATCAAGAAGATGAAATAAACTCAATAGAACAGAATGCTGAAGACGACATGAAAGATGACACAAATTCCAAGTCAAACAAGAAGAAAAAGAAGGCTAAAGCAGGTTTGTTATAACCCCATTAAATGGATTAATTTTGAGGGAAATAAATTTATTCTAGGAATTGAGTCCTTAAAACTGAATAAAATCTATACCACAGGTATATATAGCTTTGTAATTATTCCTATAGTCATCTTCATTGAAAGTATCCATTTATTTGTAGCTCTGAATCTATCTCTTGGTAATATTAATTCTTTATCTAATTTTTATTCATTATAATGGACTATTTTGTGGATGATATTGTATCATAGAAATGTGTCTGTATATCATTGAGTTTAAGAGGCTTGAAAAACCAAACTTCTTAGTTTCTAAAAGTTATAAAAAAAGATAAAAGTGGTCAACGGTAATTAAATATTTTAGATTCTATCTTTGGGGTTAATTTTTTCTTTTTCTAACTGAGATGGATTTTTAATTATTCAGTCTTTTTTCCTTTATATGAATGTAGAAGTATAAATTTCTAAATCCTACTTTTATTGCATCCACAGTTTGCTGATAATCTATATTACCATCCAATAAAATAGTTTTGAATTTCTGTCTTAATTTATCCATTAAAATTGAGTAATATAGTTTAATTTTGTTTCTTATAATAAGACCTATTATTTAAAATTAATCTTTTTTGTTATTCTGTATATTTTTCTTTTTTCTTTCTTCTTCCTTCCGTCTTTCTTCCTTTCCGTCTTCTTCCTTCCTTCCTTCCTTCCTTCTTCCTTCCTTCCTTCCTTCCTTTCTCCCTTCCTTCCTTCCTTCCTTCCTTCCTTCCTTCCTTTCCTTCCTTCCTTTCTCCCTTCCTTTCTCCCTTCCTTCCTTCCTTCCTTCCTTCCTTCCTTCCTTCCTTCCTTCCTTCCTTCCTTCCTTCCTTCCTTCCTTCCTTCCTTCCTTCCTCCTTCCTTCCTTCCTTCCTTCCCTCCCTCCCTCCCTCCCTCCCTCCCTCCCTGTCCCTCCCTCCCTCCCTCCCTCCCTCCCTCCCTCCCTCTCTTTCTCTCTCTCTCTCTCTCTCTTTCTTTCTTTCTTTCTTCTTTCTTTCTTTCTTTCTTTCTTCTTTCTTTCTTTCTTTCTTTCTTTCTTTCTTTCTTCTTTCTTTCTTTCTTTCTTCTTTCTCTTTTTTCTTCTTTTCTTTCTTTCTTTCTTTCTCTTTTCTTTCTTATCTTTCTTTCTTTCTTTCTCTTTCTTTCTTTCTTCTTTCTTCTCTTTCTTTCTTTCTTTCTTCCTCTCCCCCTCTCTCCTCCCTCCCTCCATTTTTCTTTTTCTTTTTTTTATGTACAGAATAGCAGTTATATTCCTACCATTTAATATTTTTAAAGGACCCCCTAAAAGGAGAGTGTCTTGTATTGGTATTTAGACCACTTAATCCCACCTCTGGGAGTGGTCTGATTCTTCCTAATAAATACCCCAGGTTTCAGGAAAAGGCTTTCTTGCACCTCCAGATTTCTCACCTAGCTTTCTGCTTCTTAGGAGCTGAAGGCTAATGTGTTGGAATTCCTGAACCTGTTTTTCCCAGTTTAGTGTGTGTGTGTGTGTGTGTGTGTGTGTGTGTGTTATTTCCTTACATATGTTCACTTTGTGTGTGTGTGTTTATTTTCTGCATAATGTTTGCTTATAGACCTGCATCTCTACGGTGTCCTGGCTTTAGAAATTGAGGCTTGATTCTAACAAAGCCTTACTATTTTTGAATTAAAGTCTTTATGTTTGGGGGGGAGTAGATCTCAAGATTTAAAAATCAGGGGCCAGAGCAATAGCACAGTGGTAGGGCTTTTGCCTTGCAAGCAACTGTCCCAGGACACACCTGGGTTTGATTCCTGGTGTCCCATATGGTCCCCCGAGCCAGGAATGATTTCTGAGCTCATAGCCAGGAGTAATACCTGAGTGTTCCTGAATATGGTCCCTCCCAAAAAACTAAAATAAGGATTAAAAATCAGTAGCTTAAATGGAAATTTTATTTTTATGAGATATTTTTATGATGTTTTTCTTAGAGACTGAACCAGATAGCTTTTCCAGCAACAGTGAATGAATTTTCCTTTTCACCCCATTCACTCCAATATTAACAGTTTCTGATCATTTTTATATATGCCATCCACAGTGTTGTGAGATGACAGTTCATTGTTTTAGTGCTGTTTCCTTTGAGAAGTGACTAGGAACACTTTTTTTTATTTGAGATATATGTATTTTATTTTTTTTATGAACACTTATTTTTAATACACCTACCTACTGTCCATCTGAATGTTCCTTTCGGATTACCCCAATTTTCTGATTGCGTTTCATGTATACATTCTGTATCTTAAATATTAGCCATTTGTCTGCTGCATTCCATTCAGTAGATTGTCTTTAATTTATCCCAAAGTTTATTTTGCCCAGTAAAAACTTGTTACTTTAATGTATTTCCATTTGATTGTTTCTCTATACTCTTGTTTATTTCTCTAGATTCAAGTCATCGAGGACACCTCTGAGATCTCTGTCTAATTCTTGAGAGTTTTGCCTGTTTTTTTTTCTGACAGTATTTTATGGGTCTGGTCTTAATCAAGATCTTGAATACATTTTGAGTTAATTTTTGTGAATGATGTGAGTCAGATAGTATCACTTTTTTTTGCCTGTGGCTCTCTTAAGTTTTTCAATAACTTTTTGAAGAGGCTCTTTTTTTTTTACACGTTATGCTTCCAGATTTTCTGATGTAGGTTAACTGTCTATACATCTGAGAGTTTATCTCTTGAGTTCTTAATTCTATTTCACTTGTCTTTATGCCAATAACGATTTGATCACTATTTTATAGTGTGATTTAAATCAGAAACACAATACCTTTTATCCTTTTTATTCTTTTCTTTTGCCCAGAAATTCTTTGACTATTTGAGGAGTGTTTTTATACAGGTTTTAGTAGAGAATATTCTAATTCCTTGTGAATGGATTGGAACTTTTTGGGTTTTGCATTGAATTTGTTTAGTTTTTTTTGTCATTTAGACAGTGAAAATGCTACCAGTTCATTAACACGCATTATTTTTCCAGTTACTGCTGTCCTTTTTGTTTTAATATTTGCATATTTTTGATGTATGTCTTTATATTCTTCAGTTAAGTTCAATCTTTGTGTAGTTTAATGTGTTTGGAGACTATTTTAAAATGGGCTGTGTCATTTTTTCCTTCCCCTTCTAGTTCACTGTTGTATAAAGAAAGGCAAGAGAGTTTTGAGTAGGTTATCTTTCTTTTTGTTGATATGGATGATTAAATTAATTGAGTTTCATATATTGAATCATCCTTGTGTACTTGGGATGAAATCTATCTTTGTATCCTAAATTGTTCAGCTTAATGGGCGTAAAGTTGTTCCAAGGTGACTTGTGACATTTTATATTTATGAGGTGACTTTTGTATTTCCCCTTTAATCTTTGATTTGATTTATTTGATTTTTCTCTTTTTCTTTGAGTATTCCTGATCCTGAGTCTAGGCTAAGGATTTGACAATTTTTGCTTAATATTTCCTAAAATCAGCTCCCTGATTTTCATTGACTTTTTGTATTTTCTTGATTTTTGTCATTGATTTCTATTCTAAACTTTTATTATTTTCTCATCCCTTTACTTGCATTGTGATTTATATGTTTTCCTCCCCCCACCCTCGGTTTTTCAAACTGTGAGATTAGGCCATTGATATTATTTTTTTCTCCTCAGTGATAGTCTGCTTGTACTAATTCTAGATCCTTCTGTGGACATCAGCAAATGTCCACAGAGACTGAAAATAACTGCCAGGCCAGCTAATCACTGATTTGCAACTCTAGAATTTCAATGTACCTAGTATGTGTTGTTCTTTACTTTTCTGTTGCCTTCTGAATAAGGGATTTTATAATTCATTGTGTCTTTCAAGTTGTTTTTTATGAGATAGTTATAACCTCTTGATCTTATCCAGAAATTTCAGTAAAAAATCAGATGAGTTAATATAGTATTTAATTTCAAAAATACCTATACAAAAATCATATTTTTGTCTTGTGGATTTTATTTATTTTCGTTTCATTTGTCCTTGTAGAAATATTCATTACTCCCTGTTTTAATGCATTAGTAAACACAATGTTTTTTCTGAGTATATATATTATCCCTTGACATTTCTTTATTAAACATAAGACAGATCATAAAAATGAGGCTATATGTGAATTTACATATATTTTGATATATTGTTTTAGTATCAATAATTTGTAATATTTTTCTTTCATGTATATAGTTTTAGATATTAATGAAGATATTGATGGTGATGGTGTTCATGAAGTAACAAGCCGAGATAGTCCAGTTAATCCCAAACATTCACTTGAAGATGACCTTGTTTTGGGAGTTTATATTCATCGAACAGATCGACTTAAGTCAGATATTTTGATTTCTCATCCAATGGTAAAAATTCATGTGGTTGACTTGAATACAGGCCAATATGTCAAGAAAGATGATAGGTAATTATTTTTTACTGCACAGACAGTCCTTGACATCAAAACTATCTATAATAGAAGTGAGGTTTGCAGTTAAGTCAGTGAGAATAAAGCTATAGGTTCATGTAGAAGTAAATATTATATAGTCCTGGATGGTGGTAGATGATGGTGAGATGGATGGATGGATAGAGGGGCCTTTCTCTGCTGACCCAGGCCATGGGCCTGCAACTCCCTCCACCCGGTGGTGTCTGTAGGGTTCAGGATAGCCATGAGAAAATGATCCAAAGGCAGTCAGGTTTCAGGAGACATCAGCTTTATTAAGGCCCTAGCCATCATGTTTGGCTCCTAAGCTTTTTAAAAACCTTTTAAGCCTTCTCATTAAGTAGCCCTGCATTCAAACCTGTCTCTACCGGCCACCTCTCTTGCTGACTCCTCTCTCCCTCTCCTTCTGCTGAATCTCCCCCTCTGTCTCTCTTCCCTTCTGGTGTCATAGGGGCAGTGAAGGAGGGAAGGTGAAAGCTTGGATTACCCCCATCTGAGGCCTAGGACTGAGATTTTTCTCCAAAAAGCCCTTTTTCCAAGGACCAAGGCCTTCCAATTTGTAGAGACTGATGGAGACCACTAATTGGAAAAGGACCAGGAAGAAATGGCTTCATTAAAAGGGACTGATCTTGGATTACAAACCTTGAGCCATGACATAGATTCAAAGGTGAAACTTTGGACTATGGACTCAGATGACCTAGTTCAGGGGTCTCAAACTCGCGGCCCACAGGCTGTTTGTGCCCTCCATACAACTTTTGTGGCCCTGCCCTAGAGGAATCTTTTTTTGTTTTGTTTTGTTTTAGTTGTTTGGGTCACACCCCCCAATGTTACTACTGACTTTGCACTCACGATCACCCCGACTTTGCCTCCTGCGGCCCCCAGGTCAATTGAGTTTTGAGACCCAACCCCTGCCTTAGTTGCTTTCAGCACCCCGACATGGTGCAGCTTTCTGCAAGGGGCCCGGGATTCCATGGAAGTAAAGCCACGTGTGAGCGGGCCTGGGAGAAACCCAGTGTCTGGACAGTTGGTGTTAGAGGTGAGTGGGACAAATTAGGGAAGTCCACAGTGTATTCATTTTGGACAATTGGTGATGGGAATAAAAGTAAAAAAAAGATAGGAAAGAGCGATGCCCCACTGAAAAGTAGGATTTTTTAAAACCACGTGCAATTAACTTTGTTTCAGGTGTAATCTTCTTGATTCTAAGTCATTTTCTTGCTGATCTAGAATGTGCTTGATAGTTTTCCATATTTCCATGTTTCCAATTGCATGATGTTTTTATTGTGTTCTTTGATGTAGTAGCCTGTTTTCAAAATGTATGTTCTGTATAAATGTTCTTGTTATTTTTGTTTATGGAAAGGTTAATGAATAGGAACAGGAAGTTTCCAGGAACAAATGCTTGGTTAAATGGCATTAAGGTATGAAAGGTTAAATAAGAGGAACTAGGGACGTTTTCAGGATAGTGCTTGATAAATAAGCATTAAGAAAATTTTAAGCTATAAGTATATTTTGCAGAAAAGTTATGTTTTTGGAAAAGTGCTGATATGTTAATTTTACAACTTGAAACTTTGTTGCTATGGGAATATTAGACTTCCCCGTCTTTGGCCAAAGGCAGAAGTCAGGAAAACAAAGGATAACCTGTGCTCTTTTTGTTTTTTAAAGAAAGGGGCAGATTTTACTCCACTCCCTCCCCGAACTTCTTGTTTTGCTCACCTTTAGAGGCAGACCTGCCCACATCTGGGAGGGTCTTTGGCTTCTTCGTTTTGCTAACCCAAGAGGATAGATTGGAGGACATTGAGAGGAGAGAGGAAGAGAGATTCAGTAAGCTTGGAGGGAGAAGAGACAGATTTGAATGCAGCGCTACTTATGGAGCAGGCTTAAAAGGTTTAAAGCTTAGGAGCCACGCATGGTGGCTAGGGCTTTAATAAAGTTGATGTCTCCTGAAACCTGACTGCCTGTGGATCATTTCCTCATGGCTCTCCTGAACCCTGCAGACACCGGTCACCTGGTGGAGGGAGTTGCAGGCACATGGCCTGGGCTGGCAGAGAAAGGCCCCTTCATCCATCAGTCCATTTCACCATCATCCACCACTATCCAGGACTATATAATTAATATTTAATTATACAGGTTTATATTTTTAAAGAAATCCAACATGGAAATGTTCATTTATCATTTATTTTGATTAGTGTGCTTTGTGGAAGAAATAGAGAACAGATGTTATTTAAGCGAAAATCTTTTTTTATAAGTTTTTAGTACTGATTTATGGCATTTAACTTAAAATTTACACTGTTCACCTTATATTTATTACAGGATAAATGCTGTTTTTTTTTAATTTCAATTTTCTTTATTTTGTGTGTGTGGAGGACCAAAGGGCCAAAGGCATTCACTTGTCCAGCCTCACATTAGGAGTGTCAGTAATTTCTCTGATGAATAATTTGCAGCCTGTTTTTACATTGATTTCAGACTGTCTGGGGTTTTTAGGTTTTTTCATAGCCTACATGTGTGATTTCGTCTCAGACTTAAGTCATTTAGTTTGTAAAAGAATGGCTTACATTTTCTGTGCTACTTCATCACTTTATGTCCTCCTCCTAAAATAGATACTTAACCCAATCTTCTTCTGCCCCCCACCCCCACCCCTGTTTAAGCCCAGAACCACCTGGGGCAATAATTTTGGAGAATGTGCAGTGTATTTATACATTGAGTAATATATTTATTCTTTGACTTAGCAGTCTTCTTTTTGTATATGTCACTTATGGAAGTAAATTTTTAAAATTTTTTGTTGTTTTTGTTTTTTGGGCCACACCCGTTGACACTCAGCGGTTACTCCTGGCTATATGCTCAGAAATTGCTCCTGGCTTGGGGGGACCATATGGGGACAGTGGGGAATCGAACCACAGTCCGTACTAGGCTAGTGCTTGCAAGGCAGACTCCCTACCTCTAGCCACCGCTCCAGGCCCTGGAAGTAATTTTTTTTTTTGCTTTTTTGTTTTTTTTTTGTTTTGTTTTTTATTATTTTACAAAGAAAAATTTTTATTGTTTTTTCTTTTTTAGGGCAGAAACAATTTTTTTGAATTTCTTTTTCTTAAATAAATATTTAAGTACCATGATTACAAGCATGTTTGTAGTTGGTTTCAGTCATGAATAGAACACCCCCCCCTTCACCAGTGCAACATTTCCCACCACCAATGCCCCCCTCACTGTACTCCTGCCTGTATTGTGACAGGCATTCTACTTCTTCTCAAATTTTATATTTTTATTTTGAAATTAATGTTTCTCAGGTGAGGTAACTCAACCCTGAGTGCAATTATTTTCCTATACTACTTGTATAGCTAATATGAGCTTGAATCCCTCAAAAAAATATTTGCTTGGAAAGATGTAGAAATAGGAAATAGGAAAGATTATTAAAAAGTTAGTCACTGTTTCACTGCTTCCAGAAATAATGATTTCTTGTAGGATTTCTAATTCTG
Organism: Suncus etruscus; assembly: GCF_024139225.1. NCBI lineage: Eukaryota > Metazoa > Chordata > Mammalia > Eulipotyphla > Soricidae > Suncus > Suncus etruscus. The sequence goes on along the minus strand of NC_064862.1, from coordinate 3,431,051 downwards.
TTATGTTCCTGTTTGGATTAATTATATAATTTTACTACAAACTAATTTTATAACCCAAAAGGAGTTACTTTATTCTGGTTGTATCTTAGAGATATAATGTCGCTTTATATTTATGTAATAACATAATTTAGTGAAACCATTGCTAATATATAAACGCAAGATGACAGTGAAGTACCATCACATGTAAGTCTTACTTAATTATAAATTTCTAGATAAGGACCTCAAAATAACCATTTTTTTGTACCTTAGATGTTCATTATTTTGTACTGAGTCAGTCGATCTTAAAACTTAACTTCTCTTCTTAAAATGATCATGAATCATGTTAACAAAAGTATCATTTTTTTTTTTTTTTGCATAGTGAACGGCCTGTTTCATCTTACTACGGAAAAGAAAGTGTAGATTATATTCTTCCTATTAATGACCCAGCCATTTGATTTTAAACAGTTAAAATCAAGACTTCCAGAGTGGGAAGAACAAATTATATTTCATGAAAACTTTCTCCATTTAATTCAAGATTCTGATGAAAGCCCTAAAGTTATCCTTTTCTTTGAGGTATAAATTGAACAGATAAATATAAGCTGAATTTTTACATTTTAATAATAATATAAACTATTATTTTTACTAACTAGTAATACAACAAAGTGCTATGAGAAATTGATTTTTAGAATTTAACTGTTTGTAAATTGCTATGGAAATACAAGTGATGAATGATATAGTAGTTTTAGCATTTGTTTAGCATTTACTAGTATAAATTGCCATTTGAGTTACATTCTGATTTACTAACAATGGCATGACTGTTAATTGAAGTGATGCATATAATTTTTATGTGTACAAACTTCCAAACCTTTTTATAGAATTACTTTATTTAAATATGATGTATTACATAGTTGCTCTTATTTGTTCAAAGATCAATCTCACTACCAATGTAATACTTCCTTTACCTTTGTCCCCAAATTTTACCCATTCCAAAGCCTACCCTTGTGGCAGACACGAAATAAATAATTTTTTTTCTTTTTTTTTTTCGGTTTTTGGGCCACACCCGGTGTTGCTCAGGGGTTCCTCCTGGCTGTCTGCTCAGAAATAGCTCCTGGCAGGCACGGGGAACCATATGGGACGCTGGGATTCAAACCAATCACCTTTGGTCCTGGATCGGCTGCTTGCAAGGCAAACGCCGCTGTGCTATCTCTCTGGGCCTGAAATAATATATTTTATATTTCTTGTTTATAGATAAGTAGAAATGAAAATTATTAAAAAGAAAAAATATAGTATTAAGAAAATTTGTGGAAAGTTAATGTATTTAGCATGAGGTCAAGAGGTCATTGTCAGAAGTTTTGTTAAGCAGTTTATTCCAAGTTAATCTTTTGTTGTTGTTTCTGAATATGAGGTGACTTTGTATCTATGTTGAGGTCTGAATTGGTGTGTTGCTTATTGGGATTACAGTGTAGAAAAAATAGAGTTGTCACACATGTGCTTACATGACTTTGCAGTCTGAGGACCAAGCTCTGTGGCTATATTGCAGTTTTTGGGGGTGCAGTGGCGTGGCTTTCTGTAGGCGGAGGACTTGGCTCGCTGTCTCCTCCTGAGATTGTCATTTTCCATCTGCACACACAGTGGTTTATTCATGATTTTGGTATGCATTTACGTTGAGAATAATGTGAGTCTATGGAGTTGACCCGATACAGATTTACTGACTGTATTTGCAGGGTTGGTTTTGGCTTCCACCACTTCTGGACATGTGAGAAGGCAGGAAAAGGGTGCCCCACACTCACTCTCAAGAAATCCTAAAGATAACCAGCCCAAATACCCAAATACCTGTAGTTTTGGACAGTTTGGTGTGTGTGTAGAGCTCCCGTGATTGTGTGTGTAGAGCTCCTGTGGTTGGATGGTGAAAACGGACCATTGTTGAAGCAAGCAGTTGTTGGAAGGTGGTTCAGATAGTGTGGCTTCGTCGGGGCAGGGACTTGGCTTACCTTGTCCTCTCAAGATTACTGTTTTCGTTTGTGCAGCTACCCATGATTTTTCATGGCTTGTTTTTACATATCCTTCAAGAGGAGAGTGAGTCTATCCAATCTTCATTCTTAATACATTTCAAAAAGTGTGAATTCAGTGAACTCTCATAGGACTTTTATACTGCTTGTAGTAATAAAGATAAGGGTACAAAGATCAGCAGACTTATACAGTATAATCAATAGATAAACAAAAGTCTTACAACTTCTTAGAAAGGGTTATTAAAGGCTCAAAGAATTTAGAGGAAACTTTACAAGTATCTGATCTTTGAACTTGCTTTCTTTTTGAAAGTTTTACTATAAAGGAAATCAGTTTGAGAGAATAAAGTGATTTCCCCAAATTTTTCTAATTTTAAATGCAGGAATTTGCATTTGAGTATAACTTGAATCTAAATTTCCTTATTTCAGGGACTAGTTTACAGCTGCTAGTATGCTTGCCTTGCATGCATGATGCTGATCTGGGTTCAATTTATCTAAATGTTTCCTGAGAACTGCCAGGAGTGATTTTTTTTTCTTTTGCGCTCGCGTGCGTGCGTGGGTGCGTGCGTGTGTGTGGTGTAGGATGAAACCTCCTAAGTATTTTTTTTTATTACTATCTTTATTTAAACACCTTGATTACAAACAGTGAGTTGTAGTGATTGTAGTTGGGGTGCCACTATCTGTTTTGAGACTCATCTAAGTAAGCCAGTGGTTGAGTGCTAGGGCCCAAAGATTTGGGATTGCTTGGGCCCTGCAGTTACAAGACACTCAAGGGTTAGCTTGCCAGGCTGCATAGTCTCCAAGACCAAACTTACTGATTCTGAAAGTCATGAATTTTTAAACCAGTTCTTTGAAGTCTTTACTCATGTTTAAATGATCAAGAACATAAGAATTCTACACTTGGGCTGTGACAGCTATTTTAGAGTTAATATTGGCTAAAAATGTTTTTTTTTCTTTAAGGAAAATATCTTTAATTGTAAAAATAATTATTTGATTTTAATTGGCATATGATCAGAAAATAGTATGTTTTAGGGAATTCTAATATTCTATACAGTAATTTTCTATACTATTTTTATAGATACTTGATTTCTTAAGCATGGATGAAATTAGGAATAACTCTGATGTTAGAAACCAAGAATGTAGCTTTCGAAAAATTGCATGGGCATTTCTTAAGGTAAGTTTCTTTACTTACTTGAATCAACACTTTCTGAGATTTAGTTATACCATCCCAGCTTCTAAACAAAGACAAATAGTTGACCTCAACAAATTCAGCATTTAACAAGAAAAATACATACAATGATTGCATAACTTATATGTAATAGTTCTGATAATTAGTGTGAGGAGGGATTGGGAAAGTGACAAAATTATGCTGTGGACTCAGATAACAATATAGACTAGTTTTTTCAACCTTTTTGTGTGTTTTGTGGAGGCACCTGGATTCTATCTCAGCAATATTTAGTTTGGATAGCTATGATTTGTGCTTGAAGCAAGGATACCATTTTATTTTGAGCTCTGTGATGCCAGGGACCTTCAGGGTCACCCCATTGGTTGCTTTGGAATTTTAAGGGCCAAATCCTGGTTGATCTGTGTGCCCAAGAATGAACCTGGGCAGAGTGCATGCATGCTAAGAAAGGGCTAAAGGGGAAGGCTAAATCACATGTACTATCTTCCTAATACCTGGTTTTTATTTAACCTTTTTTACACCTGTAGCTGACTGGGACCACTTTGCGGACCTTCATTTAAATGTCACTCAGTTTAGTAGCAAAACTTCATTTTCTCACAGAATATCATTATTTTCTGTGAACTAGGCAGAACTAGCATTTGAAAAATATTACGAAGACCTAATTTTGAAATAGTACCATTGAGGTTGAGGAACAGACCCTGGGGTAGCTGAGGAGATTGCTAAAGTAGATAAGGTTTTAATTAGAAAGTCTCAAAGCCAGTGCTCCTTAGCTCTCCCCATCCTCCCACCCTCATCTAACCTCCAGTACCAGCAGATAAAGCCCTAGTAATCCACAGCCTCATTTAGGTATGGGTCCAATAGTCACTGTCAGATCATCCCAAACACTGAAACCATTGAGCCCACATACTCAGAGGCTGAGCATCCTGGGGAGTAGGCCTTGGGCCCTCAAGCACCACTAGGGAGGCTCCCCTCCCTCACAAGAAATTTTGGTTATACAATTCTTTTATATTCCTAAGGAATTTCAAACATAAGTTTGACTTACGAAAGTCTTGAGTAATAGCATTGCGATATCTTTTTTGCTGTTTTGTGCCACACTTGATAGTGCCCAGGGATCGTTCCTGGTGGGGCTCTGGGTACTCTCTATGATTCTGAGAATCAAACTGGAATTTTGATGGAAGTCAAGTGCAAGTGCCTTAACCCCGGTGCTATCTCTGAGGCTGTCTAATTACTATCATTTATTTATTTATTTATTTATTTATTTATTTATTTATTTATTTATTTATTTATTTATTTTGGTTTTTGGGCCATACTCGGCAGTGCTCAGGGGTTACTCCTGGCTGTCTGCTCAGAAATAGCTCCTGGCAGGCACGGGGGACCATATGGGACACTGGGATTTGAACCAACCACCTTAGGTCCTGGATCGGCTGCTTGCAAGGCAAACACCACTTTGCTAGCTCTCCGGGCCCTAATTACTATCTTATGTAACTTTTATTTGCATCTCTCTCTGTTTTGGTGTAATATCTTTAGTTTGTTAAATATAGAACACTCATTTATCAACTGGACCTTTTTTCGTACTCTCCAGTATTGCTGTAAAACTTATAACCTGCTTTTTAATGTGCCAAAACCTATAAATCCAGTTAAAATATACCATCCAAGTTAGGAGTTAGAGACTGGTGTGTTGTCAATGAATGAATGTGTGAATGAATGACAAAGAGGTTGGCTCTGGCGATTAAGAATTTGAGGTTTGAAAACAAACAAAAACAAAAAACAAAAAAACACAACTCTGGGATATGGCAATGAGAAGGTATGGAGCCAGTGGTTGTTCCCATGACAATATGCTTCAAGAATGGAGAAACCCTGAATCTCTTAGGCCACGGGAATTTCCTTCCTTCCCCAATACTTGCTGTGCCTATACAAAAAAAAAAAGGTGGGGTAACACAAACCCTGCCACTGGCAGAGCACTTTCTCTGGTGTTGTTTTTGTTTTATTTTTTTTGTTTTTTTTTTTTTTTTATATTTTCCTTCTCCTTTTTCTTCCACTTTTTTTTTTTCTTTTCCACTTTTGTGGATATTATTAGGTGTTTTTTTTTTTTTTTTAGTAGTTGATTCCAAATTCTTTCTCCTCTTTTCCTTAACCTTTTAACCTCCAACAGAATAGCATAATTTGAATCATTCAGCCTCATAAATTGAGGGGGGGGAAAAATGATACCAGGACCAGTCATATGAACATGTAGTGTAAATAAAAAAAATGACCAGAGTGGAACACCAAACAGAATAGATACCCAACCTATAACAAGCTGTAGGGCAGCGACCATTTGCAGTAGGATTCTGGGGGGTAAAGGAGTGAGATGTGGGAGACATGCTGGGAACGAGTCGAGGGAGGATAACATTGGTGGTGGGAATGCCCTTCATTCATTGTCACTATGTATTGTAAATAATTCTATGTAAATGAACTTCAGTCACAATAAAAAGATTGTCTATCAAAAAAAAAGAATTTGAGATTTGAGACATATTACAAGCAAACAGGTAGAGTACTTTCCTTGCATGAGACCCCTCCCTCCTGTTCAAATCCCAGCATGCTATATTATGAACACCTGAGCGCTGCCAGAAGTGATCGCTGGGCATAGGATCAGGAGCAAGCCCTAAGCTTTACTCACAAATGCTAGAAAGATCTTAAAGCTCAAGTGTGCCTAGCTGATGTACTTCATCTCCTTTTCACATATAAACATTGCCATCTTGTGGTCATTTGAAGCAGCTCTCTCAGAGAACACCTCGAGAGCCCTCTATGCCAGGAGATTTCTTAGCAGCAACCCTCGACTAGCAGCAGAAGTGCAGTGGTAAAGTCAATGACGATAGAATCAAGAGACCTGAACTGTAACAAACTAAACGCAAAATGGCCCTGTTACAATAGTAGTCCAGGGATGCATGCTGGGAACTCGGTGGAGGGAGGTGGAAATGGCCCTAATTCACTGTCACTATGTGCCTGAAATCAACTGTGGACTGTAATTTGTCAGTGGTCTCAATTCAAAGAACAGTGCAGTGCTAAGTTAGTATGCTGGGTGGACATGGTTCTGCAGCTTAGGCTGTAGGGCCTCGGCAGCGAACCTACGGCACGGCACACGTACCAGCGGTGGCAGGGGAAAGCCTCGCAGACGGCACGTGGGAAGGCCCGCAATGAAGCTCTGCGGAGGGCGCGGCGGGAGGCGAGTGTGCCGGTGTCTGCTTGCTTGGCAGCTCACCTGGCAACAGGGCCGGGCTGGGCATCGGGAGGACCGGGTGTTGGCGGCACTTTGGCACTCGTCTCAAAAAAGGTTAGCCATCACTGCGTAGTGCATGCTTATCTACAACATCTAGCACAAGTGTGTGCAGGAGGCCTGCAACCCACTTAAAGAATAAGGAAACTTGTAGAAAAAGTTTATGAGCAAAGATTAGAAGCATTTAAGAAGTAGGGTAGGGCCCGGAGAGATAGCACAGCGGCGTTTGCCTTGCAAGCAGCTGCTCCAGGACCAAAGGTGGTTGGTTCGAATCCCGGTGTCCCATAGGGTCCCCCGTGCCTGCCAGGAGCTATTTCTGAGCGACAGCCAGGAGTACCCCTGAGCAGCGCCGGGTGTGGCCCAAAAACCAAAAAAAAAAAAAAAAAAAAAGAAGTAGGGGAAAACATGACTGCAGAGGCTGCTTTTGAAGAAAGATGTTGGTGATGTTAAAACATTTACAGAAATGAAATTGCTTTCATTCCTGTTATGTTTGCATTTTTTTTCAGACCGGCAGTTTTTAGTATAAACTCCACTTAGGAAACAATAATATGTCTCATGAAACTTTCAAGTGTGAGACAGATTTTTTTAATTTATGTATCTTATGCCATTGGCTGAAATGGCAATCTCACATCTCCATCCTCTAAATAAATAAAATATACTATGTCTTCTTGTATTGTAACACAGATTGCCCCTATTGTCTATAATGTTTTTTGTTTTTTGTTTTTTTTTTTTTTTTTTTTTTTTTTTTGTTTTTTGAGCCATACATACCTGTGACGCACAGTGGTTACTCCTGGGTATGAGCTCAGAGTCACTCTTGGCTCTGGGGCCATATGGGACGCTGGGGATGAACCAAGGTCATTTCTGGATTGGCTGTGTGCAAGGCAAATGCCTGACCACTGTACCATCTCTCTGGCCCCTATTGTCTATAATCTTATCAGTCATTGGTCACCTTTTGGCAAACTTGCTGCAGAATTTTAGTCACTTTTTATTAGATATTTTAACATATTAGTATCTTAAAATCATTCTGTAATACTATAAGATTCATAATATTAATACCACAAAGAGTGCTCAGTGCATACTTCGGAGTTGGTAAGATTTTTTCTTGTTAAAGTACATTTTTCTTTCTATTTGGGCTATGCACAGATGTGCTCAGTGCTTACTCCAGGTTCTGCATAGAAATCACTCTTGGTGGGTTGAAGGGACCATGTGGATCCAGGGATTGAAACTAGGTTAGCCAAGTGCAAGGCAAGCACCCTCCCTGCTGTGCTATACCAATCAGGTTTCAAAAGTGTGTTTTCAAAAGTATATTCAGTCATTTTAAATAGTGAATAGACTTTTTGGGACAGACCTCTTCAAATATATTAAATTGTATGGATTGGGGAGATAACTCAGAGGGTTGTAATGCATATTTTGCATATGGGAACACTGGATTCACTTGGTTACCAATTCTGCTTAGTCCCTCAAATACCTTGATAACTTTCGGGTGTGGTCAAAAAAAGAAACAACTAGTTCTAAACAAATGGAAAATTTGTTTTGTTTCTTTGTTTCAATTTTTATTTTAATCCTTGACATTATTTCAAGCACTTGTATATCCACTTTGTGCAAAATTTCATATAGTTCAGAGTAAAAGCTATTATGAGAAGATTTTTAAGTCATGAATGATTTTGTCAAAATAGTCTGAAATTCTTTTTAACCAACTGAATGTGCTCTTTCTTTTATTTTATAATTGAAGGAATTCATATTACTTTATATTTTAATGAGTTTTTGAGTGCATAGTCTGGCTTTAATAAATATGTTTTCAGTGACATTTTACCTGAATTCTTATTTTAAGCTTCTAGGAGCCAATGGAAATGTAAACATAAATTCAAAACGCCGTTTGCAGCTGTTTTACCCACCTACTAAGACTAGATCTCAATTAAGTGTTGTTGAGGTTTTTGACTGGTGGTCAAAATGTCCAAGAAATCGTTATCCTTCAACATTGTATGTAACAGTACGAGGACTCAAAGTTCCAGAATGTGTAAGTTATTAGTGCATTAACATTAATGCGTTTCTGTGTCTCTGAGATTTAGTAGTGACAAATTTCATATTTATGAAAAGATGAACTTATAGATATTTTTACTCTCATGTTTATTTTAATTTTAAAATTTTAGGACTAGGAGGATACCTTTAAGCGATTAAACCTGTAATAACTAAAGAACCAAATATTAAATAATTTTAGGCTTTGTGAGCTATAAATCTCTCCCTTTTAATTGAGAATCATTTTATTGAGATCATTTTACAATACTGTTATGATAATTTCACACATGTGTCGACCCACCACCAGACTGTGCCTGCTTCCTCTCTTCCTTATGTCCCCTCTACCCCTCGATCCACTTCCTCCTCAGATAAACAGCATTATAAACCAACTCTATCATTCTGCTTCTTTGGTCATTTGTTACTTATTCCCCTCTGGGTTTGATTGACTTTCACTGATACTCTTGATTGCATCTACTTAGCAACAAGTTGCATGATTTCCTCTTTTATATAGCTACATAGTATTTCGTTTTCTATATATACCACAACTTCTTGATCCATAGTTGGACATTTGGGCTGTTTCCATATTCTTTATAAACCATATAACCCTATCAAACTTATTAACATTGCCTTTGAAGCATCGAAGTTTTTATTAAATATAGATAGATGATACTTTATGAATAATTTGGAGTTATTCTAATTAAACTTTTACAAAAACAACCGTAGGGCTAGATTTGATCTGGACATAAATGGCAAATTCTTAATTTATAAAGTACTTTTTGTTTGTCTTTTAATAATACCATTCAAATATTTTAAATAATATTTTATCATTACTTTTCATAGCTTAAAATTACAAAAGGTACTAGCAGATAATTGGTCCTACATGAGATAAATTTTTTGCTGTTGTCTTATCTGCTTTAGATATTTAAGATAGGGTGCTTTTCTGTATTAGATGTTATAAATTGTAGCCACAATTTTTAAATCACTTTTTAAAAACTAAAAATGTTTTGTGAAAAGTCAGTAATAACTTATTAAAGTCATGATGTAATATTTAGCAACACTGGTAAATAGTCAGAATGGATGAAGTATTAAAATAATTTGGGATGCCAGGAATTGAACCAGGTCCCTCCCAGCTTGGCTGCATGCAAGGGCATATGCCCTACTGCTGTGCTATCTATCAGGCCCCAACATGATGAACTTTAAAAAAAAATTTTTTATATACATGTAGGTAAAACCATCTTACCGGTCTATGATGGCTCTTCAGGAGGAAAAAAATGTAATCCAGTACACTGTGAGCTTCTTCGTGAGCAAAGTTCCATAGACAGAGAACCTGGATTAGACAATTCAAAGGAAGTAGTAGAGTGGAAGAGATTGCCTGGACAGGTGAAATTTTGAACTATGTTACGTTTATTTAAATAATAAATTTTTTATTTCCAACATTTCAGCAACACCTAGAGTAAACCAGCTTGCTACTCTTCAGATCATACTTTTCTTACCACAGGTCTTATTTTTTCATTAATTCACTTGAAAAATGAAAGAGTGCCAATCAGCTGCATAAAAAAACTACCTTCGGTTCATTATTTGGGAAGCAGGGCTATTTTATTAGTTTTGCTAGAGCTGCCATAAAAATAATATACTGCAGATTGAAATTACAATAGAAATTAATTTTCTCACATTTCTTAAGGCCACAAGTTTCAAGATCAAGGTTTCAGTTGGGCTCATTCAGTCTGACAAAGGGTTCCATGTTGAATCCTCTTTGTGACCTTTTGACTCCTTGGGTGTACGTCTTTGGTGGATTCTCTTTCTTTTCTTTTTTTTTTTTTTTTTTTTTTTTTTTGGTTTTTGGGCCACACCTGGCGTTGCTCAAGGGGTTACTCCTGGCTGTCTGCTCAGAAATAGTTCCTGGCAGGCACAGGGGACCATATGGGACACCGGGATTCGAAGCAACCACCTTTGGTCCTGGATCGGCTGCTTGCAAGGCAAACACCGCTGTGCTATCTCTCCGGGCCCTGGATTCTCTTTCTAATAGGACATCAGTCCTACTAGATTAGGGTCCGATTTTTACTTAAACAACTTCTTAATGAACTTTGATTGAAATTTGGATTTCAACAGAGAAATCCTGAGTGGGGAGTAAATTTGACCAATTATAGTACAAAAAATAGATCTTAGATAGAGAGGGTCTAACTTTAGAATAATGATGGCAAATATGAAAAAAAATTAAGAGGGAAAAAGGAACTAGATGATTAGTGGATTATGAAATTATAAAGAAGGAAAAAAGCTATTGAACATCTTTATTTCTGTGACATTTTTGCCTTTCACAATTCATACAACACATAAAGTCTTTTAATGATTATATAAGACAGAACTTCATTTGTATTCAGTATTTAACAGAGGGAAATTTAATGCTCAATTATACTTATTCTGTCTAAGTTTTTATGGCTAATAAGTTGTTGGCTGAAATGCAAATCCAAATCTATCAAAATCTTACAAAAAATGTATAGCCTCAGTACTTTGTATCTTCTCTGATAAGTTCCTGAAATCAAGGTACAGCAACATTTTTTCCCTTCAGATTTGGAGTGTCAGTAGCAACAATCCCTTCATTTTTCCAATTCAGTAACCTTTTTTCAGAATCTCATGAAACTCATTAAACTATCATCACTTAAGGCAAATTGCTCCAGGTGTCTTTAACCATGTTTAGTCTGTGAGTCTAGGCCACTTGTTAACGAATTCAGTCTTACTAAGGAATTTTCTTAGTATTTCCCCAGCTGATTATTTCAGGTTTTTCATTTCATACTTTTCCTTTGAAAAGTCATAAGTCCCATGCGTTCTTTGCTCTGGAGGGTGTAATGTTTGTTCTAGAACTTCTATTAGATGCCGTCATAGTACAAAACATGCCAAGGCTTTTATGAATATATCACACTTTTTCTGATCTATTCATATTTTTGCTAAAATTTAACTTAGGGAAAGTTTTTTCAAATCTTTATTGTTATCAAACTGAGTGCCTATTCTGATGTACAGTATCAAACCTTGAAAATACAAGGACTTGTGGCCGGCAACGGTGGCGCTAGAGGTAAGGTGTCTGCCTTGCCAGCGCTAGTCTAGATGGACCCTGGTTTGATCCCCCCAGCGTCCCATATGGTCCCCCAAGCCAGGAGTGACTTCTGAGCGCATAGCTAGGAGTAACCCCTGAGCGTCACCGGGTGTGGCCCAAAAACCAAAAAAAAAAAAAAAAGAAAATACAAGGACTATCATAGGACTTAATGATCATAAGTTGATTTCAAGAATTTTCCTTCCTATACCAGGAAAAATGTTATGAGACCTCATAATAAATCCTTCAGTCGTTATCCCTTTTCATGTCCTCATTTTTTCTTTTCTATATGAACGGGTTTGGAGAATGGAGAAATATAAGCAATATCTGGTATATTATGGTACCTAATAAATGTCTTACATTTTTAACTGCTCATAATGCTGCTCCTAAATAATGTTACTAAATCGTGATGCTACTTGTGAAGACCTAATACTTATCTAGAAAGCAGACTATTCAACTAATAGCTTTTTCTTGGTGGAAGTTGGGGTGTATACACACCCTGTAGTGCATAGCGCTGTCTCCTGCTTGAACTCCAAGTTCACTCCTAGCTATCTATGCTCAAGATATCTATGCTCAAGAGACTATGTGGTTCATGGCTTTGAACCCATTTCAGCTGCCTGCAAGGCAAACACTCTACTATCTGACAACTCAGTCACGTATTAGACTCCTTGAGCTTGGCTTGATACCTCAGTAATCTTTACTAAACAACTATTTGTATGGATATATATTCACAAATATATATCTCTTTATATATATCTCAACACATAAAGTGGCTGTCACGCATATGAAAGATATTAGTTATAAAGAGGTATAATTAATATACATTAAATTATATTCCTGAAACAGACATTAGTCCACAGATTTTTAAAAAATATTTTGTAATAGGAATGAAGACAAAAACATTATGAAGAAATTCTTTAACTAGTAAAAAGGAAAACAGTAGGAGGTGTTTCACTTTTGAAAACTCATTTCTGTAAGCAATCACATGGATGATGGTTATTTTAAGAGAGAACAAGAATGAGCGCATTCTTGTCTTAAGCTAGGCTCTAGCAGTGGTCCTCAAACGTTTTAAACTGGGCCAATTTCACTGTCCCTCAGACCATTGGAGGGCCGGACTATAGTAAAAACAAAAATATAAATAAATTCCTATGCACACTGCATACATCTTATTTTGAAGTGAAGAAACAAAATGGAATAAATACAATATGTGGCCCATATTATTTTGAGGACCACTGCGAGAATTTATAGTCTCTTAAAAACAAAGTATGACTTAGCACAAATCTTATCATTGTGATCATACTTTTGCTATACAAAAGTTACGTGGCAGTGATAGCTTTAGAGTGTCAGATTCTGAAATCTTCTATTTATATTTTAAGTGAATTAATTTCTAATTAGATATGGAGTACAGACTCACTTAATTCAAGGAAAAATTAATTCTCTAAAACTAAAATGAAGGGCCAGAGCAATATAGCACAGTGGTAGGGCTTTTGCTGTGCAAGCTGCTTACCCAGAACTGATTCTGTTCGATCCCCAGTATTCCTTATGATACTCCAAGCCTGCTAGTAGTGATTTCTGAGTGCAGAGCAGGAATATCCCTGAGCTCCACCAGATGGTGGCCCCAAAACAAATAATTAAAAAAAAAACAAAACTAAAATGATATGGGCTTTACTTTATTTTGCATATTTACCTCTTTTGGTAAAGTTATAGTAAAGACTATCAAAATGATAAAATTTCACTGCAGTAATTGAAACTGATAACTAGTCTTCATTTTTTAATGTTTCTTAATTTATACTTTAAAAATCTATTTTAGGCTTGTCGGATCCCCAACAAGCACCCTCTTTTCACTAAATGCAGGAGAACGAGGATGTTTTTGTCTTGCTTTCTCCCATAATGGAAGAATATTAGCAGCTGCCTGTGCCAGGCGGGATGGGTATCCAGTTATTTGTAAGTAATTCTCTCACATTCAATTAATTTTAGATATATGGAGGACAAATGTTGTTTTTTAATAGTAACTAAAATTTTGAGTAATATCTATTACTACTACTGAATTAAGGAAATTTTTTAAGTTGGGTTGCAGTTTTTTTAGCATGAATTTTAATGCAATGTTCATTAAATAGTTAAATGAGAATGGTCAAGTGGAAATAGTAAAATTACTTTTTAAGTAGGCAAGATGACTATTTTATGTTTTAAATATATAGAAGTTTAGTAACAAATAGATAATAAGTTACATGAGATATTTTAGTTCAGTGTGACCCCTTGTTAGCAGTCATAATTTGTTATGAAAACCCAAGGAGAACCTAGATCAAGACTTAATGTAGACAAGTCTGCAGAAATCTTAGAAACTCTACATTGCTTTTAACAACATAGGAATCCATGGCAAAGATATAAAATTGTTGCTGTAGCTCCAGAGGTTTTATTTTAGTTTTAGTGTTATACTTATCTAGACGTACAGGAATTAAATCTCTAATGAAATCCAGTTTGCCTCAACAGGAAATAGCCAACGTCTCGAGTTTGTTTCTGTTTGTTTTTAAACATTGGAATGTATTAAACTTCCCTTAGCTTTACTTGGAATATTATTAATAGAAAAATTTTAGGGAATAGGTGGGTAGGTACTTATAATTGACTTAATTAGAAATATTTGTTGCTTTTATTTTCTTATTTTCTCCCAAGTATGCTCATGGTTTATTCTGGTTTAATGGTCAGTGCCTTTGTAGTGCTTGGAGGTCCAAATACTTTAACAGGAATTTGAACCAAATGTCTGTAAACTTGATAAAAGGCAAAACTTTTTGACCCCTATGTTAGTTTCTTAACACAGTTCTCACTATTTTATTTATTTGCCTTGTTTTATTTGAGGGCAACATCCCGACTGTACTCAGGGGCTTACTCTTTTACTTTGCACTTAGGTTGTCATTCCTACTAGGCTCAGGGGACTAGAATGGAGTGGCCAAGCATCAAACCCGGGGGTAGCCTCAGTGCAAGACCAGTGCCCTTCCTATTATAATAACATTCTAGCCCTTAACTTCTTTTTTTAAATTTAATTTTATCATTTTGAGGTAGTTATGCAGTTACAATATGTTAACATTTAGAGTACTGTTGTACAAAGTTCCTGGATCCAGTCGCTACCGAAGTGCCCAACACCTTTAAACCAATATATTTATGTTACTTCTAGTCAACCTCTTCATTCTCCCTCACCCATCCACTCTCTGCTTGGTAATAAACTAACTTGGAATTCAAGGCCAAGGAACCATAGACAATTTTAAGAAACAAAGAAAACTTTCAGATTTGTGAATATTACTATTTACGCATCCAACAAGAGAAAATGATTCCAAAGAACACATAAACAATGAAAAAGATGATGTTTTCTGTTTAAAAAAAATACTTAAGTAAAAGTTTATCTCAATTTACATGGGATTTTTATTAACCTCTTTTTTAGGCATAAAGTAAAATACTTATTACATAAACATAAAAGTGAGAACAATTACATTTTCTCTCCACACACACCTTAAAAGAAGGATTTAGGATTTATTAAGAGATAGAGAATGGGATTCTTTCCTAGCAGAGCAGCCAAATCAATTGGTTTGGTGTCTGCACTGTTTGGAGTTCAGTGTTTCCAGAGCCCACAGTGCTGGAGATTACCTGGGCACCTTGACCTATAGTGGGGTTTTGTGAAAGCTGTTGGTCTTTAAGACTACTTTGAAGTTTGGGAAAATGAAATGGGAACCAGGACAATTTTAAGCATCACGAGTTCAGTGTTCTTATTGAATATCAGCTGATGTGTGTGTGGTGTGTGTGTGTGTGTGTGTTGTGTGCGTGTGGTGTGGTGTGTATTTTAACAAATTTCCCTCAGATAGTTACAAGCTTTAGCTTAGTTTAAGAGACCCTACAGGGGGTTGGAGTACCCTTACAGGGCACAGCGGTAGAGCGTTTGCCTTATACGTGCCAGACCCCGGACAGACGGATGGACGCGGGTTCAATCCGTGGCATTCCTTATGGTTCCCCTGAGAGAGAAGCGATTTCTGAGTACAGAGCAGGAGTAACCCTTGAGCGCCACAATTGTGCCCCCCCGAAAAACAAGAGTCCCTTACAGATCTAAATTGACCATCTTCTAGTGTTCTTATTGATTTTTATGGGGGAACTGATTTTTTTTACTATTAAATCCTTTTTGACGATTCTGGAATGATCTATACTGCTTAGCATTTTTAAAGGTACTAGGTTTTGCCACTAGGTGAAAGTAGATACTGAAATTCCATAAAATGGCAATATGTAGTTTCATTGTATATGCAGCAATACAATAACTAGTTATTAGATAAGATCTCTGTTAATTCTATTAATCTAGAATCACCTTTTAGTGCTAGAATTTTTCCTCATAGAAAAATGCAGTTCAGGGCCCGGAGAGATAGCACAGCGGCATTTGCCTTGCAAGCAGCCGATCCAGGACCCAAAAACAAACAAACAAAACAAAAAAATACAGTTCAATTTTCTATTACTTTCAAACAGTTAGAATTTTGATTGCGATCTTTTTATTTTCAGGTAAAATAATAGCTTAATAAAGCTAAATCATAGAATCTTTGAGGTGAATGGCAGTTTTATTTTAATTTATAAATTTTCAAGCATTTAAGTTTCCTTGAAAAAAAATGAAGATATTGTAGCATTGTGTAATATTTTATATATGTGTAATCGTGTCCTAATGAAATTTTTAGTATTTTAAGTAGATTTTGAAATAATCTGAAAGTGACTCTTTTATAACATTCTTATAGATAGTAATTAATCTTGTATGTATATAATAGTATTAATTTTGTATGGATAATATAACTTATTAATTTATATGTAAAGAGTTAAGTAGAACTTGTTTGGAAATTACTGAATGTTGAATATTTTCATTAGTATATGAAATTCCTTCTGGACGTTTTATGAGAGAATTGTGTGGCCACCTCAATATCATTTATGATCTTTGTTGGTCAAATGATGATCACTATGTGCTTACTGCATCATCTGATGGCACCGCCAGGTTAGTATATTTCAAAAGTACTTATTGTGCATGCACTTTGCCACCAAACTGAAGAATTAAAGTGGAGGAAAGGTGTATTAAGGAGCTCTCAGAAATATGCATACTACCAACTAAGTAATGAAAATATTTTGAAGACATTTATAACATAGATATGTTTATGTAAATTAAAATGTTTATGATCTTTTAAATGTCATAGTCATTATGTATCCTATTCAGTTAGTACTTTAAGATGAGATTAATAATCAACTAGATATTTTCTCCTAGTAATATAGACTATTAAAGAGATCAATTGTTTTCATGGTTTACTAGGATACAGCAGTGATACATATAAGTATGTAGCATTGAGAAAAGGCACAAATATGTTCTTTGTATTTTGGACTGCTTATTTTGTTTTGGATCATACACTACTGGTGTTGCCTCCAGTGGTGCCCAGGAGACATGTGACATTAAAAATAAATTTAGGTTTAGACCTTTTAATCTATCTCCCTAGCTGAATCTTATGTTTCAAACTCTTCATAGATTCTCAGTTATTTGCATCTTTCAGAATCTCAGTCTTAAAATATTTCATTTCTTCCAACTTAATATGGTTTACAATAAGAGATTTCACAGCCACTTTATAAAGTTTCATTTATACTTCATTTCAGCTATTTATTCAGCCTCACAAGTATTCTTTAAAAAGTTATCTTTTTAGGTTGATATTATGCATGCATAATTTGATTTTATTTCATCAAATATATGGTATGATTGCATATCCACCATGTACAGATTAATTATAACTTTGGAGTAGGAAAAGTATTTTGAGAACAGAAAAAATATTTTTTGAGACTTACTCTCACTTCACTTTTACTTTCTCTCAATATACTTTTAAAAGTCACTTCTAGTGTTTACTTTCCCTCTATGTATCTTATTGAATTTCTCTTCAGTGTAAAATGTCATACTGATTAAAATATAATTCCTTTAAAATTATAAGCTTAAAATTTCTATGTTAAAATGAAAAACAGGTTGGCAACAATTGATTTCTTCAGTTTTCTAGCTGGGATCTTTCTGTCAGTACTTCTGTCAATATCTTCAAAACCTGCTCTGTTATCCTTCAATATAACTATTGTTCCATGATAGGTTATTTGAGGGAAAAAAAAGCATACCTTTCCTAACTGGATTTGCAAGTCATAAAAACTGTCGTTATCTGAGCTCTCAGCTCTGCTGAGATATTCTTTTACTTACCTTTTATTCATTCCTCTAGCAGCAAAGTTTTCCACATCAAGTTCTCTACTAAACCACAGGTCTTCCCATTTATTTAGATGTTTGTTCCAATCACTAGTGAAGCTTAGCCAGATGTGAACTATGTTTCTTGTTGGTTGCCCGACTAACAAGTATAAGCCCATCTATTTTAATTTCTGTCTAGCTCTTACTAAATATATATGAGGAACATATAACTTTAAGGTATCTAGTGGTTGGCCTGTGGTTTCTAATCTCACTCCTATAATCTGTAATTTTGTTAGCTTATTTTGTCTACTACTGGCCCCTTTAATAAGTAGTTTTAGAAAGTAAATCTTTAGAAAGATGTATACTGCTATCTTAAAATAAGATTGAGTATCACAAAAATATTGTTCAACTATTTCCTTTCCATCAATATATCATTTTCCTTTTCCACACCACCAGGAGCCTCCTAAATTCATCACCTTTACTTCTTTCAGATTTATTAATCTGGCTGTATTCTAATGTTTCAGATTATTTGTTCAGTTTTAATCCCTACTTTGCTGATACCAAGTAGTGTTAGTAATATTAAAAATACTCTTATGGTTTTCATTAACAACTTGTGTCTTTTGTTATTCACAGCTCTGATTGTATCTTTTTTTTCCTTGACTGTTCTTCATCAATGTTTATACTGAGTCCTTACATTTGGATTTTTTTCTCATCCCTTGTCTTCTATCTATTCTAGTGCCCTTTATTTATTTTTATCTCCTGAGATGGTATTCTAGTCTTTCTCAGTTTTGAATCTCTATTTCACTGTCAACTTGGCTAATGCTCACTTTATATTATGGTAGAATAATTTGTTTATATATATGTTATAGTAAGTATGATGGTAATCATATTAACCCTTACTCCTGTGCTGGAAATTTAAGAGTGGTACTCATTTCCTTTCCTTTGTTCCTCAATTTCTACATCTAAGTAGTAGTCAAGTTATCAAATGTCCTTTTGAATCATATTAGGCATTTTAAGTTTACTACCCTCAATGTTGTTGTCTTAATTCAAGGCCTTGTTATCTCTTGATTAAATGTTGCGTAAATTGGTCCCCACTCGTCAATCTGTAGCTTTTCTAATTTTGATGTACTGAAATCATCTCTCCAGAATCATCTTTCATGATCTTTTAGTAGAACAAACCTTTATTATAATACATTGCATTTTGAAAATATTCCAGTTTGTTAGCATGTCATGACAAGCACGTCCTTCATTGACCTACCTCACTGACCTAAGTTCCTTGTACTACTTATATATCCTTTTGTCTCACCCACAGCACAATCTTTTTGAAATATCCTTAACATTTTATCTTCTTTGGGATCTTCATACCCTATTACTCTTACTAACATTCTGATGTTCAAATGCCCTTTTCTCACACTTTCTGCCTAACTCATTCATTACATTAAGTTTTGTAAGTTATAGTGAGCTTCTGATCAATATCTAGAATGTAGATTTTGTTTTATTTCTTGAAGCCATCCTGTATTTTAACCGTGCAGTGCATAAGTGGTATGCATTTATAATTAGCTTTGAAATAAATACTGGTTTAGTACTTGGTTGCATCATAAAAATGTTTTGAAAGGGAAAACTGAGTGAAGTGAGAAGCAGTATGGACAATGAGATGTTTGAAAGAGGTGAGAAGTACTTATAACAAATAAGTCAAATGAAGAAATAAGAGTTGGTAATATCTCCAAAGGCTGAACAATGATTTTCTAGCTTTGTCTTTATTATCTTCCTGGAGCTCACTGTTACATGTTATTGTTGGTATCTGTTAAGTATTTCCCACAAGTTAGCTCTCTGTCGTGTGATTTTTTTCTTTTTTGGGGGGGTGGGGGGTCACACCCAGCGGTACTCAGGGGTTACTCCTGGCTCCATGCTCAGATATTGCTTCTGGCAGGCACGGGGGACCATACAGGATGCCGGGATTTGAACCAATGACCTTCTGCATGAAAGGCAAAGCGCCTTACCTCCGTGCTATCTTTCCGGCCCCTGTGATTTTTTTCTTAAGTCTCACTCTTACATGTTACCCATAAATGTCTGCTAAAATAAGTAATTACCACTAGTTCTCTCTCAATCTCACTTCACCTCTTCTCTCTCTCCTTTGTACACTTTTCTTAAATCTCCTTTATTTTTAGAAAAACCTGTATTTTCCTCAAACAGCAGCTTCATATATAATCAGAAAGGCCTTTTTATCTGTAATTGCTTCCTAATAGGCATCTATATCTTTAGACCACTCTTCACATACATTGCTTTAATTGAGTTTTGTTCATTCTTAATTCTATTATAATTTTATATAATATTTATAATTTTATGTCCTTATCCTTCTCCGTGATTGGTATTATTTTTTCTTAAACAGAGTAATACATTGTTTTCTTATTTTAGATTCTACCCATTGTGTGGATGACTAAAATTATCACCTATATCATTTTTTTATATTTAAAATTTTATATTTACGTCTACTTTAGTATATTAAGTTCCTATAAGCAACAGTTGCTTTCTTTCAGTATTTTATGTATTACTTAATATTGCTAAAATGTTATGACAAAGTAACTAAAGTTTTTATTTTTAACAATTTCATGTTCCCTCCAAATTAGTGATTTTGTTCTTTCATTAAGTACTGCATTTTATGTAGCATTTGTTCTTGAAAGCTTTGACTTGGTAAAAAATATTTATTCAGTGTTTACACATGCTTTGTTTTTACTTAAAACATGTTCTTTCACTTCCTTCATTATTAATTTGGATTCTTAGCGAATTGAGAATCATATCCTGTATTTTAAACAGCTGCTGAAAAACTTACAGAATGTTATTCTTGAATAAGTAACTGATTTTCTTTTATTGATAATTTTGAGGACTTAATTTTCTACATCGGTTATTTACAGTAAAAGAATGAGCTATACATCTCCATACTAAAATTAAGAACTTCTAATTCTAATAAAATTTTTTTCAAAGTTGAGTTCCACACTCATATCCTGCTTATTGCTAGATATTCTTATTTTTTAGGGGGGTGGGGTATATCCTAACTCTACTCAGCGTCTTTTCAAGCTCTTTACTCAGGGTATCACTTCTGGTAGAGCTCAGGGAACCATTAGTGGTACTGGGGTTTAGGCCCAGGTTGGCTGTCTACAAGGCAAGTACCTTAACCTCTGTACTCTCTCTCCAGCCCAGATTTTGTCCTTTAATTAGAAATATAGTGCATATAACATAACAGTCTAAACCTGAGGTTACTTTTTTTTTTATTAAGATTAGAAAATAATAACTATTTTTCAAATCATTATTGTAATTTAAAATCATTATTATAGAGGAAGATATAAACAAATTTTTATGAATATAGCTATCAAAATACTATATCAAATTCCTGCAATTATTTTAATCATTTAAATAGCACATATAGTAATGATAAAATAACCCTTAAATCTTTGAATTCTTTATGTGCATCAGACTTTAAAATTATACAGTAAAAAAACAAAACACAGTCCAGATATGAAATCATTATAGTTTCTCTCTGTATTTTATGATTTTATTTGTTTCTTTTTGTTAAGTGAAGCACTTTATTAACTTTTCAGGCATGTGTTTGACCAATGTTGAAAAAATAGGGGCTGGAGTGGTGACTCAAGTCGTAGGGCATTTGCCTTGCATGCGCCTAACCTAGGATTGACCGCCATTCTATCCCCCAGCGTCCCATATGGTCCCCCAAGCCAGGAGTTATTTCTGAGTGCATAGCCAAGAGTAACCCTTGTGGCCCAACCCCCCCCCCACCAAAAAAAAATAGTTTAAACACTGTTAAATATTGGGGCTGGAGCAATAAAACAGTGGAAAAGCATTTACATTGCATGATACTGACCAGGGTTCAATCCCAGGCATCCCAAATGGGTCACTGAACCCTGCCAGGAGTTGTCCCTGAGCACAGAACCCAGAGTGAGTGCTGAGCATTGCCAAGTGTGGCCCAGACTAAAAAAAAAAAAAATCTGAAACTAACATAAAGTCAAATGCCAAGTTCTTCATTTTATAATAATAATTTATAATAATTACCTAGTGATAAATTAACTATTATTCTTGATGTTAACTATAAGATGCAATAGTGTTAGTATGTAAGGAATTCCATAGCCATCAGGCATTTGGTCACATTTCTATTATTGAACGATATAGTTCAGCTTTGGTTGTTATTACTTATTTACCTAAGTCCCATTGGCTGTATTAGTTTTTAGAAAACCTAATGAAATTCTTTCAGAAGGAATATAACTTTCTATTCTTTTTTTAGGATATGGAAAAATGAATTAAATAACACAAATACCTTCAGAGTTTTACCTCATCCTTCGTTTGTGTACACGGCTAAATTCCATCCAGCTGTAAAAGATCTAGTGGTTACAGGATGTTACGATTCTGTAATACGGATATGGAAAGTAGACGTAAAAGAGGATCCCGCCATACTGATCAGACAAATCGACACTCACAGGAGTTTCATTAACTCTCTTTGTTTTGATAGTGATGGTATGTCAAAAAATTTATTCCAAATAAAATATAGTTGCATAAGAACTTTACAAACCTTATTTTTACTCAGATAAGTCATTATTAAAGCTTGAGATGGTTTTATGTATTAGCTATTATGTTTCTATATTGATATTTGTATGGATTTTGTAAATGCTAATAGACATGAACAATTATAACTGAGAGAGTTCTGTTTCTGTTTATAATTTTAAAAGTCACTAAATCAAAAATTACATTTTATACTTAAAAAAGGAAAAACATTTATACTTAACTGATCTTAATCAGTTAAGTATGAGTTAATGTGAGTTATATTTACTTTACATATTAATTATATTAACTCATTAATATTAGTTATATTAACTTAATATATGAATTATATTTACTCATATTCTTTTTTTTTTTTTTTTTTGGTTTTTGGGCCACACCCGTTTGATGCTCAGGGGTTACTCCTGGCTATGTGCTCAGAAATCGCCCCTGGCTTGGGGGGACCATATGGGACGCCGGGGGATCGAACCGCAGTCCGTTCCTTGGCTAGCGCTTGTAAGGCAGACACCTTTTTTTTTTTGTTATATTTACTCATATTCTAAAGTTCTAATGTATTCTAATGAATACATCTCATTGTATTAGTGATTATAATCTTATAAAAATTTTGATATTTAAAAAATGCTTTTCTTTTGTTTTGGTGCAAGGGGCTTATTTCTGGCTCTTTGCTCAGGGATCACTACTCCTGGCAGGTCATGGAGGATCATAGGAGGTGCCAAGAACTGAACCTGATCAGGGTCAGCCATGTGCACAGCAAGAGCAATGTTTGTTGTACTAGCTCTATGACCCTGGAGAATATATATTTTTGAAGGGGTCATACATAGAGGTGGTCAGGGTTACTCCTGGCTCTGCACTCAGGAATTACTCCTTGCAGGTTTGGAGGACTATATGGCATACCAGGGCTAGAACCTGTATTGCCTGCATGTAAGGCAAGCAACCATACCACTGTACTATGTTGCCCCCAGCCCTTTGAGAATCTTTTAAATTAAATGGAGAATTGTGGATAATGGCAGGAAAATCCCTTATGAATCTCAAGGGTATATTTTCTTTTATTATTTTATTTTTTTGTTTTTTGGGTCACACCCGGCAACACTCAGGGGTTACTCCTGGCTGTACACTCAGAAATCGCTCCTGGCAGCTCGGGAGGCCATATGGGATGCCGAGATTTGAACCACCATCCTTCTTGCATGAGCAAGGCAAACGCCCTACCTCCATGCTATCTCTCCAGCCCCTATTAAGTGTAGTACTATAATCATTTTATGAATAATAAGTCATATAAATGGGAAATTTGAAATTATTTAAAGGTCATCTTAGTATATAATAATAGCTGATGTTTTAAAGATGAGTTTAGATTTTTTTACATAAAAAATAAGAAAATTCTATTTGTAATATTTTATAATGTTTCAGAGCTGACCTGAGCTCTATGTTGTGTTACAATTAATTAGTATAAAATTGAAAAGTGATAATATTACTAATGTACTCACTTTCACCTACAGTGATGTTAGCAAATTGGAACAAATTCAGTAACTATCAATTTACGATTGTAAAGTGTCTAAAAATTGCCATACATAACAGTAGTAGCTTAGATTACAAAAGAGAAATGATTTCTTCCTATATGGTTATAAGATATTGATACATGAAAAAAGGAAATTAATCTGTATTACTTCAGTTAATATTATAAGGACAAAACTGAAAAAATAAGTATATGTATATATAGATTTGTTCAGAATTAGAACATACTAATACATTGGACAGCTGCATAAATTGCTTTGTTTTTTTTTTTTTTTTTGGTTTTTCGGGCCACACCCATTTGATGCTCAGGGCTTATTCCTGGCTAAGCGCTCAGAAATTGCCCCTGGCTTGGGGGGACCATATGGGACGCGGGGGGATCGAACCGTGGTCCTTTCTTTGGTTAGCACTTGCAAGGCAGACACCTTGCCTCTAGCACCACCTCGCCGGCCCCATAAATTGCTTTGTAAAATATTAAATTTACAATGCTAAATAACTACCTGTTGTTATAGTTTGTAAGATATTCCTAACTGGGTATGAAGTTGAATATTTTAGGGTCTCTAAGGTCGTATTCTACTGTGAAATGGTTTGAGTCTAAGAGTTGGTGTTAAACTAGAGAGTCTACTATTTTTATATCCTTTATTTTCTGATTACTTACTGAATTTCTAAGAAGTATGAAACATTGTGAATATTGATTAATATAGGTGAGAAGTACAAGTATATGTTGGATAATTGAAATAACATTTTTAGTTTGGTATTGTGTTTTTATTTTGCCACACCTGATTGTGCTTAGGACTTACTCCTGGCTAGGCATTCAGGGATCACTCCTGATGGGGTTTGGGGGCCAGGCAAAAACAAATTGATGCCAATGATTGGATCTCTCTTGGTGATTCTTTAATATTGATTTCGTGGGCTTGAAGAACCATCTACTGAAGATCCAATCAGTTTGGCCACAAGCAGGAAAACAACTTACCCACTGCATTATCACTCTTGTTCCTAAAAACTCAGTAGTTCTAATTCTTTGTTGTTGTTTTATTTTGAGGGTCACACTCAGCTTACTCCTGACTCTGTTCTCAGGAATTATTTCTGGCAGGCTTGGGATCCATAAAGGATGATGCCTGGTATTGAACGAGGGTCTACCACTCAAAAGGCAGATTCCTACCATCGCTCTAGCCCTGCCTTCTGACTCTTTGTTTACTGGACTATACTTTTTCAATTTTATGTTTCTAAATGTGTATTTCACTTTAAAAAATAGGTCATCATATGTATTCAGGAGATTGCACAGGAATGATTATTTCTTGGAATACCTCTGTCAAAGTTAATGATGTTCAACATTCAGTGCGTCACTGGACTATAAATAAGGTATTAGTTCATTTCCTATTTTGGTATTTAATAAATGATTTTGATAATTAGATAAACACATAACTTTAAAAATGAGATGGTTGACATTGTTTCTCTGTTTTAAAATTAGTTTTTTCTTCTGTGAAATCCATTTTATATTTACTTATTACTTATATTAATGATAAATAAATTGATGGTATAGCAACAGAGAAAACTTTATACATTTTGACCTGGTTTAATGTCTGTTTTTTGAGCCCTAATTTTCATTGTTATTTAGCAACACATTACTGAAGTTTGCTTTAAAATAAAGTAACTTTATACTACCATGTATAAATAATATCTTTTCTATGGTTTTTCTTCCTTTTTGTAATTATAGTTCTTTAAAAACTGTGCTCAGTATTTGTTAGTAATGTCTTTCAAAACTATGTAATTATGAAGGATTACTTAAAAGCAATAATTGTTTCACTTGGAATTTGCTAAGTAGAAACAAATAAAAAAAACTTAATTATGGAGTTGTAAGGTTGTTTCTATATAAACAATTTTCTTTGTGTATATTTTGTATATTTTAGTTAGAAATATAAAATTATTAACTTGATTGTTTTATATAAATTTGTATATTTGTTTTACATGCTGATATTTTTCTTCAAAGTTTTGTTGTCTTTTGTTTTTTAGAATATGTTGTAATAGTCATACTTAGCATGAAAAACACTTAAGTGAAAACTAATTCTATTGAATTTTAGTTAAATGTCTTGAGTCTATCATATGTTTAAAAACAGACTTCAGTTTTTCATCATCTTGTCTATCAGTTTAAAGACTGACATCTTGGTGGTTGTTTTGTAGTCTAATTTCAGACTCTTTGAAAAGAGCTTTCTAATTATTTATATACCTGAGGGACTGGCAACACTCCAGGTTATTGATAAAAATCTTTTGAGTTTACAGTGTTGAGCTTTTATTTGTGTTCAAAATCAAGTATTTCCATAGCTTGGTATAACAACAGAAAGATAAATTTACTTCAATAACCCTTTATCTAGTACTTATTGAATGTTAAAATTAAAGTTGGGAAATGATCTGGAATATCCTTTTAATAGCTAATGTTCAAGAATAAACCAGAAGCTTCATTGTGTTACTTGGCTCTCTTCTGCAGACAAGGTTAGAAAAGCTAACTTATCCTCAACTGTCCCTTAGGATGGAGTTCATAAGTTGGTGCACATATTCACTGGCAAAAGGAAATGAATTTAAAGTTAGAGCATTATTTTTTTTGTTTTATTATGAATATAATGAAGGAAAACATAGGAATCCTTAATAAATACTATAAATACTAAATACCAGCATCCTTTTCAATTACATCCCCATCACTTAGGTCCTCCTATCTTATATCTCCCCTACCCTTCCTCATTGTTGTGACTGTCACACATATGCTGGCTGCGATGCCTAAACATTTGTGGTGGGAGTCACTAGGACTTGGAGTCACACTTCATGGTGACTTGCCTTGGTGCTTGCTGAAGGTTTCAGTCCTTTCATTGTGGTGTTGCACATTCCTGGATGCCATGCAGCTGGAAAATGCTTGTGGCACCAAAATCACATAGATTAGAGCTGCCAGGCACAAACTACAGCATTGCCACATTGATGCTTTTTTCATGTGGGCAGCACAGGCCAGCAAGGAAAGGAATTTAATCCTGTGCTATTTTCAGCTCTTGATCTTTCTTGACCTCATTAGTCAGGTTTCTTTGGTAGCTGCCTCATATCACTTAGACTCGTATGATTTTAGAAGATTTGGATAATATGTATTTTTCAGGCGTGGTATAAGTGAGAAATGAAATTATAATATGATACCAAAGTAGAGATTGAAAGTTAATTTTTATGATTTTCAGAAATGTGAAGCTTTCTGGTGCTGTAGAGATTTACCTTGCATGCCCTACCCAGATTTTATCTCTGGCACTGCTAATGGACCCCTGAGACCTCAGGAGTGATCTCTAAGCTCAGACACAGGTGTAAGCTCTGAGGAGCACCAGTTAATCCTTCCTCCCAAAAAGTCATTCCAAAAAGTCATATCCAAAAAGTCATAATAATAAGCAGAAAAAACAATGTCAGAAAGTGTGTATCTAGACATTTATTCTTTAGGGGACTGGCTAAATTTTGGAAAAGTAACTGTACTACAGAAACAGACTAATCTGTGACAGTATTACAGAATAATTAGGGAATGCAATTGAAAACCTTTTCATCTGTAAACTGAAGTTATGAGGAACTTTAGGTGATATTAAAGCATCTTACACAGTAAAGTGTCATTTTAAATTTTTTTACTCTTAGAAAAGGTTTAACACAAACTTTATAGCAAAGTTCTTATTTTTAAATCATTTTAGGAAATTAAAGAAAGTGAATTTAAGGGGATTCCAATAAGTTATTTGGAGGTTCATCCCAATGGAAAACGCTTATTAATTCATACCAAAGACAGTACTTTGAGAATTATGGATCTCCGACTGTAAGTATATTTCAACATTGACATCTTAAGCATCGATAGAACAAGGCATGAGTTAATTTATATTTATAAAATGTAGTCATGATTTTCTACTAATCGGTATTTCTGTAAGGACATCTGACAGAGTCTGTAAATGTTCCTGGATCTTGTTTCTATCACAGATGTATATAGAAACCTGAGGTGCAGCTAAGTAACCTACAGCTCATTTGAACAGCCCATCTTCACATTATTCCCAATAAAGATGATATGATCTCATTTATAAGTTCAGAATGATTCTGAAACTAACGTCAGTTGCTTCTGATCTCGACAATTAAAATAAAAAACTTGGGGGCCAGAGCAGTGTACAGTGGCTTTAACTTTGTGTTGCATGTGGCTGGCTTGGATTTAATTCTTGGTACCCATATGGTCCCCTGAGCATTGCCAGGAGTTATCCTTGAGCTCAGAGCCAGGAGAAAGCAAGTCCTGAGCCACCAACAGTATGGCCCAAGAAGTCAAAAATAAATAAATAAACTTTTGCTATGGTATATACTTTTTTAATATAATTTTTATTTTAATTATAGTGGCTTACATATCGTTCACAGTAATATTCCAGGTACATATTTACATTGAATCAGGGGAATTCCCACCACCGAATTGTCCTCCCACAACTGCTCCCATCCTGCCTCCCATATCCTCCACTCTCCCCCCCACCCCACCCCAGGCGCTGCTAGAATGCTTGGTCCCTTCTGTGTTTAGTATTACTTAGTGGTCTTATAACTGTTTGGTCTAGGTGCCTCCATTACTGCCCCCTCTAATTGGGAGGCGGGACTAGAAAGCTCAAGTTATGTGGTTTTGTTTGAGGAAGAGAAAGGTAATATGATGGGGTAAAAATCGACTATGCCGACTATGAGCAGAGTCATTCTAGAGGCTCTCATCCTTGGTTTGAGGGAAAAAGGGAAAAGAATAAGGTGAAACACCACAACAGTTCAAAAAGAAGAATCAAATAAGATATCCAGTGAGCACTGCAGCAATAAAAATATGCACCACATAGTTGCCATGATCTTGATTTAGGAAATATGACAAGGCGCAAAGAGGAAGAAAAGAAAAGAAGAAAGAAAAAGTAAATATATAAATAAAAAAATGGACAACTACTTCAATATCTACCCCAAAACAAAGAAATCGACAAAAACTAGATAAAAAAGGATTATTTAGTGTTTTTTTGTCTCCCCCCCCCACCCCCCTGCATAGGCACAGTAAATATTGGGGTCATCCGAAACGGGAATCTCCTTGGCCTAAGAGACACAGGGTTTCTCTACCCTTGGAATATATTGTCATGGGATTATCTATAGACTCCTTTCACGTTCATTTACTCTCCCCTTGGTGTTTTTGTGCCATATGGAAGACTTCTGCTCTGATCTGGCTGATAAAAACAGACCTCTAAATCTAGAGGTCTCAGTCTGTGCATAGGTCAAGGAGTGGAATTTATGATGAAGACTTTCTTTGTGATTTTAGAAGTTCTGTTTCCTCGATGTCATTTTAATCTGTCTTCTGTGGTTAGTGGTCTTGGCCCTTGCGCTGAAACCCGGATGGAGCCTGGGATATCATCTTTCATTATGTTGCCAGAAGACCCATTCAGTTGCAATTGCCTCAGTCAGGACTCTGGAATTAGAGGTCATGGTTGTTGTGCAGGATGTAGACCAAACCCTAGACTAGGGCTTTCTTGTTGGTCCCAGAATACATACTGCCCAGTCATGGTTGTATCAGCCAGTCATCTGTAGATCACGTTCTTGGCTTTTGTCAGCCCAAAGTGTGACAAGTCTTCTGATTTTGTCTTATCATTAGTTGGTGAGGTAGGATAACCTGTTCTTATGTCCATTTGTTCCCAATTTCCTCATTGTCAGGATATCATAGTAGAACTGGCACATGTTGGATTTCGAGTAGTATTCAGGATGTCCCAGATGGGCTTTGGTTCCTGTAGCTGTTGTGAAGAACTGTGTTGATTCTATGTCTGGGATTCAGGATTCGAGTCTGGACAGTCGGTGTCTAATCTTCTGGAGTCTAAGAAGGATCCACATGACATATTTTCAAGGTGGGAGATTCCCCTGTATTGTAAATTAGTATGAGTTCTTATCCCTAGTAGAAAAGAGCTTGTTTATATACGTGGGATTTCCCCTTTTTTATTGTGCCTTTGCAGGAAGAAATGGTGCTTCATTATTTTGCCAGTGCATTTGGGGGTGAAAAAAACAGAGAAACAAGTCACATACCCAAAAAAACATAAAAATAGAAATAAAAATAATATATATTTGCTCACATATGTATAGTGGACAATGATTTTAAGTAAAATGAAATAAAAAATAAAGAGCTAGTGTTATACAGGTCTTATACTTATGATGGAAGTATAGGTTTCCCCATTGCCTTTTGAGATTTTCTTGTGGAGTGTGGGTTGCCAGGCGCCTTTTCATCACACACCCTGCCCTTCCTGAGATTAGTAAAAGATTTGAGGGGGGTCTTGTGTAAAGTACTTGCATTGGGAGTCCTTTTAGGACTAAGTCCGGTATCCAGCAACAGTCCACGTTAGGATAAGTTGGTAGGGAGGGCCACACAGCATGAGTCAGTAGGGGTGTTGGTTGTCTTTTCCTGCCGGGGACGAGGTGTGGGTTTGAGTGGATGTCCCTTCGCTTGGGTGCTGGGTACTGGTTCGTTGGGGTAGGAGGTCAGTCTTGATGCCTAATAGATTAAGAACTGATAGTGAAGAGTTTTAATAAGTTGGAAAATTGGATGGAATTGGGGGGTGAAGGGGTAGTCGGATTCCTGGAAGGGGAATAGGAGAGAGTATTTGGAAGGGGCAGAAAGGAAGAAAGGGGAAAATAAGATTAAATAGGGGGGAAAAAAGGAAGAGGGAGTAGTGAGAAGAGAGGTGAAAAGAACGGGGGCATGTCATTTTGCTTGAATATGTTCGATGAGTAGGCCCCGTAGTATAAGTCTGCAGGTCACAGTTGCTGCTTCGGTGGTCTGGCTGGTCACGTGCTTCAGGTCCTAAAAGAAGGTATACCCTAGAGATAAAGGGTGTGTTAAAAAGTTTTATCGAGACAATTTTGTAATGCAGCCTGTGTTTAGTATGTCATGTGGCTTGGCTCTGAGATGCCATCTTAGGTTGTCCATCCTTTGTATCCAAGAATGCCTGTGGACAGAAAAGCTGAGAGGTTACTTTAAATATATTAAGCTTAAGGCATTAACACCTATTATTTTGAATACTTCGGTTGTAGTCAGTGATTTCCGTGATATTCTTTACCTGTAACCTTGTATAAGATCCCTAAGAGATTATTATGAGCCTTTGCAGTAACAAGCTGATTACATACCTGTTTCGCTCTACGCTGCTGTTTCTGAAGTTGCTGGTTTCTTTATGGTTTAATGTGTGGTCGAGAGTTTAGGATATTCCTCTTTCATGTGTTCTGGGCTCTTCTGCCCAGTATATGTGTGGTGTTACAGTGTTTGGAGTTTCTACCCTATTATGTTGTTATTTGATCTTTGAATATTAGTTGTATATATGGTGTAGTTTCTAGGTGCTTCAGAACAGTGCTATCATTCTGTGTTTACCTTTCATCTTCTGGCTTACTTTGTTTAACATAATATGTTCTAGGTCCATACATGTTGCTGCAAAGTCTGTGATTGAGTCATTTCTTACTGCCATGCAGTATTCCATTGTGTATAGATACCACATCTTAATGATCCACTCATCTGTTTTGGGCATCGAGGTTGGTTCCAAGACTTGGCTATTATACTGAGTGCTGTGATAAATAGTGGGGTGCATACATATTTTGGGATGAATGTCCTTCCAGCTTGGGGTAGATGCCCAGGAAAGCAATTGCTGGGTCAAATGGCAGCTCATCTGAGTTCCTTGAGCACTCTCCAGACTGTTCTCCATAGGCATTGGACTAGGGGGCATTCCCACCAGCAGTGGACGAGAGTGCCTTTTATACCACAACCCGCCAACAGAGATTGTTTCCATTATTTTTGATGTGAGCCATCCTCACTGGTGTAAGGTGGTACCTCATTGTTGTCTTGATTTGGATTTCTCTAATGATGAGTGAAGGTGAACATGTTTTCATGTGTTTGTTGGCCATCTTTCGATCTTTTCGGTGAAGTGTCTTTTCATTTCATCTCCCATTTTTCTATGGCTTTATTTGGTTTTGTGGAGCTCATCTTTCTGAGTGCTTTGTATATTCTGGATATCAGTCCTTTTGGACATGTTGAGTGCAAAGATTTTTTCCCATTCAGTTACCTGTCTTTTATGTTGAGTATGGTTTCTTTTGCCATGCAGAAGCTTTTTAGTTTGGTGTAGTCCATTTGTTTATGTTTGATGCTAAAGTTCTTGCCATTGGCAATTATCATCAAAGACTTTTTTGATATATAGTCTTCGAGTGTTCTGCCTATTTTTTCTCAATAAACTTTATGGTTTGGGTCTGATTTAGAGGTCTTTGATCCATTTTGAGTTGACTTTTGTATATGAGGTGAGGTATGGGTCAATTTTAAATTCTTACATTGGTTTTCCAGTTGTACCAGCACCATTTGTTGAAAAGACTTTCTTTGTCCCATTTCAAGTTCTTGGCTCTTTTGTCAAATATTAGTTGACTATATGTCTGGGGCTTATGTCTGGAAATTCTGTTCTAACCCACTGGTCTGAGGCTCTGTCCTTGTACAGTACCATGCCGTTTTGATCACTATGGCTTTATAGTATAGCTTCAGGTAGGTAGCGAGATGCCACCCAGCTTCTTGTTTTTTTTTTTAGTATGTGTTTGGCTATCCTGGTCTTTTGTGGTTCCAGCTGAATTTTATGATTGATTGTTCTAAGTCTTAAAGAATGATGTCTGAATTTGGATGGGGATTGCATTAAATCTGTATAGGAGTTTGGGTAGGATGGTCATTTTGACTATATTGATTCTACCTACCCATGAGCATGGGATGTTCTTCCATTTCCTTAGATCCTCTTCAATTTCTTTCTGAAGTGTTTTGAAGTTTCCCTGGTAAGTCCTTCACTTCCCTTAAGGTTGATCCCTAGTATTTAATGTTTTTGTTACTATTTAAATGGATTGAATTCTTAATCTCTCTTCCTCTACTTCATTATTTGTGTAGAGAAATGCTACTGTCTTTGTGTATTCACTTGTAGCCAGCCACTTTGCTGTATTGGTTATTATTTCTAGAAGTTTTACTGTGGATCTTTAGGGTTTTCTATGTATATCATCATATCATCTGCAAAGGGATAATTTGAGTTCCTCTTTCCTAATTTGGATTCCTTTGATTCCCTTCTCTTGTTCGGATTGCTATTGCTAGGACTTCTAAGATTATATTGAATAAGATGGAGAGAGTGGACAGCCTTGCCTAGTTCCTGACCTTAGTGGAAATGTTTTCATTTTTTCGCATTGAGGATAATGTTGGCTGTGGCTTTTCATAGATAGCTGTAACTATCTTGAGAAAGGTTCCTTCTAACCCTATTTTGCTGAGTGTTTTCAACATGAATGGGTGTTGAATTTTGTCAAACCTTCTCTGCATGATTGATATGATCATGTGGTTTTTGTTTTTCTTCTTGTTGATGTGGTGTATAATGTTGATTGATTTATGTTGTTGAACCAACCTTGCATCCCTGGGATGAAACCCACTTGGTCATGGTGTATATTCTTTCTGATGTAGTGCTGGATTCGGTTTGCTAAAATTTTGTTGAGAATTTTTGCATCTATGCTCATTAGTGAGATTGGTCTGTAGTTTTCTTTCTTGGTGCTGTCCTTGCCATCTTTGGGAATGAGTGTGATATTAGCCTCATAAAAGGAGTTGGGGAGGGTTCCTGTCTTTTCTATGGTTTGGAAGAGCCTGTGGATCAATGGTAGTGAGTCTTCTGGGAATGTTTGATAAATTCACCTGTAAAACCATCTGGACCTGGACTTTTGTTCTTAGGGAGTTTCTTAATTACATCTTCGATTTCCTTGAAGTGATTGGCCTGTTTAGTTTTCTAGATCTTCAGATTCCAGTCTTGGTAGCTGGTATTTTTTCAAGAATCTGTTGATTTCTGCTGGGTTCTCTAGCCTAACTGAGTATAGTTGTTCATAATATGACCTCATGATATGTTGTATTTCTTGGGGTTCTGTTGTAATCTCTCCCCTTTCATTTGTGATCCTATTAATTTGGGTGATTTCCCTCTTTTTTTGTGAGTCTTGCCAGTGGTTTGTCTATCTTGTTTATTTTTTCAAAAACCAACTCATTTTTTTTGGACTCTTTTTTTGGACTCTTTTTTTGGACTCATTGATTTTTTGTATTGTTTTCTTGGTTTCTATGTTGTTTATTTCTGCTCTGGTTTTTATTATTTCTTGACTTCTAGATGTGGTTGGATTTCTTCGCTGCAGTTTTTCCAGTTTCTTAAGGTGATCCTTTAAATTGTTGATTGTTATTTTCCTTTTTTCTGACATAAGCCTATATTGCTATGAGTTTCCCCCTAATTACTGCTTTTGCTGTGTCCCACAAGTTTTGACAAGTTGTCTCTTCATTATCATTTGTCTTAAGGAATCTTTTTATTTCTGCCTTGAGTTTTTCTTTGATCCAACTGTTGTTGAGTAGCATGTTGTTTAATTTCCAGGTGTTTGATTTTCTCCATTGTTTCTTCTTACAATCAATTTTGACCTCTGTTGCATAGTGATCTGATAGGGTGCTTCTGATGATCCTTACACTTGTGGTTTTATATAAGTTAGATTTATATCCTAAGGCATGGTCTATTCTGGAGAAGGTTCCATGTGGGCTTGAGAAGAATGTGTATTCTGCTTTTTGGGGGTGGAGGGACCTATATAAGTCTACTAGCCCTAGATCTTCTAATTTTTTTATTTAGGGCTCTTATTACTTTGCTATTTTTCTGCCTGCTGGATATATTCAGTCGTGATAGTGGAGTATTGAGATCCCCTACTACTATCACATTTCCCTTGATGTGTTTCTCCAGGTTTGTAATTGCCTCACATATTTTGCTGAGTCTACATTAGGTGCATAAATACTGACCAGGGTTAGTACTTTTTGATCTATTGTTCCCCTGATCAGTATGTAGTGACCTTTCTTGTCTCTGATCACTTTCTTGAGGTTGAATGCAATTTGGTCTGATATTAGGATGGCCTTACCTGCTCTTTTTTGTTTTCCATTGGCCTGAATAATTAATTTCCATCCTTTAATTCTAAGTCTGTGCCTGTCCTGCATTAGTAGATGTGTTTCTTGCAAGCAGCAGAAGTCCAGTTTATGTTTTCTAAACCAGTTTTCTAGTATATGTCTTTTAATGGGAGAGTTTAGACCATTAATATTTAGGGAGATTATTGCAGAGAGGGCTGTTGTGTAGTTGTGTTGTGTAGGGTTGTTGTTGCTGTTACAATCAGGGATTTGGATTGTGTTTTTCTTCTCTGAGTAGGTCATTTAAAATTGGTTTTGTTTGCGCAAATATTGCTAGATCGTTTTTATTTGAGAATGTTTTTAGTCTTCCTTCCAATATGAATGAGAGTTTTTCTGGGTATTGGACCCTAGGTTGGAAATGTCTTTCATTCAGTCGTTTAAATATGTCATTTCACTGTCTTCCTGCTTGAATTGTTTCAAATGGGAGATCTGGTTTGATTCTTATGTCCCATCCCTTGTACTTGAGGGTTTTTTCCTCCCTTGTGGCTTTTAAGAGTTCATCTTTCTCTCTCTCTTTTTTTTTTTTTTTTTTGCCATTTGGATTACTATATGTCTTGGTGTTGGCTTATTAGGGTCTATTTTTATTAGGGACTCTTTACTTCTTGGAATTGCATTGAGGTCTCTTTCCAGAGGGTTGGGAAATTTTCCGCTATTATTTCCCTGACCACTTGTTCTTCCCCTTTCCCTGTTTCCTCCCCTTCTGGTATACCTACAATTCTTAGATTATTTCTTCTGTCTTTGTTTATTAAGTACTGGACTTTCTCCTTCAGTGCTTTGCCTTTTATTTCCTTGTTGGTTTCTGGAAGGTTTTTGATTGCAGGTTTTCTTCGAGTTGTTCTATGCGCTTTTCCAACTGTGAGATTCTGCTTGTATAGCTTTTTACATTATATATTATTTCCTTAAATTCCATTTGTATGGAATTTCTCATATTCTGTAGCAGTTCTTCTCTTAGTTGGTTGATATTTTTCATCCATGATTTTCTTATACTCGCTGGCTAGTGCTTCTTTCATTTTATTTACCATGATTTGCATTTCTTTTCTCATGGCTGTTTTCAGATCTTCATCTCTTGGATCTGTTTGTTTTGGTGGAATTGGAAACTTGTTTGTGTTTCCTTCTGTTTCTCCAGATGTTAGGGTTCCTTGGTTTACCCATATTTCTTTGCAATTCTTGGTGTTGCCTGGTTTTCAAGGCCTTTCGATTAGAGCATGCTTTTGCCACCTGTCTTGTTTGATATAGGTATTTCTGGCTTGTTTGGTATTTTGCTTCCAATTTTATGGGCTCTTAATTATTTAAGAAATTTGGGTGTTAGGTCTGAGTTGGCTAGACCTATATGTTGTGTTAGGCTATATTTGTGTGAATGCGACAAGGTTCTCGTGGCTCGTGTGGTTGGCATGGGTGGGTGGGGCTGGGGCTTCCATACCTGGAGCAGGTGGGGAAAACCGGCAGGAGGGGGCTGGCATCGTTCGCGCAGTCGGCGTAGGTGGGCGGGGCTTTCCTACCTGGAGCAGGTGGGAAAACCAGGCAGGAGGGGGCTGGCGCCTTTTGCGCGGTAGGTATCAGTATATACTGTTTATATTTTATACTGGTATATCACAGTATTGTAATTCTGTCATAACATAAAGGGATTTTGATTGATACACCTTTTTTTTTTTACTTTGTTTCTAAAGAGGCAAATAAGACAACTGTCCTTAATGTAAAAGTAAGCATAAAGACCTGGTGGAAGGGTCTTTATTTATATTTCATTTATTGTATTTAGAAAGTCTAGTGTAACAGTCTTATAGTATATCTTGCAATTATATTTTAGAGCTATTTTCCCTTCAGTATTAGAACAGTTTAAGATACTGCCATGCATTCTTCACACCTGTACTTTACAATATAACTGAACTACTTCCAAGATAGCACTCAAAAATATTTAGTTTTTAACTTTTTCTATAGATCTAGTTCTAGAGATCTTCTAGAATAGGAATCTGCTGCTGCTTCTATCTTATTTTTTCTTTACATGTATAGTACTCAAGCCATGCTGGCAGATATTTTTTAGTATGTATTTTAATATGTATAAATACAAAATAATTATATCTCACAGAAATGGAAAATCTGGTGTCTTGGAAAATACTTGGAAAATCCAAGTATATCCCTTGGATGGAGGTCTTTAATGGAAAACTGCAGACATTTACACTTTGTCTTGATAAATTGATATACAAAGTGTTTCAGTGGGATAGAATATATGAAAAGCTCAAGTAAGTCGTGGTCAGGTGATGTGAAGACTGGTGAGTATAGGTTTCTTGTAAGCATAGTTTTAATTATTTTCTTTATCCATACCCTAGCTAGCATAGGTTTTAATAAGGAGTGCTGGCAAATAATTTATTTTAACGGAAGAAACAGACTATTTTAGATCAGGCTTAAGGAGTTTGGTTTATTCTTTTAAAAAGTAAGAATTTGGGCTCTGGAGTCAAACTATATAGTATTAGATACTATCCTTCCTACCTCTTGGTAGATGATTAACCTCTTTTTCTTGTTTTTCTTAACTTTAAAGCAGTAGAAAAAATATACAGTTCTTAAAAGATTATGTGGGAATAAACTAGTTCATACATAAAGTATTTAAAACATTGCAGTATATAGCAAGTACTCAAGAAGTATTTGATCCAGTAACTTTAGGTCTTGCAGTTTATATTTTGCAATTAATTATAAAGCAGATGTAGATCTCTCTTACTCTCTAGATTATATGTATATATATATATGTATATGATATATCAGATGGTCTATAGAAACTTTTCTTGGTAAAGGATATCCTTACCGTGATGGACTACCTTACTTAATAAAACATTTAATGACATATCTGAAAGGAGCATATATTCATTGTGTAAATTTTTCTATTCTGTGTGTATTCATTTATTTATTTATTTTTATTTTACTATTTTTAATATATTTTATTTTATTTAAACACCGTGATTACATACATGATTGTGTTTGGGTTTCAGTCATGTAAAGAACACCACCCATCACCAGAGCAATATTCCCATCACCAATGTCCCAAATCTCCATGCTCCCCACCCAACCCTTGCCTGTACTCTAGACAGGCTTTCCATTTCCCTCATACATTCTCATTATTAGGACAGTTCAGAATGTAGTTATTTCTCTAACTAAACTCATCACTCTTTGTGGTGACCTTCATGAGGTGAGCTGGAACTTCCAGCACTTTTTTCTTTTGTGTCTGAAAATTATTATTGGAAGAATGCCTTTCATTTTTCTTAAAACACATAGATGAGTGTGACCATTCTACGTTTTTCTCTCCTATTTCACTCAGCATAATAGATTCCATGTACATCCATGTATAGGAAAATTTCATGACTTCATCTCTCCTGATGGCTGCATAATATTCCATTGTGTATATGTACCACAGTTTCTTTAGCCATTCGTCTGTTGAAGGGCATCTTGGTTGTTTCCAGAGTCTTACTATGATAAATAGTGCTGCGATGAATATAGGTGTAAGGAAGGGATTTTTGAATTGTATTTTTGTGTTCCTAGGGTATATTCCTAAGAGTGGTATAGCTGGGGTTATGGAAGCTTGATTTACAGTTTTTGGAGGAATCTCCATATCTCTTTCCATAAAAGTTGAACTAGACGGCATTCCCACCACCAGTGGATAATAGTTCCTTTCTCTCCACATCCCCACCAACACTGCTTGTTCACATTCTTTGTGATGTGTGCCATTCTCTGTGGGGTGAGATGGTAGCTCATAGTTGTTTTGATTTGCATCTCCCTGTTGATTAGTGATGTGGAGCATTTTATCATGTGTCTTTGGGCAAGTTGTATTTCTTCTTTGTCAAAGTGTCTATCTATTTCTTCTCCCCATTTTTTGATGGGATTAGATGTTTTTTTCTTGTAAAGTTCTGTCAGTGCCTTTTATATTTTGGAGATTAGCCCCTTATCTGATGGGTATTGGGTGAATAGTTTCTCCCACTCAGTGGGTGGCTCTTGTATCCTGGGTGCTATTTCCTTTGAGCTGCAGAAGCTTCTCAGCTTAATATATTCCCATCTGTTAATCTCTGCTTTCACTGGCTTGGAGAGTGCAGATTCCTCCTTGAATATGCCTGTAGTCTCAATGTCCTGGAGTGTTTTGTCTACGTGTTGTTCTATATATCTTATGGTTTAGGGCAGTGGTCCTCAAACTATGGCTCGTGGGCCACATATTGTATTTGTATCTGTTTTATTTCTTTTTTTTTTTTTTTTGGTTTTTTGGGCCACACCCGTTTGATGCTCAGGGGTTACTCCTGGCTATGTGCTCAGAAATCGCCCCTGGCTTGGGGGGACCATATGGGACGCCAGGGGATCGAACCGTGGTCCTTCCTTGGCTAGCGCTTGCAAGGCAGACACCTTGCCTCCAGCGCCACCTACCCGGCCCCTGTTTTATTTCTTCATTGCAAAATAAGATATATGCAGTGTGCATAAGAATTCGTTCATAAGTTTTGTTTTTACTATAGTCAGACTCTCCAATGTTCTGAGGGACAGTGAACTGGCCCCCTGTTTAAAAAGTTTGAGGACCCCTGGTTTAGGGTCTGATATCGAGGTCTTTAATCCATTTGGATTTTACCTTCGTACATGATGTTAGCTGGGGGTCTAAGTTCAATTTTTTGGAAGTTGCTAGCAAGTTGTGCCAACACCACTTGTTGAAGTGTCTTTCTTTGTTCTATTTAGGATTTCTTGCTCCTTCATCAAAAATTAGTTGATTGTATGTCTGGGGAACATTCTCTGAGTATTCAAGCCTATTCCACTGATCTGAGAGCCTGTTTTTATTCCAATATCATCGTGTTTTGGTAACTATTGCTTTGTAGTAAAGTTTAAAGTTGGGGAAAGTAATTCCTCCCATATTCTTTTTCCCAACGATTGCTTTAGCTATTCTAGGGTGTTTATTGTTCCAAATGAATTTCAAAAGTGCCTGATCTACTTTTTTGAAGAATATCAGGGGTATCTTTAGAGAGATCACATTAAATCTGTACAATGCCTTGGGGAGTATTGCCATTTTGATAATGTTAATCCTGCCAATCCATGAGCAGGGTATGTGTTTCCATTTCCAGGGGTCCTCTCTTATTTCATGGAGCAGAGTTTTATGATTTTCTTTGTATAGGTCTTTCACATTTTTAGTCAAGTTGATTCCAAGATATTTGAGTTTGTGTGGCACTATTGTGAATGGGGTTATTTTCTTTTTTTTTTTTATTTTTTTTGGTTTTTGGGCCACACCCGGCGGTGCTCAGGGGTTACTCCTGGCTGTCTGCTCAGAAATAGCTCCTGGCAGGCACAGGGGACCTTATGGGACACTGGGATTCGAACCAATCACCTTAGGTCCTGGATTGGCTGCTTGCAAGGCAAACACCACTGTGCTATCTCTCCGGACCCAAGGTTATTTTCTTAATGTCTTCCTTAGTACTATTGGTGTATAGAAAGGCCATTGATTTTTGTGTGTTAATTTTGTAGCCTGCCACCTTGCTATATGAGTCTATTGTTTCTAGAAGCTTTTTGGTAGAGTCTTTAGTGTTCTCTAAGTAGAGTATCATGTCATCTGCAAACAGTGAGAGCTTGACTTCTTCCTTTCATATCTGGATTCCCTTGATATCTTTTTCTTGCCTAATCGCTATAGCAAGTACTTCCAGTGCTATATTGAATAGGAATGTTGAGAGCAGACAGCCTTGTCTTGTGCCAGAATTTAAAGGGAAGGCTTTTAGTTTTTCTCCATTGAGGATAATATTTGCCACTGGCTTGTGGTAGATGGTCTTAACTATATTGAGAAAGGTTCCATTCATTCTAATCTTGCTTAGAGTTTTGATCAAGAATGGGTGTTGGACCTTATCAAATGCTTTCTCTGCATCTATTGATATGATCATGTTTAGGTATCAAGGTGATGTTGGCTTCGTAAAAGCTATTTGGAAGTGTTTTCATTTTTTTCGAGTTCATGAAAGAGTCTTGCCATGATTGAAAGTTTGAAAGAATTCATTAGTGAATCCATCTGGGTCTGGGCTTTTGTTTTGGGGCAGACTATTGATTACCATTTTAATTTCATCAATAGTGATGGGGATGGTTAGATATGCTATATACTCTTCATTGAAAAGTGGAAGATAATAAGGGTCCAAGAATTTATTCATTTCTTCCAGGTTCTCATTGTTAGTGGCATAGAGTTTCTCCAAGTAGTTTCTGATTATCCTTTGAATCTCTGCCATATCAATTAGTGATCTCTCCTTTTTTATTCCTAATACGAGTTATCAAGTTTCTCTCTCTCTCTTTGTTAGTTTTGCCAGTGGTCTATCAATCTTGTTTATTTTTTCAAAAGACCAACTTCTGATTTCGTTGATCTTTCAGATTGTTTTTTGGATTTCCACTTCATTGATTTCTGCTTTCAGCTTTGTTATTTCCTTCTGTCTCCCTATTTTTGGATCCTTTTGTTGAGCACTTTCTAGTTCTATGAGCTGCGTCATTAAGCTACTCAGGTAAGCGCCTTCTTCCTTCCTGATTTGTGCTTGCAAAGCTATAAATTTTCCTCTCAGTACTGCTTTTCCTGTGTCCCATAGTTCTGATAGTTTTTGTCTTTATTATCATTTGTTTCCAGGAAAGTTTTGATTTCCTCTTTGATTTCATCTCGGACCCACTGGTTATTTAGAATTAGGCTGTTTAACTTCAAGGTGTTAAAGTTTTTCTTCTGTGTCCCTTTGGAATTCAAATATGATTTCAGAGCCTTGTGGTCAGCAAAGGTAGTCTGCAAGATTTCTATCCTCTTGATATTATGAAGGTATGTTTTATGTGCCAGCATGTAGTCTATCCTGGAAAATGTCCCATGTACATTGGAGAAGAATGTGTATCCAGGTTTCTGGGGATGGAGTGTCCTATATATATCTACTAGGCCTCTTTCTTCCATTTCTCTTCTCAGGTCTACTATATTCTTGTTGGGTTTCAGTCTGGTTGATCTATCCAGTGTTGACAAAGCTGTGTTGAGGTCCCCCACAATTATTGTGTTGTTATTGATATTATTTTTCAGATTTGTCAACAATTGTATTAAATATTTTGCTGGCCCCTCATTCGGTGCATATATGTTTAGGAGAGTGATTTCTTCCTGCTCTACATACCCCTTGATTAATATAAAATGTCCATCTTTGTCCCTTACAACCTTCCTGAGTATAAAGTTTGCATTATCTGATATTAGTATGGCCATTCCAGCTTATTATGGGTGTTGTTTGCTTGGATAATTTTTCTCCAGGCTTTTATTTTGAGTTTATGTTTGTTCTGACTATTCAGGTGGATTTCTTGTAGGCAGCAGAAGGTTGGGTTGAGTTTTTTGATCCATTTAGCCAGTCTTTGTCTCTTAACTGTTGCATTTTGTCCATTGATGTTGAGAGAAAGAATTGTCCTGGGATTTAATGCCATTTTTATATCAAAATTTGGTGTGTCTTTGGTCAGTCTTGTCTTAAATTAGGTCTTTTATTTTTCTCTTAAGACTTCTTTTGAGTCTGCAAAGTTTCTGAGCTGTTTTTTGTCGTGAATCCATGTATTCTTTCGTCAAACCGGAAAGTGAGTTTTGCTGGGTACAGTATTCTATGTGAAGCATTCATTTCATTGAGTTTTGTCACTATGTCCCACCACTGCTTTCTCGCCTTGAGTGTTTCTGGTGACAGGTCTGCTGTAAATCTCAAGGATGCTCACTTGAATGTAATTTCCCTTTTTGATCTTGCTGTTTTCAGAATTCTGTCTCTATCTGTGGGATTCATTATTGTGACTAGGATGTGTCTTGGGGTATTTTTTCTGGGGTCTCTTTTGGTTGGTACTCTTTAGGCATGCAGGATTTGATTGCATATATTTTTTAGCTCTGGAAGTTTCTCTCTTTTTTTTTTTAAAGATTTTATTTATTTATTTAAATATTTATTTATTTTTTTGGTTTTTGGTCCACACTGGGCATTGCTCAGGGGTTACTCCTGGCTGTCTGCTCAGAAATAGCTCCTGACACTGGGATTCGAACCAACCATCTTTGGTCCTGGATCGGCTGCTTGCAAGGCAAATGCATCTGTGCTATCTCTCC
Source organism: Suncus etruscus (assembly GCF_024139225.1). NCBI lineage: Eukaryota > Metazoa > Chordata > Mammalia > Eulipotyphla > Soricidae > Suncus > Suncus etruscus. Next base: position 3,388,200 of record NC_064862.1, on the reverse strand, counting down.
GGGCCCAGAAGTTTCTCTTTAATGATGTTCTTGACCGTTGATTCTTCCTGGAAATTTTCTTCCTGTGTTTCTGGGACTCCAATGATTCTTAAGTTCTTTCTGTTAAGCTCATCATAAACTTCTATTTTCATCTGTTCCCATTCTTTGACTAATTTTTCCATTTTCTGTTCATTTGCTTTAACTTTTTTTTTCCAATCTCTCCCGCTGTATGGAGTTGTTATTTATCTCATCTTCCACAGCACCAATTATATTCTCAGCTTCTGTTACCTTGGTGTAGAGCTTATCCATTTTGTCATTCACTTCATTTACTGAGTTTTTCAGGCCTGTTATTTGACCTGTTATTGCAGTTTGGAATTTTGTGATTTCTGTCTCCATATTTTCTTGGTTCTTATTAGTGTTCTGTTTAACTCGATCCATGGTTTCTTTGAGTTCGTTGAGCATCTTCCATATTTCTTGTCTAAACTCCTTATCTGAGAAATTGATTAGTTGGTTGGTCGTTTTCTGGTCATCAGAATTGTAATCTTCATTCTCTATGTCTGATGCTGGCCTGCGTTGTTTCCCCATTGTCACACTTGTATTGTGGTTTTTTCTACGTGTTGTAGTGGTATTCATTGGCTAAATGATGCACTTGGACATGCTCCTCTGGCTCCGCCCTTTATGGGTGGGTTGACTTGCCTCCAAGGAAGGGGTGTCCTCCGTGGATGAAGCCTCACACAAGATTAAATCTTAGGCCCAAGCATGCAGCAGAGAAGACATTCTGGGGAGAAATGCTGGGCTTCAGTAATCCAGCACAGTTCTTAGTGTGATTTTTTTTTTTCTTCTTGTTGCAATGGCGTTGTTTCCTTTAGAAAGAGCGCATGGCCATGTAGCAAAGCAGAGCGGTCGTGTTCTCCTGGAGCCTCTTTTTGGCCCACTCCCAAGAGGTTCAGGAGACAGAACAGGAGACAGACACACACAGGCAGCACTCAAAATATTTTCCCAGTCTGAGGTCACAAAGAGGGGACCTGACTTCTGCAAAGTACCGCCTATAGCTGGTTTTCACGTTATGAAGCAGTTCTTTGGTGTTCCCGCCCTTGAATGAGCCTCTGGGAGAGCGAGATTTTTGGAGCCTCTTTTTGGCCCACTCCCAAGAGTTTCAGGCGACAGGACAGGAGACAGACACACACAGGCAGCACTCACAATTTCTCACGGTGGGCCCTACTGGGCAGGCGTACTTTCCTCATTTATTTATTTTTAGGATAATTCTTATTTTTTTATTTTATAGAGATATCATTATTTGGAATACAGCTAAAGTCATTATTTTATTGTTGCAGTTTCTACACTAATTCCTCCACTATAATCTCATCCATTTTCTCTACCTCTAGTCCTTCATTTATAGCGATTGTCTCTCAGGATCCCTTTCTTTGTTTTTTATCTATATTCATATGAGCATAATATACTAATATATACTTATATAAGCATACATATATACATATAAATACTCTTTGCATATGAGCAAGATCATCTGGTATTTTTAGTTTACTTTTTTTTTGGTTTGGGGCCCATACCTATCAGTGCTTAGGCTCCCTACTTTTCACTCCTGGGGTTCAAAGAGACCATATGGGATGCTGGGTTTGAACTCAGGTCAGCCATGCGTACGGTGTATGATTCTATTTTGGGGGCAGGGGTACAGGAGTGGTTTGGACTATACTTACTCTGTTTAAGGCCTATTCCTGGCTCATTGTTCAAGCATGAACTTTGGTGGTACTCAGAGGACCATAGTATTACTGGTATTTGGGCCTACATTCCAGTTGATGTAGCTGCATGCAAGGTGACTGCCTTACCTCCTGTACTACAGGGCTCGTCCTTGAGTGATTTTTAAAAGCCATTAAATGTGGGGCCTTACATAAACTCAATCCAGGTTTGGTTTCTGGTACCCTGTATGGTTCTCTGATACCTGCCAGGAATGATTTCTGAGCTCAGACCTAGGAGTAAGCCTGATCACCACTGGGTTTAGTTACCAAAAACAAACAAAAAAGTCATCACATAAAAAATGTTATGATATAATAATTATATCTATGTTTTATTAACCAACTGAAATGCTACTTCTTTAAAGTAGTCTTTTTTGGGGGCTGAAGGTATAGTACAGTGGTAGGGCATTTGCCTTGCATGTAGCTGACCCACTACGGACCTGGATTCAATCCCTGGCTTCCCATATGGTCCCCCATGCCTGCCAAGAGTGATTTCTGAACACATAGCAGGAGTAACCCCTGAGCATTACTGGGTTGCCCCCACCCCCCAAAAGAGTTAAAGTAGTCTGTTGTTATAGTTGGAATTTATCTCTTCTCAAGATCTTCATTGTGCTTTTGCGAATTTTCTACATTCACTTTGTTTTATTTGAATATATTTCTTCTTTCTCTTGCTAAATTACAAATTTAAATTATTAAGAAATATTCCTGGACTATCTCTTCTATAGTCTGCATCCATCCTAGAATTTCTCCCACATAAAATATTCTAAAAAATATTTGCTACAGATTACTACTGGGAACTAGCAAGAGAGTAAATACTTTATGAAGAACCTATAATTGACATAATAATATGGGTATGGTCCTAGTTTACATTTAACATGTAGTGTTGCCATGTGGCAACACTCTCTGATAGTATCCTGATGATTTGAAGAAATTAGTTGCTTAAGTAGTTAAGAGTCATGCTCTTTCTGCTTCACTGTTCTTTTTATGTTTATTTCTGGGTCATACCTGAGTAGAACTTGGAAGCGATTCCCGAGGACGACAGTAGTGTTGGGGGTAATCAAGGGGTGGGGGGTGCAATCCCTGTGTCTTCTTCAGTCAAAGCTTGTGTACAAACCCTTTGATCTGTCCCTTTCAGCCCTATTTTTTTTTAAAGAAAGTTTCTTTTAAATAGCTCAAGGAAAAAAACATAATGAGTGTATGTGTTTTTGTGTGTCCTTATGTATGGATGTATGTATTAACTGATTCAATTTCTTTTTTCTCCTATAATTTTCTTTAAAATATGTTTACACTATTTAACTTTGTGTTATCAGGTTTTTTTTTTTTTTTTTGGACATACCCAGTGATGCTCAGGGATTACTCCTGCTCAGAAATTGCTCCTGGCTTCGGGAACCATGTGGGACACTAGGGATTGAACCCAGGTCTGTCCTGGGTCAGCCACATGCAAGGCAAATGCCCTACCACTGAGCTATCGCTCCAGCCCCTGTGTTAAAGTTTTTATGAAGATTGGAAAGGTGTTATTAAAGGCACTAAGTTTAACCTGGAAGAATACTGTCCACCTGTATTGTTAAAATACACTGTAATCCAATAAAGATAATTTGCTAAATGCAAATGTGCTTAAAAGAAAAGTTTTTCTTTCTACTGCCAGTCTTTTAAATGAATAAAAGAGATTATACTTGTAAAATCTTTTCTTTTTTTATAGATTAGCAGCCAGGAAATTTGTAGGTGCAGCAAACTACCGGGAGAAAATTCACAGTACTCTGACACCCTGTGGGTCTTTCCTGTTTGCCGGCAGTGAAGATGGGATAGTGTATGTATGGAATCCAGAAACAGGTAATGATTTACTTATTGATCTCCCATCAATTATTTTTTGCTTTGAAACTACTAATTTATAGAATAATTTTCAAGAAAATTCTTCGTTGAAGTCTCAGTTATTTTTTTGAAAATTGGAAAACTGGTAATGAAAATAATGATTATGTTTATTTTAACATCTTCTTGAATTTAGCATTCCTATTTTAAATTGATGCCTAGGCCTTTATTTCTAGTGTTAGTTGTTGTTTTAATATTTAATGAGTACTTAGCATTTATTGATCATTATAGAATATAAAAAATCTGAGCTTAGTTTGTGTATAACTTAGCAATTATTTCTCTCAAATCTTTTAACATTTAAAATTGAATAGCTATTTATTTGAGTTATTTTACTTACATTTTCAATAAAGTAAACTGTTATTTTGAGAAATTTTCTTGTGCTTCACATTTTTGTCTTAAAAGAAAAGCTAAAGTACGTTATGGTTTGATCTTTTTTTTAATTTTAATTTCATTGAAACTGTCGTGATTTGCAAAGATGAGTTTACATAGTTGAGTATCAGACATACAATGAATCAGGGACAGTCCAACCCCCAGTGTCCACCTCCCTTCACCAATATTCCCCAAGTGCATCCCATACCACTCCCATGTCCCCAGCCTTCTAGTATAGCAGGCCCATTTTAAGTTTAGACTGTTCAAGTTTGGGTCTCTTGATTTCACTGTTGCTTTTGGCTTGTTGTTTTTTTTTTCCTTCTCCTTAATATACTCTGAATCCAACAGTGTTTAAGACAACTCTCATTTAGACGATTGTGCTTCTTCATGCAGTTATTCTAAATACCATATATAAGTGATATCATTCTGTATGTATCCTTCTTCTGCCTTACTCCATTTAACATGGTATCTTTTTTTCCCTTTATTTAAACATCTTGATTACACATATGATTGTGGTTAGGTTTCAGTCATGAAAAGAACACCCCCTTCACCAGTGCACATTCACCACCAATGTTCCAAATCTCCCTCCATCCCACCCCACCCCCACCTGTACTCTAGACAGGCTTTCCAGTTCCCTCATTCATTCACACGATTATGGTAGTTCTCTGTGTAGTTATTTCTATAACTGCAAACACCACTCTTTGTGGTGAGCTTCATGAAGTGAGCTGGAAGTTCCAGCCCTCTTCTCATTGTCTCTGAGGATTGTTGCAAAAATGAATTTTATTTTTCCTAAAACGCATAGATGAGTGAGACTCTTCTGCGTCTCTCTCCCTCTGACTTATTTCACTCAGCATGATAGATTCCAAGTACATCCATGTATAGGAAAATTTCATGACTTTATCTCTTGTGATGGCTGCATAATATTCCATTGTGTATATGTACCACAGTTTCTTTAGCCATTCATCTGTTGAAGGGCATCTTGGTTGTTTCCAGAGCCTGGCTATTGTGAATAGTGCTGCAATAAATATAGGTGTGAGGAATGGGTTTTTGTATTGTATTCTTGTGTTCTTAGGGTATATCCCTAGAAGTGGAAAAGCTGGGTCGAATGGGAGCTCAATTTCCAGATTTTGGAAAAATCTCCATATCACTTTACATAGAGATTGGACTAGACGGCATTCCCACCAGCAGTGGATAAGAGTTCCTTTCTCTCCACATCCCTGCCAGCACTGATTGTTCTCATTCTTTGTGATGTGTGCCAATCTCTGTGGTGTGAGGTGGTATCTCATCATTGTTTTGATTTGCATCTCCCAGATGATTAGTGACAGGAGCATTTTTACATGTGCCTTTTGGCCATTTGTATTTTTTTTTCATCAAAGTGTCTGTTCATTTCTTCTCCCCATTTTCTTGATGGGATTAGATGTTTTTTCTTGTAAAGTTCTGTCAGTGCCCTGTATATTTTGGATATTAGCCCCTTATCTGATGGGTGTTGGATGAATAGTTTCTCCCACTCGGTGGGTGGATCTTGTATCCTGGGCACTATTTCTTTTGAGGTACAGAAGCTTCTCAGCTTAATGTATTCCCATCTGTTGATCACTTGTATGGAAATTGCAGTTTCCTCCTTGAAGATGCCTTTAGTCTCAATGTCATGGAGTGTTTTACCGACATGTTGTTCTATATACCTTTTGGTATCAGGTCTGATATCAAGGTCTTTAATCCATTTGGATTTTACCTTCGTACATGATGTTAACTGGGGGTCTATGTTCACTTTATTCAAAGTGGCTAACCAGTTATGCCAGCACCACTTGTAGAAGAGGTTTTCCCTGCTCCACTTAGGATTTCTTACTCCTTTGTCAAAAATTAGGTAATTGTATGTCTGGGGAACATTGTCTGAGAAGTCAAGCCTATTCCACTGATCTGAGGGTCTGTCTGTGTTCCAATACCATGCTGTTTTGATAACTATTGCTTTGTAGTACAGTTTAAAGTTGGGGAAAGTAATGCCTCCCATTTTCCTTTTCCCTAGGAGTGCTTTACCCATTCGAGGGTGTTTATTGTTTTAGATGAACTTCATAAGTGTTTGATCCACTTCTTTGAAGAATGTCATGGGTATTTTTAAGGGGATCACATTAAATCTGTATAATGCTTTGGAGAGTATTTCCATTGTAATGATGTTAATCCTGCCAATCCATGAGCAGTGTATGTGTTTCCTTTTCCTTGTGTTCTCTCTTATTTCTTGGAGCAGGGCTTTATAGTTTTCTTTGTATAGGTCCTTCACGTCTTTGGTCAAGTTGTCTCTGAGATATTTGAGTTTGTGTGGCACTAATGTGAATGGGATTGGCTTCTTGACTTCCTTCTCTTTCCTATCTTTATTGGTGTATAAAAAGGCCATTGATTTCTGTGTGTTAATTTTGTAGCCTGCCACCTTGCTATATGAGTCTATTGTTTCTAGAAGCTTTTCCATAGACACTTTAGGGTTTAGAGTATCATGCCATCTGCAAACAATGAGAGCTTGATATCTTTTTCTTGCCTAATCACTATAGCATAGTTTTTCTTTTAAGGCTGCTTTTTCATCTGTGAAGTTTCTGATCTGTTGTTTATCTATGAAGCTATGTATTCTTCCTTCAAACCTGAACGTGAGTCGGGCCTGATGTAGTATTCTCAGTGAGGCATTCATTTCATTCAGTCTTGTTACAATATCCCACCACTGTCTTCTGGTCTTGAGAGTTTCTTGTGACATGTCTGCTGTATGTCTTAGGTATGCTCCTTTGAATGTAATTTCCCTTTTTGATCTAGCTGCTTTCAGTATCCTATCGGTAGGATTTGTCATTGTAACGAGGATGTATCTTGGGGTGTTTTTCTTTGGGTCTCTTTTAGCTGGTACTCTTCGGGCATGCAGGATTTGATTGCATGTAGTTTTTACCTCTGGGAGTATCTCTTTGATGATGTCTTTGACAGTTGATTTTTCCTGGAGATACCTACCAGGGTTCCCGAGTCTCCAGTGATTCTTATGTTGTTTCTGTTGAGTTTATGAAAGACTTCTATTTTCATCTGTTCACATTTCTTGAGTACTTTTTTTATTGCCTGTTCGTTTGTCTTAAGGTTCTTTTCCAATTTCTTCTGCTGTGTTGAGTTTTTCTGCATCACATCTTCCAGTACTTTGATTATCTCCTCAGCTGCTGTTACCCTGCTGGCGAGGCCATTCATTGAGGTTTTCAGTTGAGCTACTGTGTTTTTCAGATATGTTATTTCAGTTTGGAGTTTTCTGATTTTTTTCTTTCTATTATGTTCAGATCGATCTATGCTTTCTTTGAGTTCTACAAACATCTTCCATTTTGCTATTTTAAGTTCCTTATCCGAGAGGTTAATCAGATGGTTGGAATTTACTAGATCATCCAAAGTTTCATCTTCATTCTCTGTGCATGGTGTTTGCCTGCGAGGTTTCCCCTTTGTCACGCTTATAGTGTGGTTTTGCCTGTGTGTTTTGGTGGGGTTCATTGGTTAGAAAGAGTGCACATCTTCGAAGCGAAGCAAAGTGGCCGCGCTCTTCTGCTGCCTCTATTTGACAGTTTTTTGGGGGTGTACTCCCTAGGCCTCTGAGGAGACCTTCAGGTATTCAGAAACACAGACAGGCACAGGAGAAGTTTCCCTTGAAGTCCTCAAAGTGATCAAAGGCACAGCAGGGCAGAGCTCCACAGGCCAGAGAGCTCAGCTTATTGGATGGCGACCCCCACAGCCAGAGTTTACTCACTGGGGAGCTTCAAAATGCAGTTTTTTGGGGGTGCGCTCCCTAGGCCTCTGAGGAGACCTTCAGGTATTCAGAAACACAGACAGGCACAGGAGAGGTTTCCCTTGAAGTTCTCAGAGTTAACATAATATCTTACAGTTCCATCTATGTAGCTGTAAATTGCATGATTACATCATTCCTTACAGATATTTAGTATTCCATTGAATATGTGTACCACATGTTCATGATGCACTTATCTGTTGTTGGATATCTAGGTTGATTCCAAGTCTTGGTTATTGTACTGAGTGCTGCAATGAATATGATGTGCATACATCCTTTTAGATTAATGTTTTTCTGTCCTGGAAATAGATCATCAAAAGAGGGATTGCTGAGTCATTTGACAGCTCAATTTTGAGTTTACTGGGAATCCATAGGTGTTGAACCTGGCAGCATTCTGAAGGAGAGTTCTTTTCTCACCACATTCTAACCAAAAGAGATTGTTCCCAGTATTTTTGATATGAGCCATTCTCACTGATGTAAGATGATATCTCAGTATTGTCTTGATTTGGATTTCTGGTCTAATCATTTTATGCAAGGTATGAGATAGGGATCCAGCTTTTTAATACATGGTTTTCTGATTTTGTCAACACCATTTGTTGTAGAAGCTTCTTTACTCCATTTACTGTTCACAGCACCATTGTCAAAAATTAGCTGGCCAGGGGCTGTTACTATAGCGCAGTGGTGGGACGTTTTGCTTTGCAGGCCACTGATCCAGGATGGACCATGGTTCCATCCTCCAGTGTCCCATATCGTCCTCCAAACCAGGATGGATTTATGAGCGCATAACCAGGAGTAACCCCTGAGTGACTGGGTATGACCTGCCACGCCCCCTAAAAAATTAGCTGGCCATTTGTATGGGGGTTGTACTTGGGTATTCTGTTCTGGCCCATTGGTCAGAGAATCTGACCCAATGTGATGCTATTTTGATTATATTGGCTTTATAGTATAATTTCAGATATGTAATGAGATACATTCCTGTTTCTAATTTTTCAGTATGATTTTGATTATAGAAGTTCTATATTTTTCCATACAAATTTTATTGTGGACTGTTCTAAGTCCTTGAAGAATATTGTCAGAATAAATTAATATATTTTCTTTAGTGTTTCTTTGTCTTTGTTTATTATATTAATATTTTCTCTAGCTGTTTTTAAATCAATTATTTCACATTAATTTACAACTTATTAATTTATTTTATTATTTTATTATTAATTTATTTTTCTCTTCAATAAATGCACATATTTTTTATTTTGAATTCTTTTGGTTTAGATTCCACAAAACTTCATTCTAGATCTTTTTACAAATATAATTATATGTATGTTTAAAATGCCACTTCAATCTCTGTAAAAATGAAAAACCCACACTCCTCACCCAATCAGAGCATATTCTAGTTGAATCTTGCAATTTCTACTCCAGCTCTTTCACTGGATTTTTCTGACTTTTATGAGGTAGATATATGTGAGATGATCTGCTGCTAGGCTCTTTATATTTTACTTAAAAAACTCATTGAAAAGCTTGAAATGAGAAGTAGAAAGATGAAGACCAACAAACTAAAAAACATAGATTTTAACATTAGTGATCAAATATTTTTGTTATGAAATTTTAATGTAAATTATATAGTTTTTGTTTTCCATAAGTATTTTTAGTAAATAAATGAAGAATATCTTGTAATTAAAATTTTTTGAAGCAGTATATATTTTATGTTTTTCTTAGGAGAGCAAGTAGCCATGTATTCTGACTTGCCTGTCAAGTCACCCATTCGCGACATTTCCTATCATCCATTTGAAAATATGGTTGCATTTTGTGCATTTGGACAGAATGAGCCAATTCTTCTATACATTTATGATTTCCAAGGTAAGTTCACTATTTGTAAAATGTTAACCTTTAAATTTAGACTCAATCAATAACCTGGAATTCTGTGAAAACTATCATCTTTTGCATTAGTTAATAGAGTTCTCTTGAATGGTGTACCATATGAATTATTTGAACAACAGTAGTCTAAATATATTTGCTTTTTCTTTTTCTTTTTCTTTCTTTTTTTTTTTTTTTTTGGTTTTTGGGACACACCCCGCAGTACTCAGGGGTTACTCCTGGCTGTCTGCTCAGAAATAGCTTCTGGCAGGCACGGGGAACCATATGGGACGCCGGGATTTAAACCAACCACCTACGTCCTGGATCGGCTGCTTGCAGGCAAACACTGCTGTGCTAAATCTCCAGCCCCTGTTTGCTTTTTCTGACAGTTCAATACGTACAATTATTATGGAGGTTAGATAATTACAAAACTACACACATATAATGGTGTGCCCTTAAACTTTCATATTCATAGAAAGGAAATTTTCACTTTCTTTGAAAATAAATTTAAATAAACAATATTTACCTAAAATTTATTTGGAAAGTGTTAAATTTTAAAAGTAACATTTAGGGAATAAAGACCTATATTGAATATTAAGTTAAATTTTCTTTTTTTTTGTTTGTTTTTTTTTTTGTTTTGTTTTTTGGGCCACACCCGGTAACGCGCAGGGGTTACTCCTGGCTATTCGCTCAGAAATCGCTCCTGGCTTGGGGGACCATATGGGACACCAGGGGATCGAACCACTGTCTGTCCTAGGCTAGCACTGGCAAGGCAGACACCTTACCTCTAGCACCACCGCACCAGCCCCGAGTAATTTTTAATAGATTGCCTTTTTATCAAAGTACATCATTTCAATAAATTGTTATTTTGATAATTTAACAGGAAACCAAGGCATAAAATCTAATGTTAATGAAAACAAGATCTTGAATTATAAAATTAATAGTTTATATACTCTAAATTATACTTTTATTTTGAGAAATAACAAGTAAATAAATAATGGATTTAGTAATCCAGTGAATTTATTCTTATAATTATTTATGTTCATGCTATTTTACTTCATTTCTATCATGTAATGAAAAATATACAGGTCTGCATATTGACCAGTAGGTTTCTCTTGAAATTGCAATTTTTTCATTATTTATGTAAAAATAAGAGTTCTATAGTAGTCATTTTTGTATATGATAATATGTCACTAATGGTTTAGGATAGCTTACTATATCATAAAGGCACAGTGATACAAGCTTCTGTTAAAACGAAACTGTTTGAACAGAGTGTTTTAAAATAATGAAATTTGAATGAATAAAGTATATTTGTACATATTATATTGCTTGATTATTGATATCAGACCATCTTGCAATTTAGAATTAATCTGAACTTGTCCACTTGTTTACTAGACTTAAGAGTCCATTTCTAAACCTGAAGTTCTTGATCCTAGTGTGGATTTTATTATCCAATTAAAAAATTGTAAATAACATTAGAAATTATGTGAAAATAAATGTCTTATGTAAAGAACTTTTTTAGGAAAAAATAATAATTGATCAAGCTCATTTAGATTTAAGATTTTTACTGGTGGTAGAAATCTTTAGTTAAACAAAATAGTACTGTTCACTTTTATAAGCAAATTTTAGTAAAATTATGCTACCTAATTATAGAAAAAACAAGATTTTTCATATCATTTAATATCTGAATCTAGTGTTTTAAACCCACAACTTAAAGTAGGTCTTTGCATTTTAGGACTTTACATAAGGGAGACTAGAGTTCTACTAAATATTTAATAATTGGAACTGTTATACAAGAAATTAGCTGCATATCTATTTCTTCAGCCCCTTTAGATGTTGCACACAGTCTCATTCAGTTACTAATTTGTTTTTCAGGCTTCAAAATTTTCACTATAAATGAAAATTTCACTCAACTATATCTATGCTTCATATTTTGTCATTATAGAAGAATTTCATCATTAGATAAATTCAGATGTTCATTTATTCATTCTTTTTAGACTGATAGTCATGTAGATGAAACTGTCCATCAGAAAGCATAAATGAAAAGAACAAAGTACTTTAGGAGTCCAGAAACTTGACTTTTAGGCTCCATTCATGACTTTTCTCTTGCCTTCCTGAAGCTCCATTTATTTCCTTATCTGGTCTATATTGGGGTTACTATAAATGTCCTACCTGAGAAAAAGAAATGTTTAAGGATCTGTAGCACTGGGAAAGTACTTTGTAAATTGATAGCACTATATTAAGGTATAACATATTTAACATAAAAAAGGTTAAAAATCAGGTTGTTATGATGTTTATCCAAACACTTAACTTTATGGGAACATAGTTTTATGTTCCTAAGCATATCTCCCAGAAATAGAATCGAAATGAGTCTTTTTTCCCCTCTTACTCTTTATGTTGGATAGCTTTCCTTTTAGAGTGTTTATAGGTTAGTATATTAGAAAATAATGCTTAAGTTGAAGAATAAAAGCATCTATGCTTTTTTAACATAGGGGAGAAACTATTTCTACCATTTGTTTAACATTTAAATGTTCAAATAATACACATGTAAAATTAGAATCATTAGTGTAGTGAACTAAATTAGAATATAATTTTTGATACATCTAACACACCTTTACAAACAAATTAAAACTCATAATGTTTCAGCATATTTTGCCAACTCTCTGTTGCCTATTTATAAAAGAGTTCTTATGAATGGTATATATTCCTAAAGAAATTTTATAATGTTTCAGACTCAAATATTTTACTCGTTAATCCCAAGCCAGAATCATTTTTTTAAAATTTTACTCTGTGCAATATTCTTTATTTATTAGTTGATTTTATTTCTATTATATACATTATTTTAAAATAAGACATTTTCCCAAAACTCTCCTACCTAAAAATGTTTATATGTAGATTTACTTAAATGTTTTAATGGTATAAAATTTCAACTATATGGAATATTGAATTATTTTAAATGGTATTTATCTGAGCTCATACATATGTGTGTTCTATATACACATGTTGTATATATGTGTGTCTATAAGTATATATGCATGTACATGTGCATTTATACATAAACAATACATATATAAGTAGTTTTCAAGGAAAATATGCTAGGTTCATTTTTTTATGTCAAAGATATTGGAATGAGAACACAATGGTTGCTAAATGCATCATCCGTCTTTCAGTGCTAGTGAAATCTATGAAGAGTCAGAAAGCTTCTTTCCTTGCTAAGCATATGTTCAGGTTGTGGTCGTTCGTGTCTTTCATTCTACTGACTTTTTGCTTTTTTTGGTAAGAAATATGATTTTTACTTTCAGAAGTTAATTTTATTTGCCTGATGCTGAGAAGGTTAATCATATTGAAGTACAAAATTTAGTCACAAAGTACCACAGTGAAGGTACTTTTAGGATTCCCATAATAACAGAATACTTAGAAATGGCTTCTACTGAATTAAATTCGTGGAGTTAGAGTTTAGCAAACTATTTTCTGTCCTTAATATTTATCTACCTCAATCTCTAGGTTCTTGCTCTACAGTTCATAATGATAACTAATATATCAAATCCTCTGTGTTTGTAATACTGTTATTCACAAATACTTAAGATGTAAATATAGGTATAATAATTGTTGCCATTTTATAGGGGCCATGACTTGGATTTATAAGTCTTATGATGTAGTCCATGCTCCTCTTTGTTAACTGTCTTTTGACTAGATTTTCAAAAATACCTTTTTTTGTTGTTTCCTTGGAGGGGCACACCCGGTGATGCTCAGGGGTTAGTTATTCCTGGTTATGCACTCAGAAATCGCTCCTGATTTGGGGGAGCATATGGGACGCTGGGGGATCGAACCTCGTTCCTTCCTAGGTTAGCGCATGCAAGGCCCTACTGCTGCTCCACTGCTCCGGCCCCCAAGAAATCTGTAAACACCACTGCACTCGGACCAGCCTCCAAAAGACTTCTACTTGTGTAATAATCAAACCTCTCTTGCAACATATTTTTTATTTTATACCTATCTGATTATTTTTCATGAATACCTAACATGAAGTAGAGAATCAGGCATGTTCTTTTTTCTTATGTAATCTGTAAACTAACACACAATGAGTGTACATGTAATATTTTTAAGTAAGGCCAAGTCTTAAGATTTGAGACGTTTTCAACACAAACCCAGGTAATGAGCCTTCTTTTTCACTAGGTGGCAGTAGCTTGTCTGAATTCCTATCAATTCTGTGTGTTTTAGGCCATCTGTATTGAGATCTTTATTGAGCACTTATTGTGTGTTCAGAAGACTGCAAAACGAGGGGTTAGACTGTAATGATCATGTTCTTTTCTATTTGTATTTCTTAAATAGTTGATTAAGTCTCTAAGAATGAAAAAGGTATATTACTGTGGAAATAGCAACTTTTCTGTTATTGTTGACAGCTTTTATGCCCCCCCCCCCGCTTATTAGATTCACAAGATTTCAAGGAAATATAAATTTTATTTTTCTATAAAAATCTTTGAGGAGCCTATTGCAGAGATAGTACAGCAAGCTGCCAACCCAGGTTTGGTCAACATCACCTGATACGGTCCCCTGATTTCTGCCAGGACTGATCCCTGAGTTCAGCACCATTGGATGTGACCCCAACAAAAATAAAAGTAAATAAATATAATTTTAAGGGATTAGTAATATATAGTTCAATAGTAGAACCCTACTATTACTTATGTGAAGCCCTGGAGTTGGATTTTTTTAAAAAAGTTATATAAAACTTTCACATTCAATAAAAGTTCATAGATTTGTTTTATTTATTTTATTGTTTTATTTACTGTTGGTGATGTTCAGGGCTTACTCCTGGCTCAGCACTCAAGAATTATTCCTAGTAGGGTTCATAAGACTATAAAGTACCAGGGACCCAGAGGTCAGCAGAGTACAATGCAAGTTCCTGAATCTTTGTACTATCTCTCCAACCAAGATTATAGTTTTTTAGCACTCTGAATCGAAAATCATCTGATAATATTACTGATGTGCAATATATATGAATTAAGAATTATCAATTTGGAATCCGCCATTTTTCCTCATAATCATAAACTTAAACTGAACTAATAATGATGAATTAATAAAGTAGTAGTACTTACAAAGTAGTAGTAGTAGTAGTTGTAGCTATTTATCAAGCTTTTTTTGGGGGGGGGCGTTTAGGCCACACCCAGTGGCACTAGGGATACTTGTGGCTCTGCACTCAGAAATCACTCCTGGCAAGCTCAGGAGATCCTCTGGGATGCTGGGGATTGAGCAAACACCCCACCTGCTGTGCTATTGCTCCAGCCCCAGGCATTTTCTATATTGTCCTTGCTCTTTAGATTATTTTACTTACATATAGTCCTTCCCAAACTCTGTAGAGCATTAAAATTCAGATATGAATAGAGGCAACAGTAGAATGAAGTCATTTGTTTAAATTCATGTTTTCCAAATGGTAAAGCAAACCTGATATCTGAATATGTCAAAACCCATCCTCTTTCAACATTAAAATATATCATAGCTACTTAACCTTTATAATTTCTATTTAATGAAGTAACTTAAGAAGCTAAACATTACTTGTTTAGAATGTGTTATCTTCATTTTAATTTCAGGAGAATCCTTTGGTATTATATATAATTTGCTCATCTGTATAATTATTTAAAATGTTGGGGTAATTATAAGCTCAGTCCAATTCAAAATATCAATTTTTTACCATCTATCATTAAGTGTTAAGTACTTTTACAATATTTTCCAGTTCAAATAAAGTTATTATGGGTGGGGCTTGTGCCCAGAAAACTCCTGGTTCTGGCTGTCAGTATTTATTCCTGGTGAAGCTCAAGGACGCAAATGGGATTCCCTGGGTCAAACCAGGTCAGCTACGTACAAGGCAAGCTATTGTACATATATATCTCTCTGGCTCCTCTAGTAACAATCAGTTTTAATATTTATTATTTAATTAGTATTAATTATTTAATATAATTTAATGATATTTCTAGTACTAATGATGAATTATTAAAAAAAACAAATGTAAGCTTTATATACTCTATTAGCTCAGGACAATAAATTCATAGAAATAGACTAAATTTTAGGATTTGGCTGAAGCACTTTATATTTTTGCTCTCATTCTGATGCATCTATTTTTATAATGTTATATAATGACTCCAACATTTATATCATTCAAGGGTTAGAATATATGGAAAAATTGCTTAATTTAATGCTTTGTGCTTGAATCAGAAGAACCCTGATTTTGTCATCCAGGAATTTTTAATGGCTTAAAAATTCTATCTAAAGATACTATCTAAAGTACACACCCAAGAATGGTAAATGACACAATACCAAAGTAGACAACAGTATGGTAGGAAAAAATAGGAGCAAGATTTAGAAACGTTGATTGGGGTTCTGTATACAAAACCATTCTCTACCTGGTCATTAAATAATGTTTTTATGTCAGCTTTCACATAAAATTATAATTCCTGGGCCCGGAGAGATAGCACAGGCAGCGTTTCCCTTGCTAGCAGCCCGATCCAGGACCAAAGGTGTTGGTTCGAATCCCGTGTCTCCATATGGTCCCCTCGGCTTGTCAGGAGCTATTTCTGTGCAGACAGCCAGGAGTAACCTCCTGAGCACAGCCGGGTGTTAGCCCAAAAACCAAAAAAATTAAATAAAAAAAAATTATTAATACCTGTTATATTTCCTTTAATTTATAAAATGATAAAACCAATGAATGAAATAGACATAATAATAGTTCATGAATGAGGGTATAACATGGTAGTTTTTTTTTAATAGTAATTATATCGTTCATCAATTGAACAACATGAAGTGAGAGGATTAGATAATCGAATAGGAAGCCTATGGAAAATAACAATAATAGTACTTCATAGGATTTGGATAATTTTTTAATTTTTTATTTAAAAAATTGCATCACATGGGGCCAGAGAGATATTATGGAGGGTAGGTGCATTTTGCCTTGCATGTAGAAGGAACAGTGGTTCGAATCCTGGCATCCCTATGGTCCCCCAAGCCTGCCCATGAGCAATTTCTGAACATAGAGCCAGGTGTAACGCCCTAAGCAGCTGCCAGGTGTGCCCCCCACCCAAAAAAAGAAAAGAAAGAAAAGAAAGACAGAAAGAAAGAAGAAAGAAAGAAAAGAAAGAAAGAAAGAAAGGAAAGAAAGAAAGAAAGAAAGAAAGAAGAGAGAAGAAAGAAAGAAAGAAAGAAAGAAAAGAAAGAAAGAAAGAAAGAAAGAAAGAAAAAAAAGAAAAATGCATCACAGTAGTTGACATAACTGATAATAATATATTTGTTATTGTTATCTAATATATGTTAGATTTTTTATTTCAACGAAATAATGTGACGAATTTTTATAGGTAGTTTCCCAACTGGTTGACTATGAGACATAAATGAATTACACTTCCTTCTTTTAAAAATTCTTTATTTTGTTTAAGCATGGTGATTTACAAAGTTTCTCATAATACAGTTGTTTCTGGTATTCCATGTTCCAAACACTATTCTCAGTATCAGGTGTAACATTTCACCAACTTCTTAGTCCCAAGCATGTTACCTTGCTAGGGAATTAAACAATTTGCCTTATATTTCTTACTACAAATAAATGGTAATGGAATTACTAAAAATAACTTTTTTTTTTTGTAAAAAAAAAAATCGATAAAAATGGTTATATCTCACATAAGGGCCATTTAGTCATTGTCTAAAGATTCACTGAGCTGTTTTGTGTTGAACCTCCAGTGTTATGGTTTCTTTGTTAGCCTTGGGAGGCTTCTATATTACTTTGACATCTATTGGGTGTGTTCTTACTAGATGGTTCAGTATTGAAAAATTTGGAGGAATTGTGTGGTTTTCATATGTAGCCATATGCTCAGGAATTCCATGATCTGTGGAGCTCGGCTGATAGGCTGACTGTCAGTGGCTCTAAGATACGTATCTATGGCTGCCAATTTTCTGGATATATGGAGGAGTGGGGAGAGGGAGGGCTGCCCACCCTCACTTTGACAACACTTTAGTTTCTCAGCCTAAAAAAAGAGTTTTTTGTCAGATAACGTGTCTCTGCTGAGATCATTGGGAAAACTGTCATGCCATTGGCATGACCGACTTGTGGGGCATGGATGCAGCTAGGCCAAAGCCTTTTAGACAGGGCAGAGGACTATTGAGCTCTGATCACCACCACGCACCATCCACCACCCCACCCCGCGAGCATCTAGAGTTTTTTTCCGTGTAGCACCAGTGTACTCTCGATATTTTCAGGTTGGCTTACATCTCTTGAGAATAAAGTGAGCATGGGAGCTTTCTGATTAACTGTCATAGCAGTGACTGGGACATGTCTGTGGCTTCTGATTTCACTTCTTGTATAGCTATCTGAGCAGGTTTTCTTAGTGGACATAAGTTCTACTTGACATATACATGGTGTTGATGAGACATAGAGGTTAGTAACTTACCCTGAAATCACACGCAGATAGAAGAGTTGAAATGTTAAATCGGTAGAACTTTGTAGACCCCATTCACTCATCTCCAGATTAGTTTGAAGTAAGAAAAAGTCAGGCCAAGTAAAATACAATGAAAAATAACAATCCTTCAAAACTACTCCTCTTTCCTTTGTTTCTTTGGGCTTGTAACAAAAGACCATAAACTGAATAACTTGCAGTCAAGAAAAAATATTTTTCCGTTTTTGGGGGTTTTTTGTTTGTATGTTTTTGGGTCATACCCGGCAGTGCTTGGGATACTCCTGGCTCTGCACTCATAAGTCATTCCTGGCAGACACGAGGGACCATATGGGATGCGAGGATTTGAACCACCTTCTGTTTGCAAGGCAAACACCTTACCACTGTGCTATCTCTCCGGCCCTCTTTTCAGGGTTTTTAAGTTAGGGAAATCTAAGAATATAAGAACTGACAAATTAAGCTTCCAGTGAGTTCTAGATCATAGATGGGGCCTTCTAGCTATAGAGGAAGCAAGAAGCAGATGCAACCTTACATGGTGGGAGGGGCATCATTATACCTTCAGTTAAAGAGTTAGGATTTCAACCTACACATTTTAGATGGACGCAAGGATTAAAATCAAGGCAATTCCATACATACTGCAAATATTAGAGGAGAATGAGAATGCTGCATACCTAATTCAGAGACGCTAAAGATCTGTCAGCTTACAGAAATAATATTATAGTTATAGTAGTTTAAATGTAATGGAATATGTATCTAATCAATGATCATAAACAGTACCATGACTATCACAAAGGATTGAGTTTTAAACCAGAAGGAAATTCCTTTTAAAATAAGTGAGGAAAGTAATATAGTGTTTTTATTTGTATTCTAATAATATACATGCACACAGATTTTACTAATAACAAACCTCGTATCTGCTTCAAGTGCAAAGGATAGTGGATTCAAATATCTTGTTTCCTCCATTCTTCCTTCTGTAAAGATAAAAATCTACTGAGAAACCACATACACTTTTAGAATTCCTTCAAGCTGAAATATACACAACATTTAAACTTTTATATAAATCAAAGGATTGTCAGTTATAAAAATATCTTCAAGCAGGTTTCTAATTCTGTGAAATTTAGAATCTAAAACTAAAACCTATTGGACATTAATTTAGAAGTATTTTGTCAGATAAAACATTACTTTACACAAGTATATTTATTATCTTTATGTTTCCAGCACTGAGTTTATTTCTCACCTACACCACTTGGTACATAGCATAAATTTTGTACTGACCTCCAAATGATACAAGTCTAAAGAAAGGAGTCGCTGTCTTTGTAGTCACAGAGACTACTCTCGTAGATCCCTTAAGTTATAGATGGGAGTAAGAGTGGCAAAATTGAATTTTAAACATGTTTGTTTATATTTCGCCTGAGTTTTAAATATATGAAATTTGTTTAGTACAGGAAAAGAAAATTTTAGATAATAGAAGATTTTAAGAAAAAATAATAGAATAGTTGTTTCCAGGAATTACAGAAGGTGGAGAGTAGAGTGTGTTTGACTCTATAGGAAGAGAATGAGGCAAATATTTGATGTACAGATTAGTTGTTTATCTTGCTTGTTAGGTTACTACACAAAAATAGATATATGTGATGGGTAGAGTGATAGTGCAGTGGATAGTTCACTTGTCTTGCATACCGTTAACCTTAGCTTGATCCCTAGCACCACATTTGATTCTCCAAGCCCTGCTAGATGTGGTCGCTGCCTGTGGAGCCAGAAGTAATCCCTGAGCACCATTGGGTCTGACAGCAGAACAAAAACAAAATTAAAATCTGTGTATGTGATAAAATAATATATGCTGTACTTATTGCATTAATGCCAGTTTTCTGGTTTTGATACTATACCATAAAATGTATTGGGGAAATTGTTTGAAGAGTTCCCCAGACTTCTCTGTTTTATAGTTATAGCTTCCTATGGATTGATAATTATTTACATAAATAGTTAAGAAAAAAAATGAAGAAATCTGTGAACTGTAAAATCATAGTCCAGTCTCAGTTTATGCAAATTTTCTTTGGCTTGCTCTTTCAGCCCATGTTCTCTCTTGATTATATATCTTGCTTATTTAGCTCTGTTTCTTTACCTGCCTATTTCTATTTTGAAGAAATCTGCAATCTCTCTTGAATACACCATCCTCTCCCTCCCTTCACATTTTCCAAACAAGTTTCAACAAAAAAACTGTCTTGTTTCATGAGAGAGAGAGAGAGAGAGAGAGAGAGAGAGAGAGAGAGAGAGAATTTCAGAAGTCTTTGAAACATTAGGAGCAACTACCACTGATGGTGGGATTGCTGTTGAAATATTATATGCCTAAAACAGCTATCAGTAACCATGTAAATCATGGTTCTTTAAATGAAAACATTTTGGGACTGAAGCAATAGCACAGAGGGTAGGGCCCTTGATTTGCACACAGCTAACCTGGGGCCAACCTGGTTTCAATTCTCAACATCCCATATGGTCCTTGAGCCTACCAGGAATGATTTCTGAGCACTGCCGAGTGTGGCCCAAAAACCAAGTAAGTGAATAAAAACACTTTAAGTGATAAAAATAAAAAGCTGCTCCTATCAAGGATTAAAGCACTTTCCTTGCATGCACCTGACCTTGGTTTGATCCTTCAGTACCTCATGTAGTCAATCCCCTGAGCACCATCAGGAATGATACCTGCACAACAAGCTAATATTAAGCCCTGAGTACCAATGAATGTGACCCCCAAATAAGTAAATCAGTAAATAGAACAGAATCTTTTTCTTTTTTAATTAATTTTTTCTTTTTTTATCTTTTAAATAGGGGCTCCTGCCTTTTTCATAGAACCTTGGTACACAGATTACTTTATTTTATGTAAGTGCAGATAGGTACACATCAGTCTTAGGTATTGAGGAATATATATCACTCTAGTGTATTATAAATTGGTCGTATTCCTTCATAATGTAGGGTATGTTCCCACCATCAAGGCTTATTTATGGTTTCAAATTTATGGTTAGTGAAGCTAGAGTTATTAACTAAAAATGTGATTATCTTTTTGCATGCTCACTATATAAAATATTTTCATCAAGTAAAAATTCATAATTAACCCTTAAATTGAGAATTACTTATGAGAATCCTGATAATTTTCAATCATGCTTGTTATACTTCTGCTCATAGTGTTAAAGGCTAGATTCCATTTCGTGAAAGGAATATTTTACAATTTAAACATATATTTTCTGTTTTTCTATTTTTTAAGCATTTTAATTTTATTTTATTACTTTGGTTGGTCATCCAGAACTGCTGTGGGATTTCTTTTGGCTCTGTACTCAGGAATCACTCCTGCATCTTGGGGAGCCATAAGGATGCATAGTAGGCTATGTAAGCATCTTACCCAATCAATAATCATCTCTCCAGCCCGTTCTTTTCAGTATTTTAAATAAAGTTTAAGTATGTACCTAAATACTCTTTATCAGTCTATTTTTCTTTGAGAAAGTATAACGTCAGGTACAAGATATCAGTTAAGCAAACTCCCCCTGATGCATTATTTTATTTTTTATTTTTATTAATATCTGTATTTAAACACCTTGATTACAAATATGGATTTATTATTCAGTGTATATCAAAGTTCGTTCCTTCGCATATGAATTTTTAATTGTTGGAGTAGTATTTGTTGAAGAATATTCTTTATTTAATTACTTTTCACCTTGCCCATACATGCTAGGTTTTCTATTTTGTTCTTTTGATCTGTTTATGTCAATAGTAAAGGATCTTAAATTCTGCAGCTTTGTAATAAGACTTGAAATCAGTTTTGTTTTGTTTTGTTTTTCAAATTTTTTTAGCCACCTTAGTGCCCTTTAAATTGCAGAATTTGAAAAGTTCTCCAAAATTATTTGACCTATAATTTTGAGTGAAATTATATTTACTATGTTGATCATTTTTGGTCAGTTTACATCTTGACAATATTAGCTCTTCCAACCATGAAAACAATTTATATTATAGTGGATTTCTTCATTTTCACTCAACAATAGAGTGTTGTTTTTTGCTATGTACTTGCTCCATTAGGTGTTTCCCAAAGTGTGTCATATTTGATACCTAGTGAATGCTACATATTTTTATTCTTAAATATTTTTGTTCCTTGAATTTAAAATATAATCAAGTTATATGTTAATCTTATATCATGGAACCTTTCTGAAGTTCATTTATAGTCTTAACTGGCTTATTGTTGGAATTTTATTCAGATTTTCCCATAAATGTGGCACTAAGACTTGACAGTTGGGCTGGAGTGGTGGCACAGGCAGTAGGGTGTTTGCCTTGCATGCACTAATCTAGGACGGACCTTGGTTTGATCCCCCGATGTCCAGTATGGTCCCAAGCCAGGAGCGATTTCTGAGCACATAGCCAGGAGTAACCCCTGAGCATCATCAAGTGTAGCCCAAAAACCAAAAAATGAAAAATAAAAGACTAGACAGTCACTGTATTCTTAAATATTCATATTTTCTTCATTATAAGACATGCTTCACTATTGTTTTAGTGTCTTAGCTCCCCATAAATAATGGGTAATCTATAAAGAAGACAGTTTTATTTTTTCGTTTAGTGTGTTTTATCCATTTTTTGATAATTTTAGGAAGGTGGACAAGTCTGGCTTTGGTTTGTTTGGTCATGTAGAATACCTCTATCACTTGTTTATGTTTTTATTTTTAGTTTGGTTATTGGGTTGTTGGGTTTTGGAGCCAAATTCATCTGTACTCGGGACTAATTCTTGGTTCTGTACTCATGGATCATTCCTAATGGGTTTGGGCACTCTATGTGGTGCCAAAGTCAGCTCTATGCAAGACAAATGCCCTGCTCACTGTACTATTTATTGCTCCAGTTCCTAATAGTGGTGATTTTTTAAGTAATTATTTAAATAATTTATTTTATATGGAAAATCAGTGCATCTTTTTTGTGATTTTTTTTTTTTTTTTTGGTTTTTGGGCTACACCCGGCATTGCTCAGGGGTTACTCCTGGCTGTCTACTCAGAAATAGCTCCTGGCAGGCACGGGGGACCATATGGGACACCGGGATTCGAACCAACCACCTTAGATCCTGGATCGGCTGCTTGCAAGGCAAACACTGCTGTGCTATCTCTCTGGCCCCTTTTGTGATGATTTTTAAACCATATGCAGATAATCTGATAAAGCTTATATTCTGATTTCCAGAAATATTTAATAATATACTCAAGCTTCTCCTCTCTAAAGGTTTGTCTGCTGATTGTTGCAGTGATTGTACTTTTGTATAACAGTATTGCTTTTTATGCCATGTTTAGAAATATTTCCCACTTAAATTTATATAATTGAAGACATGCTTTTTAAGTTAGGATTTTTTTTCTTTTGTGTATATAACATTCTATTGTCCCAACTTAAACTGAACTCTATTCTAGGCCTCTTTAACGATTGAGGTAGTGTGATGTAATGTGTATGAGAGCATCTTTAAAACTATTGAATGCTATACAGATGCAGTTGTCCTCATTGTCTTTATCATCATCCAAACTAGCCTTTGAACCATTTATCCCATTTTGAAGAACTAAATCATAGGAAAGAAAGGAAAAACGTTGATAGTACATTTTCATGGTCTATAATAAAGCAGAAAACATTGTGAACATATAATAAGAGATGAACACATGTCTAAATGTTTTTCATTCGATAAGATACTATAATACATTTTTAAAAAGTGATTACAGAGAAAACTAGGAAACCTGTTTGCATTTAAATTGATAAAATGGCTAAATTGGATTAGTACTGTGATATTTTAAATAAAATATATATGTAACAAGTTTGGGGGGTAGATAAATATAAAATCTTCTTGAGATAGGTTTGTAAATAACTTATTATATTATAGTTTTTATTTTTATATTAGTGTTGTATTTACATTTTTAATATATTATTAAATGTAAATCACAAACCTGGTTTGTTTTCTGTCAGACCAAAATTTTCTTGTGTTCCAGTATCAACTATAATACAGTCTTATCTTAAATTATTTGTAAAATTATTTTATTTCCTTTTTTATGTCTATGATTTTGAAGTATGGGGTTTTACTTTTTGCCAAATTATGTTGTTTTATTATTTTCTAGTATTTAAAATGTTTTGTAAAGCTTTTAATCATTTAATACTATAATTTTGAACATTAATTATTTCATCATACTGTTAGTAATTTGAACTAATTGTGCATTTATTTCCCAGTTGCCCAGCAAGAGGCTGAAACATTGAAACGCTACAGTGGAACATTCCCATTGTCTTGTGTACACCATATTCAAGATGTTTTGTGTACCTGTCCTAAACAGGCTCATCAAGGCTTGTTTCAGATTGATGACCATGTCCACACTGAAAATTCTTCATTGAAGATGCAGCAAGTGAAACAGAGACTTGATTCTGTCATGGTATGTTTATTTTGTGCATTTGAAAAATTAGAAATTTTAAATCTATTTTCTTTCATTTTACATTGCAATGCCAATAAATATTAACAAAAATAAGCGAGCTTACTTAAAACTTGGCTCCTTATACTTTCATGTTCTTTCTTTTAATTATGGTAAAATCACTAATTTCAAAAAAAAAATTAGGTGCCGGAGCAGTGGCGCAAGCGGTAAGACATCTGTCTTGCCCACACTAGCCTAGGACAGACTTCGGTTCAGTTCCCTGGTGTCCCATATGGTCCCCCAAGCCAGGAGTGACTCCTGAGCATCACCATGTGTGCCCCCTTCCCCCCCCCAAAAAAAAGAAACAAATTAAACTCGGGCTAACCTGAGTTAAACTTTTTTTGGTGTTTGGGCCACACCCAGTGGCACTTGGGTTACTCCTGGTCTGTGCAAAGATGCATTCCCTATGGCTGTGCTATCTCTCCAGACCCCTGAATTAAATTCTTTTGTTTGTTTGTTTGTTTTTGGTTCACACCTGGTGGTGCTCAAGGTTACTACTAGATCTGCGCTCAGAAACCACTCTGGGCAGGCATGGGGGACCATATGGGATGCCGGGATTCGAACCACTGTCTGTCCTGTATCAGCTGCTTGCAAGGCAAATGCCCTCTTGCTGTGCTTTCTCTCCAGCTTTGATAGTTGTTCAGGATTTTTCCTCTGTATAAAAACATAGGCGTGTGAATATATACATAAACACAGCATAAATGCATGTAATAAACATATTCTTGAGAAATATATAATATACATTATATATCCTCACTGTACTAAAGTAAAAGCTAAAGAATAGTACAGCTTCAATAAATAAGTGGGTAAAAGAAATGTGCTGTCATAAAGAAATGCATACAAATGTTTCATAGGCATATTTAAAAGTTTTATTTCTAAGTCAGAGAGAGCATACTGTAGGTATTTTCCTCAAAGATGACTGATTAAAATATATCAAGATTAACAGGTCCAGAGAGATAGCATGGAGGTAAGGAGTTTGCCTTGCGTGCAGAAGATCGGTGGTTCTAATCCCGGCATCCCATATGGTTCCCTGAGCCTGCCAGGAGCGATTTCTGAGCAGGGAGCCAGGAGGAACTTCTGAGCGCTGCCGGGTGTGACCCAAAAACCAAAATATACATATATCAAGATTAAAAATACTTTAATTATTTTTGCTTTGTAGACGATAGTTATTCTTTAATTAGTATTAACCTTGCACTTCTTGAAGACAGGAACTGTTCAGGTGCTTACTTTGTTGTCATGTCGCCTTTTGGCACACTGCATGTCACTTAATGAATATTATCCCTTTCCCTCCTCCTTTTGATTAGAATCTTGTCGAGTGTTAAGCTAAATGTATGAGGGAGCTACACTAAGACACCTTTTAGTCTGGCCTAGTTTTCCTCTCCTTTCTCTAGAAAGCTAGAGTTTAATATATTCCAGAGTATAGATTAAGCCCAGTTGTATATTTAGGTTTAGTCAAAAATATGAGCATACTTTTTTCAGTAGAAATTTTAGAATATATAGACTTATTTCAATATTCATATTTTAAGATTTTAAGATAAATAACTCATGGAACAAATTTTACTATTTTAATATTGTGTGAAGGAGCTGGAGAAATACATACAAGGGGTAAGGCCTTTGCCTTGTATGTGTCTGGTCTTCTTTCAGTCCCCCACAGCATATATGGTTCCCTGAGCTTTACCAGAGCAGGAGGGACCTCTGAATATATAAACTAAAAATAAATGTAAATAGATAAACTGAATTCTTTTGATAGGAAAGAAGGGTCTCAAAACGGTGTTCAGAAAACCTGGTGATACTTGACCTGTTAGACTGCATGGTTTAGTCTTCACATGGAGAGTGTGGTATGGTCCATGTCAAAAGTGCTATGGACCCTAGAATAGTCCGAGCAGAGCTCCAACACTGCAGAACTGTACCTCAGCAGTGCTCCGGGATCATACTGTGGCACCAGGTTTTGGCCTTGGGTTCCTGTCCTGACTGCTGAGATAATTTCCCAGAACTAAGGAGCTGATTTTTTCTGGGCGGGGTGGTTTGGGGGG